>NC_133933.1:86614051-86914051 GCF_031877795.1 Strix aluco
GATTTATAAAGATTTCAGGGAGAAACTGAGGAAATAAAGGAGACGCAGAAAATGACCGGGCTAATGTCCCTCTGCGGGGCTGCCAGCGTGGCGACTGCCGGGGACAACGACGGGCAGCGGCGGGACCCGGCGAGGCGGCGGGGCAGGGGCCAGGCGGGGCCGAGGCCAGGCGGGGCCGGGAGTGGACCTGGAGCCGGGTTTCCCTTCGGAGGGAGGGGAAGCAAACCGAGGTTTGTATTCGGGCTTGGAAACGTACTGCAAAAACATAACCCCGGGTTTGGAAGTTACATGGGATGGGAATGAAAAACCCCACGGGAAAATTTTCCCGCGTGTTTCTAGCCTAAGGAGCAGGCTTACAGGGGAAGAGGCAGGGAAGGAGGGAGGGAGGGAGGGAGGGGGGGGAGATGTGAGTCACAGGCAGACGTCGCTCCCTGCCCAGTCCAGCCCCGGTATCAGGGAAATGAAGTTTTTGGAAAGGCGGCTCTGCTGCAGCGGGGGCTGGCCGGGGGCTGCACTCCCTGCGCCGGGCCTGCCTGACCTAGCAAAAGATGCCCCCGGCAAGGGCTTGGGCTGGATGATCTTTAAAGGCCCCTTCCAACCCAAACTACTCTGTGAGTCTATGAGGTTTTTAACCCAAAGCGGCTCCCAGTCCATATCCCCACCCCCCTGCCTCTGTCCGTCTGTCCATCTGCGCGCCAGCTGTGCACAGGCGGCCCTGGGGGGGCGAAGCACCCTGCCGCTGCCAGGGAGAAGCGCCCTGCCGCTGCAGGCTCTGCCCTCGCCGAGCTGTAGCGAGAGGCACATTCAAAGCTCAGGCCTGGCTTTCACACTGTGACTAATCCGGGTGTCAGGTCGTCTGGATGGGGCAACGCAAAACGTGGTGAGAAAAATATCGTTGAGGTTAGTGATTTTCAACCTCTGCGGTTGTTCTCGGAAAGGCGATGTTTAATCCCATCATCATCAGCCGGAGAAGAGCCTGCGCCGCTGTCAGGGCCTTTGTTTGCCGAGGCTACCGTGTCCCAGCGAAGTGACCGAGAGCTGGTGACCGTCTGCGGCTTCTGCCCTCCCTACGCTCCTCTGCAAAGCACCCATTGCCCCGACGGGGCGGGTTTGTGCCGGTGTCCCCGGCAAGCCCGTGTGCCGCTGGAGGCACAGTCTGTCTCCGGGGGTGGGACGCCGTTCCCGGGCCGCTCCCCGCTGCCGTCCCCGCGGGCTCGGGGACCCTCAGCCCCGGCGGGGCCTCCGGGAGGGCTCGGCAACCCCGAGGCGGTACGTGCACAACTTTCCTCGGCGACACAGAGCCGGGTGTCCCCTCTGCACGGGAAATCGCCTGGCAGTGCCTGCAAGCGGGTCCGCAGCCGTGGGGAGAGTCCTGCCCGCGCCCCACGATTAGACAGTAACCCCGGGTGGGGAGAGCAAGCGGGACTGACCCAAGCCGAAGCGTGCCCGGTGTCCTGGGCACAGCGGCCTCTGCCCCGCGCCCAACTGGGCTCGGGATGAGACATTGCAAAGTCCGGCGGGCCTGGGAAGAAGAATCAGTGTGACTCTTACCAAGCAAATGTTGCTGGAGTCTCAGATCAAGGACTGAAGCCCATTCCCTGGGGTGGGTGTGCCCCTGCAACCCGTCCCCGATAAGTGGAAGGTCTGGTTTGGAGGAGACTGGCAGGGGGGAAGCGGAGCCCTCCGCGTCCCCTCCCGCACCGCCGGGCAGGCGGCACTGCCGGTGGCATCTCCGCGGTACCCGACCCTCGTCTTTCTGCAAGACAAAGAGCGGGAGGGAGCGGCGGCGAGAGGAGCGGCGGGCACGGTCGCCCGTGGCGGTGTGCGGGGCTCGGGGCGCTGCGGTGGTGCCGGGTGGCCGCCGCTGAGCCTGGGAGAAGCCCCTGACACAATTTCGCCTCAAGCCCGCTGGCTACGGGCCGGGGGAAATGCGCAGCCCTGACATGCCCCCGCCTCCAGACGGCTGCGATATTTAAACAGAAAAGGGAAGAGCATCCCCGCGCCAGCCGGCAGCGTTGCCCCAGCTTTCCGGGGAGGCGGGGGGGAACGCGGAGGGCTTGCCAGCGCAGCCCAAGCCCAGCTGGGGCGACCCGTGTTTGCCCCCCGCCCTGGGAGACAAACTTCTGTCCCCGGCCCAGCCCGAGGCGGGGAGCGCGGCCCCGGGTCAGGGCGAGGGGACAGGCGCCCGGGGTGCCCGCGAAGGGATGCCCGGGACTCCTCGCTGCCCCTTCAGCTACAGCATCCATACGTTATTACGCGTATATCCACCGGCACCTCGGAGGCAGGAGGGATGGGGGTTTGTCTGTGTGCCTGTACGTATGCACGTATGGTACGTCTGTGTGCATACACACACATACAGATTTATTTATAAATCGGTATGCTGGAGTCACCGTGATCCTTTCTTTTCCCCACGGGTTTCGTGACAGGAGCGCAGGGAGGAAGGCCATTCCTCTCCCTCCCGGCCGTTCCTGAGAGACAGGGCTGTGATTTATGGAGAAGCATACTGTACATACAGCGCCAGAGGTTACCGAACATTGACCGACCGACGCGCTAGGAAGCATCTGCGAAGGTCTGCGTGGCGCTGGGGAACCGAGTTGTTCCTGTGCTCCGGCTTCCCCCCGCCCCTCCTCGTCCTCCATCATCAAAAATATCCCCAGGAATGCAATTCATAGAGTTGTATTCTGATCTGAGCTCCCCCTGAGTCGGGCTTTGTAAAGACAGTGGTTGTACCACTTAAATCACATGGTCCTTCCACCTCTAGGCAGGCAAGCTATCACTGACTTTTTATTTCAGCCTGGCCTTTAATTGTTTGGTTTTGTTTTTTTTTTTCAAATACAGTGGGAGTCCCCTTCTCTGAGCTTTTTCACAGACTGTCTCTCTCTGTCCTGACAGCTTGATAGGCCAGAGCCCGACCCTGAATCTCTTCCAGGGATGAAATTGTGCAGCGACAGAGGAAGCCGAAGCAGGCGGGCAGAGCGCGCATCCTGCGGAGCTCCCCTGATCCTCCTCCTCCTCCTCGGACCCCTCTGTCTTGCTCAGCTCGGCTCAAGGCGAAAAAAATTCTTTATACACAGCGTAAATTTGTTTTGTTTTCCTTAAGAGCTTACAGGGGAGCTCACCTCTTAAAATCAGTCCTATGTTTCAGAAAAAGTTGCAGCTATAAAACGAGGCACTTAAATGTCTGTAAATCTTCTCCCCGAGGAGGCAGCGTTACAATACAGTAACAGCAACAACATAGCTGGAGCTTCTGGAGGGGTGGTTCGTAGGTAGATGCCAAGGACCTCGGGACTTAGGACCAGCTAAGTGCCAGCAGTGCCGGGATAGGAGTGGGGAGCCGGGGGCAGGGTGGAGGGAGGGCGCCGACCCGTTCTCGCTGCACATGCCCTCGGTTCAAGAGCCGGGAGGTGAAAACGATGGTGATTTCGCCTGTTAGGCTCCCACTGAATCCAGCACTTGATCTGAGGAAAGGCAGGGATATAAATCATTGGCACGGAAGAGAGAAAGGGATGAAAAAATGGTAGCTGCTGGAAGGAAGAGCTCTCTCTGCAGTGGCACCAGAGAGCAGGGCAGAGCTTTCTGCCTGGCTGGTAATAGTGTAAATGGAGAAAGAGATAGGTTTTGCCAGCAAGGAGAAAGGGCTGTAAGAGAGATGACTTCCTAATGAGCGCATATAATGTTGTAAAGGGTTTCAGCATTTTATGCTTTTCAAGATACGACTATCAGGAAGAAGGAAAAAACAGAACTTCAGCAAAAATGCAGCCATCAGAAACTGTTCGTTACACTCTGGTAAACATCCCCTCATGGTGAAATTGTTGGTGGGGGCGGAAGGCAGGGCAAGAAAACGCATCTTCTTCTAGTATGTGCAGCTCTCTAATTAATGAATTTGACAAACTGAAAGGTCTTCCTCTGGTTCCCGTGCCTTGACTTATTTTTATTTTTTTATTTTTTCTTTTTTTTTTTCTCTTAACCCAGTAAAGGTATTCGAAATAAGAAGGTATTTGGTTTAGATATGCAGAATAACGGAGGTTAAACCCACGTTATCTAGGATTTACCTTAAAGTACACCACGAAGTACATCCCTTTTTCTTCTCTTTATTTCGGCATCGCATATTCTGATGCTGAAATATGCATCATTCTTGACAGCTTCGGAGTTGTGAAACCAAAGAAACTTGTAGGTGTCATCTGTTGGAAATAATTTTTCGTTACAGCCTGTAGATTTAATGTCGTTCTTTCTATTCATTGTTTGTGCTATTAAAATAAAATCTAAATAAAATTATTCAATATTTTTGCCCGATTGCCTGTGGACCGCTGCCCTCAGCTTCCCCAGTGTCATCATCTTTCAGTCTAAATATTCAAATATGCGTTTAGAAGAAGATAGATTAACCTCAAAGTTTCTGTCTCACTCTATGTCTTTCACGCGGAAAAATAAGGACACACTTCAGGCACACACATACATAAGGGTTAGCTCTTCCAAAACTAGGAGGAAAAATCCTGTTTATCTTTGAATATTTCCATCACAGCTTGGTATTTGGTGGGGGCGTCTTTTTAAAATTATTTGCGGAATAAACCCTTCTTAAAATCGGGGTTGAATTAAGCCGCGCTCAGAATATCAGAGTCAAACTAACTCCCGCATTTGAGTTACTGGTTTTAAAGTCAAATTATGATGCCCACCGTATAGGTATTTCTGCTTGAGAAGGGTGACATTGTGTTTAAACCCGTGCCCCGAGGTATTTGAAGAAAAAATCGAGTGTGCACATACAGCTATCGCTGAGAAGAGGTTTTCAAAAGCCCGTGTTAGCCACAGCAGTCCCCCGGGCTTTAGGATGGGCTCAACCCCAGGCACAGAAACTGCTCTCGGGTGGGTGCAGGACCCTCTGCAAATACAACCCCATACGGAGGGAATACATGCGCTCGTCAGCCATCCCTTGTGAGCCTTCCAGGCAACTTTTCCTCGGGAATTTGAGACCCTGGCCGGTCCCCGAGTGCCCGCACCCCCCGGTACCGGGCTCCCAGCGCTGCACCAAGCTGTCCGCACCCTCCCCCCAGGGCTTGTGGCTGAGCACCCGCTCCCTAGGAAAAACCCGCAACACTGAACAGCCTTTTTTTGAGAAATAGCGGCCCCGTCCTACAGCCTGGGCGTCCCGTAGCCGCTCCGCTGTGATTTTCCACTAGTGCTTTACCTTGAAAAGAAAAAAAAAAAATTTTAATTCCGAAACAGCAAAAATACGCCTGTCCCTTGGGATGAGTTCCCAGGAGGGGAAATATCTGGATTTTCATCACGACACACCTGAAACTGTCACCCTCCCCCCGCTGTGCCAGTGGTCACAGCGAGCCCCGCTCTCCGTGTCCCTCAATTCCTGTTAAATATCAACCTAACCGGCGCTCCCCCCGCGGTTTGTCCTGCCCAGACCCGCGGGGTTCGCAGCGCGGCCGCGCAGGCTTGCGCGGAGCGGCTGAGGGGTGCTGGTCGGGGGGCGGGCTGCGGCACCCCCCGGCCCGCTGCTCCGCCGAGCCGGCCCCAGAGGTGGGTTGTATCGGAGGCGGTTGAAACCCGGGGCGGGAAGACTGGAGTTTCCCAAACTCCCGTGAGGACCCCACAAAACTGTGAGGGAAAGATGTGCATACACATAAAACCTGTCCAGGGGAATACAGACAGGGAAATACATAACGCGGCAGTGATACGGTTTATATATAACGCGGCAGTGATGTGGTTTCTCTCCTCGGTTATATAGTTTGTCCTCATTACATTTCTTACATAGAAACCCCCTCTGAGCTTCTGGCTTGGAGAGAAACCGTTCGCTACCAGATAGAGCGAGACAGCGAAGCCTCCCCTCGGAAAAGCGTCCCTCAAGCGTGATCCGGCGAAGATTCAACTAATTAACTCGTTTCTCTATTTTCCGCTCATTTCTCTCCGGTAATGTCGGGGGCTTGTCGGGGAAGGAGGTGGGGGGTGTTTCCTCGGGCCAGGCTCCGCCGTGCGTGCCGGGGAACCGCAGCCACCCCCCCGCCCCCCCCCCCCCCGCCTGCCGGGTTGCTTCACGGTTACCCGATACCTTCGGGAAGTCGTGCAGAAAACCCGGCTCCCGAGGTCCCACGGGACCGAGTCAAGCAAGAAAATACGTGTTCCTAATTTTATTCGAGTTAATAAAAACGACACAACAGGTTTGCAAACGCGGGAGGCTCGGGCTGAAGGCGGAGGAGCTGCTCTCCGGGGGGGTGCGGGGAAAACCCAGGTTTTTTGAGTGAAAACCTGGAGGAATAGCGAGAAGGGAAGGAGAGGTCCTGGGGAGGTGGGGACAGCCCCTGTGCAAGCTGGGGGTGGCACCGGAGCATCCCCGACGTCCTGCGGGGGGGGCCGCGGGCCGTTTCCATTTTATGGCAGCCCCTTTTCCTCCGGAGAGGCCAGGATCTCAGCTCAAAAACCTACACCCTCGGGGCAGACTCGCTTTCTCCAGAAGGTGTTTAGGGCGCGGAGGGGTTCCGCCGAGGCACCCAGGGGTGCGGAGGCTGGTAGAGAGGGCTCCTGTCCTGGGCTGGGCGGCAGCCTTGGGCAGCCTCCTGACTTCCCAGGACGCCTTTCACACAATGGCTTAACGCTTGTTTAACTGAACGTTTGCGAAGAGGTAAGGAAGAAGTAAACTCTCCCTGAGAGGTGCAGGCCACCTCAGGGACCTTCAACCCCCTCCTCGTGTCCCCGCGGAGGTCCCCAGCGAAGCCACCCCCTTTGCAGCACCATCACAGGGAAAGGAGAAGCCGTGACTCTGCTCAGCACTGGGATTTGTGGGGGAAGAAGGGGAGCAATCCGCAAAATACCGTTTCAGGGGGGCTGCATTTCACGCTGGGAACTTGGTCTTCCCAGGAGGGAAAGCCCTCCCTGCTGGGACGCACGGCCCGTGTGGGTGAGGGGCCGCCCGGTGTCGGGGCTGCAGGGGGACCGACACGGCTCCCACGGCTGGAAGGACAGTTTAACCCTCGACTCAGCCTGGACAGAGTGTACTGCTCAGGACCGGCCCCACACACCGGGGCCACCCCCTGCACGGAATCCCTGAGCCATCAGGGCGGAGGGTGCATTTCCAGCTGACCAGAGAGAAAAACCCCCAAACCTCAAACCAACATGACACTGATTTGATACTCCGTCCTGTATATGTTCCTGCTGTGTATGTTTTACTGAGAGAAGGTGGGGTTAAACGCCAGAATGTCTGTGACCCAGAAAGGAAAAGCCTTTGAAATAACAGGCTACTGTGTGGGAATGTTGGAGATTTTTAAAAATTATTTAAAGTGCAGGTTGGTAGGAGGTGGCTGAGAGCATCTTTCTGAATCAGCTACCCCCATCAAGGGGTTCTCACAACAGAGCTGATGGTTTTAATAACATGCCCATCTCTTGTAATTTATCCTCATGTTGTACACTGGACACTCATTATACTAAAGTCTTTCCCTCATCTAATGGAAATTATCCTGAATGTCTTCTACATAAAATATTAAATGGCTGCCTTTGCAAGAGTCTTTTTGTGTGTGTGTTGTGAGGGTGCTTCAAACAAAAAATTCTCCAACATAAATCCTTTGCTCCTGAAATTGTCAATCAAGAACAACAGGATCCTTATGTTCAGATATGTGCATTACTGAGCAGATGAAGTTTTATTTCATACGTATAAACATTATCTGGGGATATTTCCTACTGGTTTGACATGGGGTCACATCCAGAGTCACCACTCCTCCAATCCACCTTCCTCGTTGGAAAATATAGCCTAAAAGACCTCCATTATTGGAAAAAATATCAGACAACTGTCACATTACCTAACTTAGTAAATCACAACAAAGGCTTCCATTAGATGTGACATAACATGAGCTGGAAGGGGTTTTCAATTCCACTTACACTTCTTTTCCCCGTTCCTTCCCTGAAATGTCTCACATTCTCAGCATGTTTTGTGGAAGCTTGATTAAAGTCAGGAAATCTGGTTTTGTACCACTCATTCATTTCCTGAGGGGATATTAAACAGAAGAGGGCACACAGAAATGCTTATTGTCAGATCTGTGAGAAGATCATACTGTTTTCAGTTATTAGATGAATATGTAAACATGTAAAAATCCTGAGAGTATTAGTAGAGATTATTTTTTGTGTGCAACTAAGGGAAAGGGCTAAAGGAAATATTGTATTTGGAATTGTGGAGGAGGACCCATGAACAAAACCTGAATGTGCATCATCCTTTCATGATCTAAAATGCTATTTATAACATGTGGATTGGAAGAATTTTGTGGAAAAAAAAGGAGAATGTATCCAACTCTCCTGTGTATATTTATATCTAGCAATGGACTGCTAAGTATATTCAATGTGTTTCTGACGGGTTTTATTAGGGGGGCAGAGGGGGAAGAGATCAGCGAGAGCTGACAGATAATTTCACCTCACAAATACGACAAAGTATAATTTTACCTGCAGGTTCTTGGCTGCAATTTTTTCATCCTATATCTGGATGTCCCTCAGAGCAGCAGCCAGGTCCGAGGCTGAGCAGGAGACATCGGCACACACAGCAGCACTGCACATCTGTTTCATGAAATATTCGTTTGCCTGTTTTGACAGAAACACACAGAGAGGACATGGTAAATAAAGCTATCTGCACAGCTCCTGGAAAAGAAAGGCTGCGAAGCAATGTCAAGAGAAAAAGCTCTGCCCTGTTTGCCCCCTGCCATGCCCCTGCCCAGGGAAGCACCTCCCAGCTGGGCCTCCAGGGAGATGGAGCCGCAGCGGTACCCACATCCTCCAACAAACATGGGAAAACACACGTGGCCATCAATCCCCCCTGCGCCATGTATGAGGGCCCCATGGCTCCACACCAGCGTGCATCCCCAGCACACCCGCATCGGGAGAAGCCTTTGTCCCTATGCTCAAGGGGTGCTGCAGGGCTGGGAAGGACCCCCTAAGTACAGTGAGCCCCCAGGTGCCATGCTGCAGGGAGGATCTCCACCATGGCAGGACATCCCTTTGTAGGGCCCCAGGAGGGTGGCTGAGCAGGGCAATATGTGTCCCAGGGGGTCTCCGTCTGTCTCTGGGTCTGTGGGGCAGTGAGGGTTTGTTCTTCCATAGCTCTGGTACTGGTGTGGTCTGCGGCTGTGCTGTGAAATGGGGTCATGCAGTATGAGGCCTGTCCTGCCAGGAAAAGGACAGTCTGGGAGCAGGGCTGGCAAGACCCTGCAGTGCCAAGTGCTCCCATTCCAGCAGAGTTAGACAGCCCCTGCAGTGCCAGGTGCAGGGCAAGCAGAGCTGCCCCCTGTGCCCAGAGTGCAGCAGAACAACGGCATTTATCATGGCTATCCTAAGTCTCCTGCCCAATCCCTACTAATTATTCCCTGCCACACTGCAGCATGCAGAAGACCAAATCGCCAACATGAGGTAAAAAAATTCAGGTACCAAAGCAGAGCAAGAAAAAGGCAAGGGGACAGGTAGGGAAGAATGGTGAAACAGAGATGCCTGCTTAATGCGATAAACAGCAGCATGAGGTCTGCTGCTTTTTGGTTGCTCTAGTATGTTCAGTGAGGCAATGAGAGGCTTCTGTTGTACAGCAGCTTCTCTCTCTGCTGGCTCCTGGGTGCTGTGCTAAGCTGGGTGTGATGCAGTTGTGGGTGGCTGTGATCCAAAGGCATATGCTGGCAATCTGGTTCCTCTCTTTGTAGCTGTGACATCGAAATAGTGGAATAAGGACTTTCTCCTTTGAGTTTTCACATGCTCAGCAAGTTCTGCAAGGTCTGGATGGCTTTTTGGAGAAAGGTATCAGGTCAGAGGGCCTCCACAGAAATCCCACAGAATTCAACCTGTGGTCTCCATCATGTCTCCTTGCACTGAAAAGGGAGAAGTAAAGGAAACCACAGCCAGGGTATGCAAATTCTTTCTTCCCTGTCTTGCCCCTCACCCTCACATTCCTACTAATACACACACAGTCTCAAACCTAGACCCTCTCTGACATGTCAGGAAAGGTTTCTCACTCCACCAGCAAAGCCATTTAGAAACACCACTGTCTCCATCTTACCCCGTGCATCTTTCCTCTCCATTTCATAGTTCCTCATGCATGTCCAGCACGGATCACTGCAGAGTCCTGTGGGACTGGATCTGCAATGCCTTTCAAGGGTACTTGGTCAGTCTAAGGACAACCATTGGGTGCTTCTCACTGCTCCCGCCACCCAGAAATTCTTGGTTTACTGCTTTCAGTCCCCAGCCCCTGCCAGTTTCAAGGCAAAGTCCAAACAAAGCACCACTTGTATGCTGCAGGAACAGGGAGGGACATTCACAGATCATCTCTGTCATGACAAAATCAAGATAGCATTCAGGTTCGTCTACACAAACACGTATATGTATATTCATATGTATACACACCTGTGTACCTCTAGGCTCATCTTCGCCTAACACAAAATCAAATATATTCATATATGAATATCCCAAAGGATACCCAGAACTACATTAATTATATTCTCAATTATTTGCTCATTGAATATGTAGAAAGTTCCTATGTTAAGTTCTGCTGAATGGAGACGTTTCTTTGTTTATTGGTGACAGTGGTGCTGGCTGCCTTGCAGGATATTTACTTCTGGCTCCGCAGCCAGCCTCTTAGTTTAAGCTGATGAAGCTGAGGGAGATGTTTGAAGTGGTGGATAGAGATGGAGTTTGCCCACTGTGAGGAGAACCCCTAGGGAACAAGCAGGCTGTTCTTTGCACGGTACGCTGCATGCAGGCAAACAAGGCATACTTAAGTTTCAGAACAAATAGGTTTTGTCAGACCATGCAGAAAATAGTCCTCATGTACTTGCAGGTCTTGCCAACCATTAGTACCAAGCACAACCTTCCCAGTAGGATAAACCAGGAGTTACTTCACCTTGCTGAGGATCTGTCCTGTGGGAGTGCTTCTTGCTGCCACCATGATTGCTGACAGAAACTCTGCTGACTTTTGTGGGTGCAGGGATGGGTTTGAACCCCATCCTGGGTTCATGGTGGAATGGGGAGGCTGTGAGGGCTGCAGCTTTCCCATAGTTGCTGCCAGCTGCTGTCTGTCTGTCTTGTGTGCATGCAGCCTTCCCCTTCCTGCCCACATTCAGCATTGACAACTGGGCTTGCAGGAGGGATGAGTACGCACACTCATCTGGGTATAAGACCACACATGTATGTCTCTACATTGGGTAGGGAAGGAAATAACCCCCCGATCTAGGTATTGCCACAGTAGGGTCCCGATTAGAGGTAACCGGTTCAGATTTTGCAGTAGAAAGTATGGAAATGGGCAATGAACCCCGAACCGACTTACTGAATCCACTAATTTTATATACAGTGCACGTGGAGGACAGGGGAGAGAAAGAGGTGAATGTAACTTCTGGCACCAGTGAACATGGGTAGAGCATGCCTCCAAGACCCCAAGAGCTTCCCCTGTTTTAACATTCTTGATTAATTAGCAAATTAGGAAACCGTTCTGAAAAGCTGAGGAAACAAAGTGCAAAATGTAATGGTTTAGATAGCAGCTTTAATGCAAACACGTTTGGGTGACATATTAAATCTCACGAAACAAAGAGGACCCTTCTACTGCATCCGTGCTAGCACACCACACACCAGCTCCACGTGCCCGGGCTCTGAGGGCACCCACAGCCCTGGCTGTCCCTGCCCTCTCCCTGGGGCTCCCCCCATGCTGCCCACAGCCCAGGACCTCATCTCGGCCCCCTGGGGCCATCAGGCACTGCTACATACTGCCAAATGGCATTAACGAGCCCCCTCCCCAAACGTGGAGTGGGGTTTTAGCCAGTGAGTGATAGGAGTGTGGATACTTGGCCTCTAACTGCATCAGTCCCAGCAGCCTTGCTCAGGGTCCCTTGTTGGTGGCCATGCACTCCCAGCCCTGCCAAATGCCAGGCAGGCTTACCTTGCTTGGGAGGTGATGGCTAGTATTCAGCTAGACTCATTCAGACTTTTAAAATACATCCTTTTTTACTGATCTCGCTGCAAAACTCAGGAGTACTTCCCCTAGCAACAGTGTTGCTTGAAGAAACCAAGGCACCATCCCTCCCTCCCTCCCTCCATGCTCACCCTGACGGGACTGCTGCATCCCTGTGGCTATGCAGGTATGGGCACCACAGCTCCTGCCCTGATCCACCCTTCCCAGCAGTACATGGGTTAATACATCTCAGATCCCACTCGGAATCACAGAATCATCTAGGTTGGAAAGGACCTTGAAGATCATCTAGTCCAACCGTTAACCCAGCACTGACAGATCCCAACTACACCATATCCCTAAGTGCTATGTCAATGCACCTCTTGAACACCTCCAGGGATGGGGACTCTACCACCTCCCTGGGCAGCCCATTCCAACACCTAACAACCAGTTCTGTAAAGAAATACTTCCTAATATCTAGTCTAAACCTTCCCTGGCGCAACTTGAGGCCATTCCCTCTTGTCCTATCACTTATTACTTGGTTAAAGAGACTCATCCCCAGCTCTCTGCAACCTCCTTTCAGGTAGTTGTAGAAGGCGATGAGGTCTCCCCTCAGCCTCCTCTTCTCCAGACTAAACAACCCCAGTTCCCTCAGCCGCTCCTCATACGACATGTGCTCCAGACCCTTCACCAGCTTTGTTGCCCTTCTCTGGACACGCTTGAGTAATTCAATGTCCTTTTTGTAGTGAGGGGCCCAAAACTGAACACAGTAATTGAGGTGCAAAGTTGAGAGCTGTGAGTGTTTTGTGTGCCACCATGGGAAAGAGCATGAAAAGAAAGTTTCATAAGACTTAGGCCTAGGTTCTTCCAGTTAAACTTAAAAAAATATTGCCTCCAGAGTCTCTGTCCAATGAGAAAAATTCCAGCATGGAGCACGCTGAGCCCTGAAACCTTGAGAGTTTAGGTGAGGTGGAGACAGTGCAAGATAAGTGGTCTTACAATTGGGACCTTATTGGGAGCAGACTACTACTAAATTTGGACAGCAGTGGTTTTACACTGAAAGAGGGCAGGTTTAGATTGGACTTAAGGAAGAAATTTTTTACAGTGAGGGTGGTGAGGCACTGGGACAGGTTGCCCAGAGAAGCTGTAGATGCCACATCATTGGAAGTGTTCACAATCAGGTTGGACGGGGCTTTGAGCGACCTGGTCCAGTGGAAGGTGCCCCTGCCCACGGCAGGGGGGTTGAATGGATGGTCTCTGAAGGTCCAAGCCCAAACCTCTCCGTGTCTCTAAGAAGAGAGCACCACGCAGGGAAGCCTGGAAAAGCCGGCGGGATCTCACAGGGCTCCTGCCATCCGCGGCAGTCAGCGCTTGCTGTGCGTACGCGGGGCCGCGGCCCCTCAGCCCCACCGTGGCGGGCTGCGCTCCGGGAGCCCGGCAGGCCGCGGCAGCAGTGCCAGGCCACCGGGCGGCTGATGGTTGCCGCCAGCCGGGCCTGCCGGAGCCCTGCGGGGCCTGCCGGGCCCGCCGCGGGCAGCCGGGCCCGCCGGGGCCTGCCGAGGCCCTGTGGGCCCTGCGGGGGGCAGCCGGGGGCGGGCGGAACCCGGGCGCAGGGGAACGGTTCCCAGTGCCGCGTGTTGCCGGCCGGCGGCGGCGGCGGCGGGCGCGGGGCGGTGGCGGCGGCCGCCTCCTTCCTGCTGCCGGCGCGGGGGCGGCGGCGCTGGCGCGGCGGGGCCGGGACATCGCGGGCCCGGGCGCCTCCTCCCCTCTCCTCTCCTCCCCATGGCCGGGAACTTCTGGCAGAGCTCGCACTAGTGGGTGCCGCGGCCGCGGGGCGGGGGGCGAAGGGGCTGCGGGCCGCTGCCGCGCTTTGTCCATTCATTGCCGGGGCCGGGGCGGCGGGGCCGGGCCGGGCCGGGCCGGGGGCGCGGGGCATGGCGCTGTCGGGAGGCCCGGCGAGGGCGAGAGGAGCGCCAGGGGCGCTGGGCCGCGTCTCCCGGCGGCGGCGGGCGGCGGGGCCTGCTGGCCGCGGAGCCCTGGCGGGAGCCGGGCTGGAGTGCGAGAGCAGCCGGAGCCGCCCCGGCTCCCGCCGCGCCAGCCGGCCTCACCTCGCCGCGACTTTCAAAGTGTTTGGGCTCTCCGGACGGGGAGCCGCGTCCCAGTGACCGAGCCCGCGCTGCCGTGGTCTCAAGGGGCCGAGTGCGGGCAGTTGCGATCCGTGAGGTGCGGTATGTTTATCCCCAGCCGTAGGGCAGCCAGTGCTGAGCTGCGTTCAAATACCTCGTGCGTCGAGGTTTAAATGGGTGCCCGTGATGTGCTAAATATAACGCAAACCTTGCCTTGTACGAGCTACACCGCCAGTTCAGTTTGCTATAGGTAAAGGCCGATCTTAGTCCCTGCTAGTTAGTCTTTTTTTCAGAGGTCTAACTTTGAAGACTCTAGTGAACATTTGCTTGGCAAGATTGTGTGTGGTTTGATTAAAGGTCACTAGTCCTCTAGCCCTGACCTGCAACCTGTAGTCTGTACAGGAGTCACTCGACATGATGTTGACAAAGAGTTGCTGAAGTGATTTTCCATTCCTTTAGTTTACAATGGATTTTGGATAAACAAGATCTGTTGAAGGAACGCCAGAAAGACTTGAAATTTCTGACTGAAGAAGAATATTGGAAGCTACAGATATTTTTTACTAATGGTAAAACTGTTTTATTTTTATTTCTGCCATAAAATATGTACAGTATCCGCTACGTATAAATGCAAGTTTGAATTGCTTAGAGAATGTAATGTTTTCATTGTGATATTACATACACTTCCACAGCCTATTTTAACAAAGAACTGGAATATCAATCACATTGTCATTTGTTAGTTATATTAACATAATTCTAGGAGAACTTACAGGCAAATTAGCTGCATTTATAATGTTTTTACCTGTGATGGGACAAAACATAGTACGTTTTCTTATTTTCAAGAGGTTCTTAGCAAAAACAAAAGGAGGAGAAGCAAGCAGAAACTGTTGAGCTAGCATATTAAAGGCTCAGTGTCAAGCATTAATACTCAGACTGGGCATCTGGTGGGCTGTTAGGCTGTGGTAAGTATTTTAGCTGATCTGTGCAGTCCTGTTAAACTGCAAAGCTTGGAAATTTGTTATTTGTGTTCAGTTACGTTCTTTGAAACCTGCATCACAGCCTGTGTCTTGTCTTGTGACTGATTCCCCAGCACCCGGTGGCTCTCAAATTGTCCATAAGTTTCTGAGAGCTGTTGACAGACAGCCTGTTCTCCCAAAGAGTATGGGGCTTGTCTGTGAAGTTATCTAAGACTTACTTGATCCTGCAAAGCATTTAACCATATGAATGGCTGCACTGGAGCACATCAGATCATGCAGGCACTTAAACTCTTTTCTGTGCAATTGTTCAGCTTTTTAAAAAAATCTCCCTAAGCAAAGGATGTTGCTAAGTAGTAATTTGTTTGCAGACAGCTCTTCAAATATTTTTCACAGCAGTCCTTTAAAGCACAGAATGTTTATTTTTTCAGCTATCTGGCCAGACTTGAGACAGAGATGTTAAGTGACTTTTGCAAAGCCACTGGAAGATCTTATGTCAGTGCTGGAGTGATACCTGTGAAAGCTACTTATCCCAGCTTCTCTCTTAGCCTAGCTATTTTTATAATAATTGCGTATGCTGCAGATCTGATTGCTGTGGATACATCTGTGTTACCGCTTACAGGCACCAGGAAATCAAGCTAGCAATGATTTACCTATTTGATCAGTTTGTGAAATTCCTTGAGATTAAAACAAAGTGTCGTAGCTTCATAATGTAAACAGAGAAAAATGGAGTACTGATACTTCTAAAACTGGATTTCTATGCTCATTTTCACTCGTATTAATTTGAATTATGAAATATGCTTTTTTAAGTGTTTCATTTCAGTGTTTTTCTTGAGTAAATGAAAGATTTACCAAGTAAGCAAGGTGGTTTCAGTTTGTGGTTTTCAGGGTCCTTTTCATTGGCACTCCCTGCCTCCCCTGAAGGTACAGTGTGTGACCTGCGGCAGCTGGAGAACAGCTCTGCCAGCATCTCCCTCATGTGCTACGAACACAGCCTACCCTGGAGGAGGGAGTGGCGCTGGGCTTTTACCCCTTCTGTGGTAAAGAGAGGCACCTTCACGGGGAGGACAGTCAGGCACTGCTCAGGCAGAGCTTCAAGCCCATGATACGTGTTGTATCATCACCTGCCTCTGAATAGGGACCCTGCTTTGGGTTTATAGAGCATCCTCCTTTTCTCTCCCATCTCCTGCATTACCGGAGTGGGGATATGAGTCTTGGCTATGGCTTGTCACATTCAGCATGTGTCTGTTGGAAAACAACTGCAATAGATCAACTGATTGTATGGCTATGCGCAACTACGCAGACTGTTAATACTGTAGAGAAGGAAAAGTGGCATCTTCTACAACAGTTTGAAAACGGAAATGGATGTTGATTTTTCTCTTTGGATCACCAAGTCTTAATAGAGTTTTTGGTTGAAGAGTGCATTAATTGATTTCCCTCTCTGGTTTAGGGCAGAAGCTGTAACGTTTACGTTACAGGCTACTCAAGATATTCAGGTTTAAAACAACTTTTATTTAAAAAAAACTACTGGAACCACTTATTTTGTAAACATAAGGGAATAAATAATCCAATATCTTATTTTAAAATATTTTAAAAATTAATTAGAAGTATTGGACGTTTTCCCAGCATATACAAGCTTCCATTTCATTAAGTCTCTCTAGGCTCTTGTCCATTTTTTTCTCTAAACCACACTTGAATTTTCTCTGACAGCAGATGGCCTAACTGTTCCTGAAAATCCCATGGGAGTGAGAAACATATTTGGAGAATTCTGTTTACTTAATATTTGAATTTTTCTGATGCCCTAGTAGTAGGACAGCTTTGTAGCCCCATGATCAAATCAGAGGGAAAAATCTTGTCAAACCTCCCAAGATATGCTGATAAATATTTTAATATTTGTACAGTCTGGGCTTAACCTTCTTTGTGGCATTATTGCTTGTCCTACTGTCACTGGCAAGCTAGTCTCCGTTTGGCATTCTTCTCTTTAGGAAAAGAGTGATATGACATGGACAGGGACTTCATGTTGCTTTGGGTAATCATAATGGGTAACAAATTAGTTACCTTTTCCTGTGGGGGAAAAAAAATGTTGCCAAGCATCAGTGCTGTCCAGTATAGTTTTCTCCTTTTCTCCTACGTTCAGCCCTTTTCTTGCCAACAGTGTCCTTGACATTTGTGTTTTAAAATCCCGTGATGCTCATTAAAAGTGAGAGTAGGGTGTACCCTGGCTACTCCCAAGGGATACGGAATAAGACCATGGGGGGAAAAAAAGATCTGCACTTCTGTGCTTAAGTAGAGCCTAAGAATTTAGCGATGAGTGATAATAGAATTGTTTGCTTTTTCCATCAGTGGTCGCTGTCTTGACCTTACTGTACATATTTTAAATATATACTTAAGTGTGTTTTAAATTGCAGTTTTGGACATTTCTGGTGAGGGAGCAAAAAAAGAAGAGGGAGTCTTAACACAGCCGAGCCTTGCTCAGAATAATGGCCGTGAAGAAGTATGGGAAAAATAACAAGTAACAACCTTATGTTTCACTGTGCCATTCTGTATATCCAATCCCTGCTCTTAATCCCAGCTCGATGCATCTAATTTGCTTGGCACCTTTCCTTTGCCTGGGAGGCCAAACAAGAGCTACCTGCACAGATGACACCAGGGTTGTTTCTTGGCCAACTGGCAGAGGACCACCATGATGGAGCAGCTGACTGCATCCTCTGGTCTCCCACCCCTTCTCCCTAGACTAAATATGTCATTTTTTTTAACACCTGCTGCCTCTGCCAAATTTAATGACCATGTTTGTGTTGGCAGCTTTAGCTGTTTGAAAAAAAACCCCATTTTTCATGGCACTGAGAAGCCATAGACTTATATTTTAAGTGTTTGAATTTGTTTTGCTCTGAAATGGAATACCCAAGGTTTACCCTTCTGAGATTTGTGTTGTCATCTTCTTAAAGGTCATACTCACTTTGTACACAGTGAAGTCAAGTTTCCTTTCCCTTTTCGAAGGTGTCCACAAGCTTCAGGATGCAGTGCTTCTTCACGTGCAGGTCTGTAGGTTTACAGCAACATGTTGTCTCACCAGAACAACGTATCTGAACTGAGAGAGAAGACAGTGCTGCTGCTCCTTAGAATCCCCAGCACTAGTCATGTTTTGAGATCCTTTGCTATTTGGTGTCAAATTGTTGTAAAAACTCAACTCAAGCTTTTGTTCATTTTTTTTAAGTTATCCAGGCTTTAGGTGAACATCTTAAATTAAGACAACAAGTTATTGCCACTGCTACAGTCTACTTCAAGAGATTCTATGCCAGGTAGGACTGTTTACTATGATGGTACAAGAATAAAACATTTGCTAGGCACATTTTGGTAGCCCTTTTAAAATGCAGTTCTGTATTAAAAACAGTGCCACTTTTGTTTTCTGGATGGTGTAAAGCTTTTATGCTAATAAAGTTAACTTAAGCTTTGCTTTTTCAAAAGGAAGTGTGGTGCTCTTAATAGATTAATCGTTCTACGTGTATGAAACAACATATTATAATTTTGTTATAACATTTCAGATATTCCCTAAAAAGTATAGATCCAGTATTAATGGCTCCTACGTGTGTGTTTTTGGCATCCAAAGTAGAGGTATGAAGTATTACAATTTTTTAATGTAAAATTATGTGATGTATGAGAGAGAGAAAACGTTTAGGGCTTTTAAATTTTTTGTCATTCTTCATGCTTTGGGGGTTGAAACCTTCTCTTTTTTTGTATAGATTTCTATAGCACTTAAGAAAAGGAGATGGAGAACGCCTTCAAACATGTTATTTAGTATTTGATCTTTCTCAATGTTACTAACCCTGAAGGGCCTCTGAAAATTGGAAAGAGTATTTTAAATGGCTGTATCACTGTGATACAGTGTTTACATATTTACATACACTATATCTTAAATTGTGCAGCGTCTCCTTTCTGGTGTGTTTTTCCTTATTCATGTTTACTCAAACTTTAACGCATAATTTGAAATTTTTTTCCTAATTATCCTTTTCCCTTTCATATAGTGAGGGATCCTCAGAGTTTACCACACTTTCATTATTTGAATTAAAAGTATGTTGTAGCTCATACTCTGTCTTTGAGAAATTATCATAAGGAGTTGACTCATTAGGGATAGTGGTGAGAAGGCTCTATGCCTCCATTAGTAGTCTGCTTTGAATGTGGCCAAGAGTTAGCATCAGCTGGGCACTGCTCTTAGTCCTCTGTAATGCAAGAAGTTTTTCAGCTGTTTGAGAAGTGTCTGTGTAATGAAAAAAAAAACCCCCAAATTGGCCAATTTGTGATATGTCAGCACTAATGAATTTTACAGGAGGAACTCAAATACCTAGTGGATGGTAGAAACAGTCCTATTAATCCAGTGTCTACATGTGATACTGTTGTCTGTACAAATAGTGTGATACCTTTCAGTGTTTGGAAGAGATGAAAGAAAGGAGAAAGATGCAGAGTATTGGAAAGAGTATTTTTTTATCAGCCTGTTAATTGAGCCTATAAGAAAGTACAGACATAGAGTGTATATATACAGCTGTTCCTTGTATTTTAGAACAAATACTAGAAGTCTGTGCAGCCTTCCTTAACACTAAAGCTTCTGCAACTTTAGAGGGCAGCTATAGCAGTAATGAATCAACTGTGCACTTCTCTGAAAGAACACTGTATACAGAAAATGTTCAGCTTGCTGACTGTCTCAGCAGAGGAGCTAAGGCTTCATAACATAATAAACATAATAAAAAAAGGAAACATAATAAAAAAAGGTAGTGAATGACAGGTTTCTAAAGGCAGTTTTCTCTCCAAGTGGGTTAAGGAAAACCAACATACCTTCTTGAAGCCCTCTTGTTTATTTTATATGTAGAGTGTTAGCCAACTGAGCTTTCGTGGCTTTAGTACCTTTCATAAGTGTTTACTGTTCCTCACAACTCAAACAACAAAGTAACTAATTAATGAAAAAACTCTTTACCTAAGAGTTTACCCTGTTACCTTAAAGAAAAAAAGAAAAAAGGGGTGGGGGATAAGAAAGAAATACTGCATAAAGAAGCCCAGTTTAGTAAGAAGCTGTTATTTTAATTTGATAACAGTGTGAGTATATGGTATTTCAGGTAGTTCACCTCATTTACCATTCTTTTTCTTCAGGAATTTGGTGTTGTTTCAAATACAAGGTTGATTTCTGCTGCTACTTCTGTATGTAAGTATCGGTGATTTTCATTATACTGTAGTTACCTATCTCTATGGGGAGATAAAACATTTTCTTTGTGGGTTTTGTCGTTTGCTTGTTTTTAAAAGGTAGCTTTTTATCAAGTCATGGAGGGGTTTGCATGTTGACTGCCAGGAGCCAGTTAAAGCCATTTAGAATAAATAATTTCTAAATACAGAAACAGAAGGGTCCTTTCTGTAGTAGTTTTCGTTGATTCTGGTTGGAATTTATGCCAAGCATAAATAAAAGCAAATTAATAAAATTAAACTATCAAGGTTTATAAACAGTATAGAGTAGTAAATTGACTTCTGAACTGCTCAAAGATGGAATTGGAAACGTAGGGCTTTATGTGTCTGTTTTATAAACGGTATGGCTCCCCAGAAGTGCCTGTTTTCAGTATTTTTGGTAGGCTGTATACCTTCTATTTTTTTTCCCCCATCATAAAATTAGTCTTTGCACGATATTTATTTCTGAAAATACATTTTATAACCTAGTCACAAATAAATGCAATAAAATCACACTGTAGTTACTTAATTCCCTGTCTGTCCCACTTGCCTTATATTTCCCAGTTCCTGTAACTTGCATCTCATCCTCCAAGGTCTTAGTGATGGCTTCCTTAACTGAATGCTGGACCCAGAAGGTCCAGCTGCTCTCAATAGGCAATTGCTGGCTGTGCTCTTCAAAATGTAGGTCATTGCTTTCAAAATCCCTCTTGGCTGTTGAGGGAACAGGTGACTGGCTGCATTTGTAGCCTCCACATGCAGTCAGTATATCAGTCCACGGGGCTGGCCGTGTGTGACAGTTCCACCACCAAGAACTGAAATACATCTTGAGCACCAGCACGACCAAGACCAGTACTGGATTTAGCAATAAGAGTTGCTCTTTTTACAGAAGTAGCATCGCAAAGCACAGGTCTGTGTGGCAGTTTTGGTGCATCAGTAAGTTAGCTGGATTTTGGTAAATATGCAGTAGCTGATTTTACTTAGACTTCTAGTCCTGAGCTGTGCTGTTTCTGAAAATCCCAAGTCTCAGAATCCCGCAGAAGATTTCCCCCACCGTTCTCCCTTCAGATCTAGAACCCCTGCCTGCCCTGATAAGTGCTCTGTATTCCATGGAAGTGGGGACAAAAAGCAACAGGCTTTCTCCTAGTATTAATGTCTTTTATTCTACCTGGTCTTCTTTTACCAGAGTTGATTCAGTAGCACACAGCAGGTTTTTTGGAGGTCTTCATATCAAAGGAGAAAAAAGATGAATTGAGACAAGTAAAAGAAAGCTAACAAAAGGGATGACTACTGTAATGTTGGTTGAAAAGGTTTGTTTGCTTTTAGTTAGGTAGAAACATGAAGTTATTAACACATGCTTCCTTTGTAAGGAAGATAATCTCAGCCTGGTTTCTGGCAACTTCTTCAAAAGCTTTTTTCTCTGTTTCCACAGCTCACTGAAAGGATGGTTCCATATGGTTGTGTCTGCAGCTTGCTTTGTGGGAAAAAAGTTTTATTCCCCTATCTTCCCCCTCAAAATGATTTATTTTTTTACTATGGATCTCTTCAGTTTGCATGCTTCTTGAGAAACCTGCTTTATTCATTCTTTTCTTCCTTGAAATAATTAAAATTTCCAACCAGTAGCCTAGTCTTATTGTCCTACAGCAAATTTTCTAGCAAAGTCCACCGTAGGTCCAAGTGTTGAATTCTTTAGTCCAAAAGACTGACCCTATCTTTTCATCAAAGTGAATGGCATACTGAGTTTCTGGAAGCAGTATCAATTCATACTATACCATCTGTGATTAATATAAGGAATATTGTTCAGTTCTAGGATGTTAAATGTTACCTGTTTTCCTTGGAGGCCAGGGACTTAAAATAGATTTTTAAATGTTTCACTTGTACAAATCTGAAATCCACATCCTTAAGTTTTTCTTTGCTCAGCATTCTAATACAAGATCATTCTGGTTTTGGAACTTAACATAATTTTTAACAGTGCGCTATTTGTCCCTGTTCTCCTTGCATTAGGATAATTAAGTATCTAAATCAGGGATCATCATAAGCTAGAAAACAGGATATATTTGAACATTCTCATGGAGACAAGTGTCTTGAATCATATCATATGCCTAAGCAGATGTTTAGGTGTCTCTCTCTTGGAGAGAAACAGCCTTGAAATGTCTGATAATGCAGTGCCTAGGACATTGATCTGCAGTGTGGTGAATTAACTTCTTGCTTTGAATTTGAGCCCGTTTTTTGCATATCCAAAATCTTTACATCATGGAAATACAGGATCTCTTGGCTGAGCTCCCTCACCCTGCCTTTGGTCTTCTTTTTCTAAGACTTGATTATGTGCTTTAAAATCTTGCATGTTGAAGGATCGAGAAAAATCCCATGTAAAAAATCCATTTGGATTTAGTGTTGGAACTGAGATCCTGAAGAGATCACCAGATTTCGAGTGACATCAGTAGGTAGATAGCTCTGTGACTGATAACTTGTGGAAAGTTAGGTGCCATAAACTGGTTGGTGGTTAACCAGAAGATTTAATAGTGTCCAAACCAGCAGACAAGTATCTGGCTGAGTATCTCTGTAAATCTGGATTTCAGCTGTATTTCTCTTTCCCTTTCAGGATCTTAAATCTCATAACTTTTCTCTTTCAAATACAAACCTTTTGGACTACAAGCAATTGTGCTGCCAAATGGATTTGAAGGGCTATATACAGATTAATTAGTAGAAAGGTGGGAAAGAAGTAAAAGTATTAATTACATAATTTTTAACATACTGATTTCTCTTTACTGTAGTGAAAACTAGGTTTTCGTATGCCTTTCCGAAGGAGTTTCCTTATAGGATGAATCATGTAAGTATGCTGTTCGAAATACATCTTGAGCAAATAATTGTTTGCAAGAAATCCTGTCTTTTAAATTCTGAGAAATATTTTTATACTCATATGTCACGTTGCTCATAACTAGTTTTGGATAGATTATTGGGAAAGTTACTTTTAAAAGTAATAAATCTTATATAACCTCATTTCTTAAATTGTTGACAGAAATGCTATAAAGAGAAGTGACGTGAGTGGGGACTGAAATAGTAATTTTTATGTAGTATGGTAAAAGAGATTAGCTTTTTTTGAATGTTCTTGTTTACAAATATGTTGCTCCAGGGAAGGTGAATAGCCCTTGCACCTGGGATGCTTCAAAGCTTGCACACAGGAGCAGTTGGCTTACAGAAAGCAGTTTTATTTTTGCCTGTAAAATATAATGGCTTTTGAAAAATAATTTTAATTTATTATTTAAAATTTGGATTTACCAGTGGTTTTCAAGGCATTCTCAGTCACAATGCTGAGATATTTTGTAGTTTTTATTGAAACCAGTTTTGACCTGTGCTGTAGTATTTTGAAAGTTAAACATTATTTTTAGATTGACTGTGACAAATACTACTTTTTTGTTGGTTTGCTTTTCACCCAATCTAGAAAGCCAAATGATATATCAGAATATAAAGTATCTAAGACCTTGCATAGAACTGCACTGCTATTTTACAGATAAAAGCAAATGGAAACATATTTTGGGGTACTGCTTTCCTATAGCCAAAGCAGTCTGGTCTTTTCCTTGGTATCACTAATATGTCACTGTCTCTATGGAACATGAGAACTGACTTAATTGCTACAATTAGACAGAATATTTCACATGAAATTAAATCTGAAAATGCTTTAAAAGGCCATTTGGCATGTTAGTGGCCTGATGAAGAGGCCCTAATTCTACAAAAAGACTTCTTTATTCCAGTGTATTTATACACTGGAAACAATTTGCTGCTGCCAGGTGTTGAAACAAATCAGACAAGTACTGCCAATGAAGTAGTCTTTCATAGTAAACTTGATCCAAAATGTTTAAATGCATTGTTATTATGGCTGGAGTTAAGTTAAAATGGTGTTAAGGCAATGGCTAATAATTGTTTGATTTTTGTTTCGTTTTGTAGTTTCAGATTAAATGCATTTAAGACTGTTGCAAGTATGTGTTGAAAATTCCTGTGCATTCATGGATGCCAGTTAATTCTGCTGTCTGAAACATGCTGCTGTTTAACTGTGATTTTACTTCTTTGCAGATACTAGAATGTGAATTCTATCTCTTAGAATTAATGGTAGGTGGGGTTTTTTGGTGGTTTGCTTCTTATTTTTTTTTCCCTCCACTCCAATTTTTGAATGATGTCCATGCAGGTCTAACACTTACATTTTCAGCAGAATGTCATAATTACTGTGCTGTCATCTAGGCTGAGTGAGGGCATTCTCACCTCCTTGTGTGGAAGCTGGACTTCTCAACAGAAAGGGCAGATTGTGGGAGTGGTGGGGACAGGAGGAGTGTGTATGGCTCTGCATCCTAGTGGTTATAGCGCTTTTGGGATGGGTAAAGCATAAGTTCTGTTTCCAGAACTGCTTCTGTTTTTAAAAGAAAGGTAACTGTATAAAAGTCCTGATGCAGAGACTAGGATGTCAGTGTCCCGATTTCCCCAGCTGAATGGCCAGTCAAGAGCATAAAGAGTTGCATTCTTTCTATGCCCTCTTCTTCTTGCCTGGAAGAATCTGGAGCTATATATATGTTCCAGCTTCAGCAGAAGGTGTGGGTAGTATCCCACTCATGCTAGTCTGTAACCTGATAATGAGACTAATCTTCTAGGAAGTGAGATGTGAATTTGAATCCTGTGACAAAGAAACTGAATTCAGGGCCTCCCATTTTCTAAGATGGTGCTGTAACTATTAGGCTGGTGGATGAAGGGAGCACAATGTGACGTTTTCTTCCAGGCACTTTCAAAGAAAGAAGCTGTACCTGCTTTTTGTAAAAGTTGCTATCCCATTGCTGTGTTCTCTAGGGCAGCTGAAAGGATGCAGCCCAGGCTTCTTAGGGGGCTTCGGTAAAGTGGTGCCTAATTTCTGCATATTGTTTGGACTTGGATGGGTTAGGCACTGGGCTCGCTGTACTAGGGTAGTTCTGCTCAAGTGCGGAGAAGAGAGGGAAACCAGGGAGGAGCCTAGTGAGTTAGGCAGCAACTGAGAAAGGATATGTTTTGGGAACAGGACACAGAGGAGATCAGATCAAAGTTTTTGTTTGTGCCTACAGTTGTTATAACCCATTTTTAGATAACCTGTTTAGATTTAGTCCTTGATACCTCTGATTCCTGGGTTTTGTATACAGGAGTTTTATCACAAATAACTGCATTTACAAGAAGTTACATTTTGGGGATTAACTTACTTTTCCAGTACGCTATGCAGTATATAGTACGTATAATAACTGTGGCTCACTTCAGTGTTCAGAACATGTAACTTAATGCAGCTTTTCTCTGTAGTATCCATACAGTTGGCTGCTTTCAGCGAGAAGGTTATTCCTTCTTGTTTACACCAACCTGGGTCTGAAAAAAGGGGATTTGAGAGCAGTGGATTTTTTTCTTTTTCTTTCTTTCTTTCCAAACCAGTGTCAATTATTTTGGCATGCTTTCCATGTATGGTATTTAGTGACAGACTGTTTTCTGGCAGTGTTTTGTATTTCCAAGTGGGAATTACGGGTTTGTAAGCAAATGAGGTTTCAGTGTGCTGCAGATGTGGCTTTCTCTGTCTCTTAAGGGAAGGACATTGACAGACTGGCAACCATGCTATGTAATGGTATTCTAGAGAGAGCACTGCCCTCATTAGAGCAGGGTTAGGTGTCAGAATGCTACTTCAAAAAAATAGTCAGTCATTGACTTGTAAACCAAATGTTTTTAATATGAACTGACAACACATTCTGCATTGTAATCTAACTTTTATCCCGTTGACACTTTTCCTAGGACTGCTGTTTGATAGTATATCATCCTTATAGACCTTTGCTCCAATATGTGCAAGATATGGGCCAAGAAGACATGCTGCTACCTCTTGCATGGTAATGAAGACAATTATTAGCAATAGTGCCTCCTTTCAACAAGAAAGCGTTTAACAGTTATGCTTCAAAGGTGGTTAATCAAAGCAGGCTTAGCCATATTTGAATACAAAGGGTGCCCTAGTTAACCTGTGCAGGTATATGTCCTGACTTAGATAATTCTGTCTTTAACCCTCTAATGATTTTACTTCGCAATGATCTAATTTTTATTTTTAGACTAGCTCTAATAGCACAGTTTTTACCCTACTGAATGGTGACTATGAGTAGAGGTAATGTTTTTCTGTCAACGTTGGCTTTCTGCTGTATCTTGTCATAGGAGGTAGAAGTAGTATATAGAGGTTTTTAGCTGTGTTAGCAGAACTTTTGTTCTTGAACTGTTTCTCAAACACAGAAAGACAGTAAAAATGCTACTTGTATGCTTGCCCTTACTTCTTTGTGAAACAGGGATAATTATTTTATGGTGTACGTCAACACCCTCTGCAGAAAGACATTTATGGTACTGTAATAGTGCTTCCAAATAAACTTCTGCTGTGACTACAAAGGAAAAAATGAAAGGCATTAAGAGATTTTTACAAGGAAAGAGATCTCCTCCCTTGCTGTTTCGCCCTGCAGTCTCACTGCTTCTACCATCTGCAAAAACTGACAAAATATTTATAAACTGATGGCAGTTTTTGAAGTCATATAGTCTAAAGGTGAACAAAATAATGCTTACAAATTCTTTTTTGCACAGGAGGATAGTGAATGACACATATAGAACTGATCTTTGTCTGCTGTACCCTCCTTTCATGATAGCTCTAGGTAAGTAACACAAGCAATGTCTCTTGTAATGTTTAAGTGGATGTATTCTGTGCACTGTCCCATCAACAAGCATTCCTTAGAGTGCCCTCATAAGGTGCTTCAGTTTGTGTTTCATACAGTACTGACAGTGTAGCCCTGCAACTTAAAAAGTCTTGAAGAAAAATCAGATAATTAATCCCAACCTTTCTCTGTTCAACTGTATAGTGTTTATAAAAAATAGAATGTTTCTGACTGTATCAAGAGTGGATCTTTGTTCAGTACCCGTGTCACCTGATCTTTGCAGCTTGCCTACACGTGGCCTGTGTTGTCCAGCAGAAGGATGCAAGGCAATGGTTTGCTGAGCTATCTGTTGATATGGAAAAGGTACTCTGTTTTTAATTCCCGACACCTGTTACGGACTGACCGGAAATGGTAGTTATGGTTATAAAACTACTGTCTTACATGTCTGTGGTACTGATTTGAACTTCATTCAGTGATCATGTTAGGTGTTGAAATTAGGTAGATCTCTCGGGCAGGGAGACAATGTCAGGTCATTCTGGTTATCACCCTGCTCTGAAAGTCAAGACAGAACCATTGCATAATGGCAAAGTGTTACTGGTGGTGCCATTTTTCAGATGGGAGTATAAAACAAATATCCTTTGAATTTTTTTGCCAGGAAAAGACTTACCCATGTTTTTCGTCATTTAAGATTGCCAGCACGTGTTTGATTTAAATTCCAGTGCGTGTGATTTTCTGATTTGCCTTTCAGCATCATGCCTACACACTGTTCTCATTTTCTCCCTATGAATGTATGTAGTAAGCAGAGTGTAAAACATTCTTGACACTTTCAGGGTAATCAGTCAGTGTTAAACAGGGGGACTCCAAGATCGTTCACTTGAGTTCCCTGCTATTGCAAATTCTATGTCAAATAATCCCCTTCACAAATTTATCAGGTTCCAAGGCGCAGTTCTCATATTAGTAATGTTTTTCATCTTCACTAGTTCCTTTTACTGTTTAGGTTGACTTCTTTAACCTTTGTTAAGGTTGTTAAGGTTGACTCCTTTAACCTCCAGCAAGCGAGCCAAACTAGTCATCATATTCCTTATCAGACTGTTTCACTCTGCACATATTTTTCAGTCTGTCTTTCTCAAAACTGAGTGTCTGGAATTAAATAGCATATTATGGATGAGACGTACCATTGCCCTCTGTGCTGTCGGTATTGTCTTTTATGCCACTGATGATATCCTGGCCCTGTATTTGTATTCCAGGATTCGTCTTTTTTAAGCACAGTGTGGATGCTATGCTGCATCCAGAGCTCTGTGAATTATGCTGTCATGCATGTAAAATCATGGTGATAATAAATTGTCAGCAGAGGAGAACCAACCTATATTTGACAGATAAGGTTACCATAAGCTTGATACTGAACGTGTTTGAATGTTTACATGTCTTGGTTCTCATGCCAGTGATACAATCTAAGCTTGATTTTTTTACATCAGCACCATGGACCTCTTAGCCAACTGTGACATTTGTTTCAAGGATATATATTGTTTTAGCACTTAATCAAAGTCCATGTGTTAAAAAGAAAAAAGAGGTCTACTTTATTAATTTAGAGAATGATGAAACAAATAATGAACTAAACATTATGCACCTTTTATATAGAATATTGAACTAGAAATTTAATAGGAAGTTAGGGTAGTTGAGGTGCAATAGATAGAACATGTCCAAACTGATAGGGAATGCTTATGCTTCCAGAAGTGGAATATGAAATTTTAACAATTCTTATTACATGTGTATAAGAATATAATAAGAATAAGAAGTATTCAGACATTCCTTGGCTCTTTATTTCTTGACAGGAAAGAATTCAGACCAGTATTTGTGGTTTGGAGCTTTTTTTTCCTACGCTGTGCCTCTGATGTGTATAGGACATTGATAATCATCAGTTACTGTATTGGTAATCCATGGTCATCTAGCTGCAGTCATGTTGTCAGGTGTCCATATTTTCCCAATAGCATAGTTACAAGCTGTGGCAGTAGTTGCAAATAAATAAAAAGCTATTTAGCTTGCTGGGGAGGAGAGATGGTATATACAGTTGAATGGGAGAGAAAGTATTCTGTTCAGGCTTCCATTCACAATTAAATAAAAAAGCTAATTATAGAAATGGTTGATTGCCAGACCAGATTAAATGTGAGACAGCTCAGTTTATAATATGAAAATTGTGCTGCTTAAATTCCTTTCAGGGCATGTTTAATGAATTACACACTTAAACCAACTATGACAAAGATAAAATCGCTATTGTGTCTGACCTTAGGATCTCTTTTCTTTCTAATCAGATTTTAGAAATAATCAGGGTTATTCTGAAGCTGTATGAGCAGTGGAAGAACTTTGATGAGAGGAAAGAGATGGCTACTATTCTTAGTAAAATGCCTAAACCAAAACCACCTCCAAACAGGTACTGTACTTCCTTAATATGCCTTTCATATGGAAAAACTGAACTACTATCTTAAGAATGAGTAAATGTTTAATTTGAGGTATAGCCTATGTTTTTACAGTGCAGACCTCTCTGTTACAAACAGCTAGTCTGATTGTTCAAGAGCTAGTGAGAAGCAAAACATTCATTGTTTTATGGAGAGCGTTAATGTGATTAGAATGTGATCAATACAGTTTAGCAAATGTAAGGAACCACGCTGTGAGGCTCCGTGGCTGGGCCAGAGTCATTAGAACTGGGCCTGCTTGATGTCGTACTTAATTACTGTGATTGAATATCACTGTTGGGAATCTGCACGTGCAAATACCTGAGCACACACTTATGTAATGTGAACTTTGGAATGTTGACTTCAGAAGTAGATTCAGCAGGCAGCTGCATGGGGATATATTGAAATCATTATTCAAATAAACACACTGAAGTTATTTATGCATGCTAAGAATAACCTTTGCATTTTTTATGAAACTATTTGTGTATGTGTTGAAGTATTTTCTTTCAAAAGGTTTTTACTACTTTCAGAATACCATATTTTTTAATTAAAAAAAAGAAATGTAACATGATCCTTCTTTTTTGAAGACACGTTTTTGCCTTTTTTTTTCTTCCAAACAGTGAAGGAGAACAGGGTCCAAATGGTAGCCAGAACTCTAGTTATAGCCAATCTTAAGACATTCCAAAGAATTTCTCTATGGACCACTTTGACTCAAGACATCCTGGGATCTTTCCTGTGTTCATGAAATGGACAGAAGGTTTTCGTAACATCTTTGACAAAGAACTTGAAGAATAAGTAGCTTGTTTGTGTCAAGCATTTTGAAAGCTTTTCCTCTAAAACCGCATCATTTTCTCTGACGCTGGAGCAAATGTACTAAGATTTTTCAGTGTAAGGAATCAAACATTAAACCAAGCTGCAAAAGATTAACAGTATCCACTCAAAAAGTTCATTATTGGTTTTGTTTGCTTTGAGAAAATTGTAACTTGCCATTGAACTATTTTTAAAGCGACAGTAACCTGAAGCCTGAGTATGACTGTATTAATGACTTGTGTTGTCTTCATTTTGTTTGTGACTGAAGGAAGATAGTGTATGATTGTTGATTTTTTTAACATAAATATGGATTCTGTAACAAGTAACAGCAATCCTTCAGAAATAAAGCCTAGAAGAGCCTGCAAAGAATATTGTTACAGTTTTAATGAAAGCTGCAGGAAAGAAATTCAGTTCCTTTTTTGGGTTAGAAAAATGCTGTTTTACTCAGTAGATGTACTTGGATGTTTTTGCCATGAAGCATAGTAGCCCAGCTTGCCAGAGAAGTGCAATATGTATAGTGATTCTGCAGTTTTCTTAAACATTTCAAGTGTTAGGAATTTTAAAAACCCAACATACTATGATTTTTTTTTTTTTTTTTGCAAGTAAATGTACTGTGTAGTACAATTGGAATATTTCACAGTCAAGTACAAATTGGGTATGATTGCTATTTTTTATGGTGGTTGTTTTTTTTTTGTACAAAAGATATACACTGTTAGTCTGCCTTCACTGTTAGTGTGAATTTGTGTGGTTCATTAGAGAGTTTATTTAAGAGGATCAAGCTTTTGGTGAGCTTCATACTGGCTAATTTTAATTGTGATGTTAGGAGCAACTCTTTAGAATAACTGAAATGGGATTCCTTGGTTAACTATGTGCTGGAGAAAATGAGATTCCTTCAAACAGAAGGCCATATCCTGTGTTCCTTACTCAGGCAGATATCCCACTGAAGTCAGGAAGTGGCCTAAATCGAATTTTTTGATTTTTAGATAACTTTGTTTCTAAGTGAGTTCTGGACAACTTCATTTTGAATGATAATGCCAACTTGCCCAAGTAGAAAAATTGAATGATAAAATGAAGTGCAGTAACATTGTTCTTCATTTTTTTTTTCCTGAAGCAACACATTTCACTGGTCTGAAATATTGGAGGGAAATTCTTGAAAACCCTTGCTCTACGATGCATCTTGGTTCAAAAAACTAGCCCCTTACAAAACCCCTGTTTTTGCAAATACCTGTCTTTGTAATTGGCTGGTTATTTGGTGAAATATAACTGAAGTGTGTTTCTATGTAGCCCATTAGGCTACTAGCATTTATTTCCGTTCAGGTTATTTTTGTAAAACATTACATCAACAAGCCCAAACCACTTTGGTGAGATAGACAGATAGATAGATAGAAAATATATACATTTTGGTCTTTGCTACTTTTGTTGCCATTTGATCCCTACCTTTTATAGACACTTGATTGATGGAGTGGAATTTGGCCATTTGCCTTTGTTTTTTGAAGTCTAAAATGTGCTATTTGTAATGTGGACTTGGGGAGTAGAAATAAATCAATGCAACTTGACCACTGTGTGGAGTTCTTAAACAGGAACTGTTCTTTAGGTGAACATCAGTCTTCTCACATATACCATATAATGTGCTAAAAAAGCTAATGTTTTGAAATTAGGGATTTCACACGATTAATGAAGAGTTCTGGCTGGAGTGATTAAAAGTTTTCTTGCTGCTCAGGAGCCTTTGCAGACTTTACTTCACACCTAAATTACCTATGTGACCTAAACCTCACAGCTAAAATATCAGGCACTTCTTGGTGGTAAATAGAAGTATCTTAAGTAATTTCTCTACTGCGGAGATGAGGGTAGTTTTACCAGCTCTGATTCTGGTGTAAATGGTAAAAGGCAATAAAGTGCAGTTGAAGGAAATGGATTCAGTGATGACAGTTATAAAGAGAAAGATGTAAATTGGAACAGGAAATGGAACATAATGTGAATCAAACAGGTTTGCTATCAACCAGACAGAAAAAGTCACCTTTACTGTGCTTCATTTCAAAGGAGAGAAATGCATAAAAATAAGGTATTTCATTAAAAGAGAATTAGCTGAAAGTCTTCACAGATTATATGGTTACAGGTGACAGCGGAGTGTCAAAGCAAGCACAGTCCATCTATGCCAAAAAGACTTAAGGAAAAATCTAAAAGGAAGCAGACAAGTTACTTAACTCAAAAAGCATGATTTGAAAAGCAAGTTATATCCACATAATGAAGATAGAGAGGAAGACACAGAAAGGATCATCAACTTTGACAAACTACAAATAGTTTGAGAAACACCTTGCAAAAAACTACCAAGACTAATAAAAACTAATGAAAATAAAAAAGAGGTATACAGTGGCTTTCCTATTAAAAAAATCCAGAACTCTTCAGCTCAGAAAAGATAGCAGATTCTAGAAAAATCATGAGTGGTGTGAAGACTGATGAGGTGACAACTCTTCATCACTTCTGACAGAAGAAGCAGGAGCATCAATGAAAACAATACATGTCAAGTTGAGAAGCAACAAAGGGAGAGAGAACCCAGTGCAGCCTGCTGTGACTGCTGGGAGTTTGTGTTGAAAATTTACAAATACACCAAGATATGCAAAGCACTCTGAGTTGTAAATGAGAATAATCTGGGGATTGTATCACTACATACTTACCCTGTTCTGTGCTCTTCCCCAGATGTTTATTTCTGGTTGCTGCCAAACAAAATTATGGGCTAGACAGATCTTGTTGTGACCCAATATAACTGTTGGTCATTTTTTGTGGCTGTGTAGTTTTAGATGTTCCCAACAAACTCTGAATCGTGATTAAGTTTAGTTGATTGGATCTCCTTGCTTTGTTCATCTGTATACTGAAGTTTGGTGGCTTGGTCAGTACAGCTAGGCATGATTAATTACACATTTAACTAAATATTTTCAGCATGTCTCAAATTTTCTATACAATCTGACCTTAATGGTCTAGATCAAAAAGCATCATTAGTCCTGGGGAGGCCTGGCACAACACAGCCAACAGTGGGCTTCGGTTGCCCCTTTTGAGTGTGTGCCCACAGCGTTGTGAAACTGCCAGTCTAGGTCATGTTAAACAGACAAAACTAATAGATCATAGGGTTTGGCTAAAGCCAACAAAACCAGTGGCATCTGTTACTCCTCCTGATCTGGTTGGAAAAAGACCTTTCAAAAGTAAGATAGTGAGAATTGCAGAGTAATTGATCACAGGGTAACACCCATACTCATCCTGGCATTTTAATTTCATCTTCCTCCCATTAGTTCATCAGTTAAACTAAACCAGAATTTGGGAAATTAATTTAAGTTCTGGCTCTTAAGTTGTTTGGGATTTTTTTATGGTTTGGAAATAAAGTGTAGCAGTAAGACCACTAAAAAAATCAATGATCTTTGGAGGAAAATGCACTCATTACTCACTATTATGACTGCTACACTAAAGGGTCTCTGATTATTAGCAAAGACGAGAGACCAGAAACCCCTGTAAGATACGCTGTCAGGGCAGCACAGCTAACACAGCCAGCTGTACCAACTACAGGAGTTCTTTAGAAGCAAATGACTGCAGAGGGACTTACTAGAAATAAAATTCTAGTAAGATTAGTTACTTTTTCTTCTCTGTTCTCTAAACTCAAGGGGGTATATTTTTTAGGTCCTCTTCTCACCATGCAGACTGTACTGTCAGAATGAAAGAGCTGTAGGGTAAGTGCACATCACCTGCAATACTGATTAAAGCAGAAGCAGAAATTTTAACTCCTTTTTCCAGATGGCCTGCAGAGTTCTGAACTTCTGTGCTAGGACTTACCAGATTTTCTGGAGGTGAAAGCAGTTCACCTTTGCTAGTTCTGAACTGCTAACAGCATTAAAAGAACAAACAAAAAACCCCCCAAAAATTATGACTATGCAAATTTATAGGTGGGGATGGGATGGGTCAGTTTAAAGTTTAAGACACACAACTTAACCTACATAAATGAAGAGAGTTTAGAGGCTTCCTTGGCCACCACAAATTTTCCAGCATAAAATGATTACATCTCTGTATAATAGTAACATCAAATATAGGCAAGTTCTCACTTGATATTGAGGTGCTAAGGGAGCAGAAGTTGACTGAATGCTAAAGTGTTTTGTGCTCAGAAGTGGGTCTGCATATAAAAATGGATATACTTGTAAAATACGGAATCACACAACAATTTGAACACCGAGTATTCTAGCATCAGGTCAGTTTTCCTTCAATTTTCTGACCAGTGGTGAACTTTTGGCCTTACAATCAGATAGTACAAACCTAAACTTTGTACTTGTACTCTTTGGTAACACAGCAACTATTTTAAAACTTCAGCTACACGTGAAGTATAATAAATCCATGCGTAAGCCAGTTACCCCAATTCCATGAGGATATCTGCAGTTTAACCATTTTAAGCAAACTACCCAACACGGTTATTTGGGAAAGGATAATTTTATTTGTCCTATCATCATTAGTTTCAACAGTCATAAACTACCTCATACAAAAGTCTTTGCAAACATAATAAGCACTTAGGTTCTCTTCACATATTTTCACCAAAAAACATAGCCCAAAGTAAAGGTTGAACAATTTTAACGTCCTCTGTTCATGTCATAATCTTTAGATACAATATGAACCAAGCAGTCGATATGCGTGGCTATTTGAAGGTGAGTGTCGGTTTACACAAGAAAACAGGAGTGGGCTGTATTCTGGAAGTGGAATGCGCGTAGTCTGAATGCTAAAACCTACAAACCATCCCGAACCCTTGATGGGGCAAGGGCTGGGGTAGTCATCTTCATTTTTCCTCTGGAGGTTCATGTTTTACCCAATCCTCAAAGCCACCAGCATATTGCTGAACTCTGAAAATATGCAGAAGATGCAATGTTAAGAAGGGCTCTTGAAAAAGGTATCTTAAGAGCACATGGCAAAAAAACTCCAAACCAAAACAAAAAAATCTGAGAAAAAAACCCATACAGAAATTCTCTGCAATCAAATACATTTGTACTTAGCTTCAATGAACCAGATCGACATTCCTTGTACTCTAATACTGCCTGCTTCCATGCAGTGTGTTCTGTAACTCTTTTCTCCCAAATGACACAATGCTGGAGATCAAACATCAAGCAAGTAGTATCAGCTGGATCAATGAAACAGTTTGCTACTTCTTTTTTTAAAAAGAAAAAACAGACTTACTGCAGTGGGAGATTTACATGTTACTGTGTCTAATACTTCAGATGTCATCAAATAAATGCAGCACACAAATCTTTACTTCCTTGCAAACCTACATGATCTGACATAAGCCTGCACAAAACTAAACTCTGGAAAACAAAAACCCACCATGCAAAACAATACTGACTCCTTCAATTAGGCAGCATGAAAAACAGGTAATGGAGGATATTTCACACTTATTAAAACAATGTGTTTATAAAACAAGAACGTGGTTCCATATTTTTGACTAGAATTAGCAGGGATATTCCAGTTCATGAATTTCAGTTCAGTGAAAACATGAGCAACCAACCAATTTTTAAAATACTATCTGCCGTCTTCAAGCCAGCAAGGCATCTTCTGGCATGGGTGTAACAATTCTGCCAACCAAATGCTGTTTTTGCTTTCACTCTATCAATCTCATTGTCTTTTTAGCTATTGCCTTCACTGCTTTACTCCTGGCAAACGACCCAATGCTTTACTGAAGGCGTACTTTGTCAACAGTGAACTGTACAGTTAGAACTGCAATTTAACAAAGTGTGTGGTTTCATAAACTACTTAAGATCCTACTTCTACCAAAGCAAGCAGTTCTCCACCTTTCCAATCACCCTGTGCCTCAGGAGTAGTACTTATGAAGCTGTAGAAGGAAGCAACATCTTGGCGAGGGAGCCCTAGGAGGCAGAAAGACCCTTCAGTGGCAGCATGGTCTTGCAGCAGCTTGTGTCACCTGCGGCACATGTGCAGAGCTGCTGAGAGGTTGTTTCGCAGGGTGATACACCTCACTTTGCTGGAACACCCAATGGTGTATTTCAAGGTTCAGGGGAGACAAGAGGAGGTGACTAACTCAAATACCAGTCATTTTGTTCACACTCCACATTTAAATTTTTACCCATGCCCACAAGAAGCTGAGTACAAGTTCCGCTTCATGGTGGGAGGCTGCCTGAATCCCACCCTTACACACACAAGTCATACCTGCTGAAACCCAAGGACATGGCAAAAGCGAGTGCTTGTTTACTTCTTGTTCCAGCCAAACAGGAGAAAACCACAGGGTCTGACTTAGATGGCATCTTTTGATTGTACTGCTCCTTGAACTCTGCTGGGTCCATTTGTAGAGCTTCCACTAATTCACCCACTGGGAAATACGTAAGAGAAAGGTCTCATTTATTCCCCATCCACAAACAGGTTTACACTAGCACAGCTCTAGTATTTTTGCTCAGTCACCACTCGTCCACAGACTTGACCATCAAGCAAAGGGGAACACCCAACGTCTCCACGTTAACAACTTACGCGGTATGTTGACAGATGCTGGGATTTTTCCAAATTTGTCGATCTCCCACCTCTCCCGCACGTCTATGTGGAAGACGTTGGTCTTCTTCAAGTCTTTGAGCTCTCGGTAGGAAAGGCTCGACGCCCCGCCGGCGCAGAGGCCGCGGCTGCTGGCACCCGCCGCCCCGGGACCTGACAGTGAGGCGCAGCCCGTGAGCCCGGAGCCGGCCGCCGCTCTCCCGGCCTCTCGGGGAGGGCCATCGTCCCCAGTAACGTTTAATATACTCACACGGGGCTCTCCCCGGGCGCCAGCAAACCTCACCCCGCCACCCGCCTTCGGGGAGGCCCAGCCGCCCCTCCACCCCCCGCGTCCCCGCCTCACCGGGCGCTGCCGCCCGCCACCAGCCGCCGCTCGCCGCCCGCAGGGTCCGCGCCGCCCGCCACCAGCCCCAGCCCCCGGCCCCCATCAGCCCGCCTCCCAAGATGGCGGCCGCCCGGGCCCTGCCTGCCGCCAGCCGCCCGTCCCCGCCGGCGGGGGAGGAGACGGCTCCCCGGGCGGCTCCGCCTGCTCCTCGGGGGCTCGGGGAGCACGGCCGGCGTAGCCAGGCTGGGTTAAAAACACTTTTGGGGTTTTTTTTCTCATGTGAATCCCTCTGATTTCTAGCCATTTATGAGTTGACGTCGATAAAATATTCATTCGCATGCTCGCATCCGATGAATTTACAGCACTGCGTGGCGCCAGCGAGGGCATCCCCCTGGTTCAGGGAAGGCCTGGATTTCACCAGAGCTATAAAACGCCGAGCGGCCCAGCCGTAGGCGAGCTGCCCACTGCCACGCACGGCACCTGCTGCTTTGCCTGGGCAGGGTAATTTCCACAACCAAGCCAAGCTGTTGAGAAGCCTTAAGGTACCCAAGGCTGGGAGACTGAACAGGGATGAGGAATTTTGATGCCAAATCCGCTCAAAAGCAATTCCAAAAAAACCCCTCAGTGTTACACCTGAGGAGAAAAGGTGATTTTAGCACTGGCCTTGCCAGTTTCACCCTTGCCACCGTCCCTTCACAGCCACAGGAGCTGTGGTCCAAGGGTAATAACCGCATCCCTAATTTCGATACACTTTGGTTTTGAAAGCTGTCAGTCTTCCAGCCCCAAGGACTGATAGCCAAGACATGTTTTAAGTGGAGAAATGAGGGTTCCTCTCTTGAATGCATTTTAAATCAGTACACCATATTTACTGCATACCTTTGTAGATACATTACATACCAGCAGTTCCAGTCTTTACAGGCAGGCGTGCTGGATCTTTTCTCTTCATAAAAGATGCATTTTGAGGAGTTGATTTTGTTGAATCTTTGCTATGAGAGTTTTCCTTCTCAAAATGAGAACAAAATATTTCTCAGTACCATAAAGTGTGACAAATTGAACTTGGCACACATAACTGGTTCACTAGCTGCCCTTCTGCCAGCCTCTCCATATGGCCTCCTTGACAGACATTTGTAAATTGTCTCTTTGAAGCAGTATATCTATATATGAGTCAAAGTTTTATGCATTTTCCATTTTCAAAAAGGTATGGGTAGAATACACTACTTCTAGAAATTTTCTTTTGAAGTATGATTTACTGTATATTTTATCTGTAGTTAAATAATGACCACAGTTACTCTCCATTTATTGCATATATCACTATAAGGACAATAAAGCGTGCAATGTGGAGTGTCAGGATACTTGTCATATGAAATGCATATTCACATGCCATTGCATTTTTATAAATAATTTATGGTTTTAATTTGACCCTGGGTCATACATATATACACACAAAGAGAGAACACACTAGCTTGCCTGCAGAAATAGGAATGATCCACTAGCCGTCTTGTGAAAGACTGAGAGTTTGAAGTCAGAGTAGATGAAGCTAGGTAAACTCCCCCAGCTGGTAAAAGGGTGGGAAGCAGCACATTCAGTTCTCTCGCCTTCACGGCACTGTCATCCAGCACTCACTCAACCCCTCCTCAGCAGCTTTCTTCATTTCACCTCTTGGGATTCTCTCCACTTCATCTCTTCTTCCTTTCACTCTCTCCATTTCTGCACAGCCTCCAACACTCATTCCCAGTGGCACAATTTCCCAGCTGACTACCCAGCTGCATTCACCCTTGCACACTCTTTATCCTCATCTTGTTTGACTGAAGCCTTCACTGATCAAAAAAATGGTTCACAAACCTAGGCTTTCATCAAGTCTTACCGCCTTTCTGATTATTTTTGTTGCTGCATCTTCTTTTTCTATTGTTTTTCTTTTCCCAGAAACTTTTCAGCCTTTCCATAGTATTCTTTACCATGATTTACTATTTGCTTTTGGCCTTCCCTCTCTGGTTTCACTTTTCTTTCTTTCATGCCTCTGATTGCTGATGGTCTTCGTGTGTGTTTCTTCTTTGCCCTTGACCCATCATTTTCTCTCATTACTAAACCCCAGACATGATTCAATCTTGACACTGGCTTTCTTTGGCTCTGCTTTTGCCTTGTTGAGTGCTTCTGGAGGAAAGATGGGGACCTCTCTGATTTCTGTGACAAATCTGTTTTCCTAACATGCAATTCTAATTTATACCCCATTTTCCCCTACACAACAGGAACCTATGCATAAAGCCTGCTGTCCTCATTCTCTGCACAGAATTCAAACCGTTTCTTTTGGGAAACATTTTCTCACCTCATCTTTTCCACCTCCTTTGCTTGCCTTCCCCTTCTGCCTGATGTTCTCCCTGATGTTCTACCTCTTTCAGATATTTCTGTTCTCCTCTTCTGTGCTAAATGAAAGTATTCCCCTTCACATCACACTATCCCCCTTTCACACATTGTTTTCCTTCCTTTTTTTAAACTTTTTAATCTAGCTATCGCTCTTGCAGTTCAATAGGTCTCTAATCTCTCCTGTGCAGAGGAGGAAGGACCCACTTCTCGATCCAATTTGTTCCAGATTGTTGTCCCATATTCCTTCTCTCTCTTTCACGTATAGACCCCATGATCACGGTGTTCACGATCCATGTCTGGGCTCCTCTGTTACACGGTCTGCAGTCTGCCTGCAGATCTTTGTGCTCAGTTGTCATCGTTGTCACTGAAGTGCCTAAAGAATTCCTCCTACCTAAATCAAATCCCGCTTAATCTGACAACCTCTTTCAACAATACTCTTCCTGACATCTTGTCTTTGCTTGATCCAATGATTTCTACATGCTTCTCTAACCATTTTTTCAGCCTGTTTGTCAGCAGATCCACTACAGGTCCTCCACCCTTGGTTTCTGAGGGGTGCCACAGCAACTTCACCCTTTCCCCCTTTTTTCCTCTGTGCCTTATCACTGGATAACCTTATTCCAATAAAACTACTATCTCTCAGTCCTTAATTTAGATTTGCCCTCTGTCCAACTAAAGCCCCCCTTGCTGTCTAGCCACATGCCGAGTTAAATCTCAATCCGTTTCTACTAGCTCCTCCCTCGTCTGCTCGACAGCTTTCCCTCGCCTGTCCCTGGACACCTCTGATTCCGATCTCCCACCAGTCCCTCCCACGGTGGCTACTTTGAAACCCGACGCAGGGCCCAGGCCCTTCTGCATAACCTCTGGGTACGACTACCCGCACCCTTGCACACAGGCAAACCTGTTAGCCTGCTCCCCACACGCACAAATCCAGTGCAGCATCTTCAGGTCTTTCAGCAAGACCCCCTCAAATTCAGACGCGAAGGTAACCCCATCATGTCTCTCCTCCTTTGCACCCCCTTCCTTTCTTTGCCTTGAGTTTCTAAGGTGCCCCGCAGCCAGACCTGCCGCTACCCGTTGCCCCTCAGCGGGCCGAGGTGCGCTCCCGCCCAGCCGGCAGCCCCGGGCAGCGCCGCTTCCCACCGCCCTTCCTAAACCGGGAAACTCATTTTCCCCTCGAACCGGCACCACCCGCCCTCCACGCTACCCGCCCCCGGCCGCACCCCCGCTGCCGCCGCCCCGGGGCCCGCGGGGAGCCGTCCGGGCTGGGGCGGGGAGCGCTGGGCGGCGAGGCCGGGGGCGGGCCGCGCCGGGCGGAGCAGAGCGGCGCGGCCCTGGCTGCGGCCCAGCTTCCTCCGCTGCTTCCTGCCGCCGCGCTGTGCCTGCCTGCCGCCCGCCGCCGCTCCGTGAGTGCGGGGCGCCCGGGGCGGGGGGAGGCGGCCGGCCCAGTTCGGGGGGCGCCGTGGCCGCGGCGGGTTTCTCCTGAGGAGCCGGGGGGCGCGGAGCCTCGGCGACGACAAGCGGCGGCCGCAGCTGGAGGGCCGGGCCGGGCCGGGCCGGGCCGATCTGCCTCGCCATGGCGGCGGCCGGGCCCGCGGCCTGCGGAGCCGCGTCCCGGGGGGCGCCGCGGAGGTGCGGCCGGGCGGGGCGCGGGGAGGGGGCGCGACAGTTGTGCCGGGCTGCGGGCGGGCGGAGGGGGGGCACTGCCCCGCCGAGGGCCCGGGCCGGGCGGGCCGCCCTGACCGCTGCCGGGGGCGGGCGGGGGGGGCGGCACTGCCCCGCCGTGGGCCCGGGCCGGGCGCCTGCTGCTGGGGGCGGCCGGGGCAGCCCTACCCGGGCCTCCTCCCGCCGTGTCGCGAACTGGTGGTGGTGGTCGAGTGCGGCTCGGGTGGGCTCGCTTTGAGTAGCCGGCGACGAGCTGCAGGTGCCGACCGTCCGCTGTCGGCCCAAAATAGGTTAACAATACTGTGACATGAAAACAGCAGCACCGGGCTGTCTCTGTGACCTGCAGTAAGTTTCTTGGTCCGTTAAATTAGAGTCGGTAGCATCGCCTTTGGTCGGGTTGAAACATAAGCTCTGTTCACTTTGCATTAGGCAAGCTCGCAAGTGAATGCGGTTATAAAATGGTCTTACAGTTCTGTGTCATGAGGCTGGCGCGATTATTTCTGCCCTGCTGTGACAGCGTGGCATACGCCGGCCTGGTGATGCCACCGCCGGCCTGCTGCCACTGCGGCGTGGCCATGTGAAGGCGGGCTGCGGGCTCCCCACGACAAGTGTTTTGGCAGGCAGGACTGGCGCTCTGCTACCTGAAGTTTCCTTTTCAGTGAATGCAGACCGGTACTTGCCTGGGAATTAGATGACAGCCTGGTGACCGCCCTTTCGATTAACCGGAGATGTGGTATTTTAGACCCCCTAACTGCAACTCTGCATGTTGTACTTGAGTTAGTGTTTTGGTTCTCTGATTCCTGGATTGTTTTTAAGGACTTCATTTGGTCTTTTGCTGTTGATGTTCTTTACTTTAGGACTTCATCCTGCCCTTGCTACAGATATGTTACTACCTGCACGTTTAAACAGAATATGCATGACAGCATATGAAACACAGATGCAGAAGAATAAAGTAAGATGTCAAGAACATAGAAACAGATGGCAATAATTCCAGGTGTAGCGCTGTATTCTTGTTGCATGTCATCTTCAGTTACAAGTACTTCCCAATGCCATTAAATAATCCTCTCATACAAACATATAAAGCAGAGTTGCGTTCAAAGGATTCTTTCTGCTTTCATTCTCTAGCTTTTTAAAAGGAAGCATAGTAGTGGTATGAACATGTGCCAGATTGATAGCAGAACATGCCTTTGTGAAATTGCTGTGCAGTTTACTAGGGTTGTAAATATTTTGTCAGATTTCTTCATGAAATATTGAAAAACTGGTGCTCTGTAGTTTTGTTTCTGCAAGATTTACAGAAACGCAGCTAGTGTCTCATGGGTTCTGCTGTGAGCATCAACCATAGATCAAGGACAAGTTGTTCCACTTTAGACGTGTCATCAAAACAAACTAGGGCAGTTGTGTGGAGGAAGAAAATGGAATGAAATTTTTTGCTCTCAGTGGCAAGGCTTTGACTTTCAAAGTGCTCAAACTAGTTTTCCGTAGTCCTTTATAGTTATATCTGTTTTACCCCCATTAATTAGCTAACTCCCACAACACCCTTCCAGAGTAGATGGGAAGTTACATGCAGCCGTTGTTTTCCTTCATCTGCTCTGACTCAGCCCTTTAAGCAGGGGTACAGCATGAGTCTCAGCTTAACGTAATATCTTGTGTGGGCTTCAGCCTGCTATCTCACACACTGTGCTGCAACCACAGTTCCTTTTTTTTTTTTTTTTAGACTTCACAGAATTAGCATTTCTCTGAAGTTCATCCTTTGCTCATACTATCCTTCATGTTCTCTTATGACATCTTGGACCACTTGGTTCCCAGTTTTTGTCCACACAGTTATCCTGCCAAGATACTGTGAGTTCACTGGTTATTCTCCAGCTGTTTCAGTTGTTACGCCCTCAGATTTTCTGTGGTGATGGCACTGTTACATTGGTGTTCATATCACGTGAGTGCATAGTCTGTCAGCTCTGTCATCTGACTGCCTTTTCACATACAAAGTTTTCACTTGAGGGCCAACATCATTAGTTATAAGTCATGGCTCTCTTTGTGGTACTTAGGTGTTTCGCTTTTTGAAGTGTGAATTTTAGGAGAATCCATATTAGACCATGAGTGTGCCTACCCAGATGTTTTTCCCTCTTGGTGTGTTCATATTTTTTAAAAATACATTTAAGGTGGGATAGAGAACATAAGCAAAAGTTGCAGTTTGCTTTATGAGGTTGGATATTTACAGGTATCCCTGAAATTTTCCATAAAACCTTTGCTCTAAGATACTAGCAAAAATATGTCATAAAAATACTACTTCTTTTACCCACTCAATCCTTCAATTTACTTTAGTCAAAAACCCAGTTACAGAGTCTTTTCATTCTTGTTTCTGGACACATCTGGTTTCTGTGCATCCTTAGAAGTAATTTTTCTGTGGTAAGTGGGTTTCAGTAGGAAATGTGAGGGGGATTGTGCAGGGTGCAAACAGGAACATTGACAGACCGTGGTTAGCATGGGTGGCTGGATAAAAAAGATTAATAAAAGTGAGAAATGCTATGGGATTTTACCTGTCACTTGGAAAGCTGTATCTGGTGGTCCAAGGGTAGTGTCTCGCTCCTTGTGCAAGAAGTACATCAGTGTCTCACCCTTTTAGGACTGTAATATAATGTCAGGATTGGCGTTTGAGCTCCAGTGATGGTGTAGGATGTGTGATGTGCCTTTGGGCTAGGAAGTCTCAGAGATGACACTTTCAGAATTTCAGATGACATTTTCCAGGGGAAGAAGTGTTGCTGCCACTACCAGTCAGCAGTTCTGGTCCTTTTACTGCTCTAGCAGGCAGCGGGGGCTTGTTTGCCGCAAAGGTTTCGGTGGCTGTCAGAGCGCTGAGCCTCCTGGCCTGCTGATGGGTGACGCTGCCCAGTTGCTAACCGTGATGGATGCGGTTCTTGCTCTGATTGGGTGACATTTGATCTAGCGACGAGCAAGCCAAAATGCCACAGGTAACGCTTGGAACAGACGTCCAAAATATATCAATTTGCAGCTTACATCAAAACATGTAGCAATTCTGCAGAGGATCTGGCATTACTGATCCCTACAAAGGCTTTTCTTTCTGTACTCTGACAGTTACGTGGAAGCTCATAAAGACCTTTCACAGATGTGCTACGGACCATCTTGGCCATTGGACTTCATCTGCACATCTGCGCTGTTCCTCAGCTCCTTGCTTTGGTGCTAGGCTGCTGTTGACAGCTGGACAGTTCTGTTAAGTTACATGAAAGTGCTAATTTTTCACTATTCAGTGTGTGTTATGCCTTTCCAGTGTGATGCAGGGTTTTTTTGCATTTGCAACATAAAATGACATAATTCTAACTTGAAAGTTTGGCTGCAAGTGGTGAGAGCTGGAATTTAGAATACCTCAGATGACTTGAGGGATTGAGGTAAATGTATTTACCCCAGCTTCTTTGAATTCAGGTGCTCGCTGATGAAATAGTTAACAGTACTGGTTTCCCAGTTAATGGGCAGTCCTACTGGGAGAGCCTTACCCATATCCAGAATAGTACCTGGAGACTATCTGTATATTCACTTGGCTGTATTTCACAGGGTAAGTCTGCTTAGATGAGTGGTGATTACTACCTCATTTTTATCTTCTTGTTTGCATTCTAGTAATGCAACTGTAATCCTTATAGTTAATCAAGAATCAGGAAAAATGTTATGATAGGTATTACAGAGATAAAACCAAAAATGTGGCACTTGCCTGAAAGAGCTGGCACCGTAATTATAAGAGGAGGGAAAATGTGGACGATGGCAGATGGAAGTGGTGTCATGGTAGTAGTCAGCACAGCAGGTTATTTCTCTAACATACTGATGATCTGGTTTGGGTTTCTTATTAGCATCATAGTGAAGGTACAGCATGGGAAGACTCACTAAGGTGGCACATTTCAAAATTTAGCAAGTGAGCTGTAGACTTTGTAGGAGGATAGACTCAACCTCCAAGTAAGGAGTCCAAGATGATAAGACAGGAATAGGTCTTGGGGAGTTTAGACAGTGAAGACATAGTTTGCTGCTTCACCTCTTTGCATAAAGATGCTTTGAAGAGGAACGACCTGTTTGGTTTTGGTTTTTATTGGGTTTTTTTCCCCCAAAAGAAAAGTGAATTCTAGTTCACACTAGCCTTGTATCTTTTATTGGTCCTAGCTCTACTGACTTCTGGTAAAATATAAAATTTTTAAAAATAACAATTATTTATTTTAGGAACTACATCCAGCTCTTTTTAGTTTCTAAATACATACTTTATAAAGAGGGTGCATTTCTAAATACAGAAATATTAATGCTGTTAAATACAGACTATTTCAGGCCTAGACATTTAAAATAGTCTAGGCATACCTTAGATTTAACTTAAATTCAGCATGTTGATTTTTGGCACTTTGGCAAATTTGAAGCTTTTAAAATTAGGTAGGCAGATCATTTTGCTGCTTTTGAAGTGGTTTGTTCTTTCCAGAAAGGTGGAAAGGAACAGTTGTAGCAAGGAGCTTTTGATCTTAATCGGCTTTTTGTAGGCAGACTGGCATTAGGAGTCTTTTAAGAAGTAAAAAGTAAACTGAAAATATCAAGTGATGATGATTATACTTCACTCTTGTATGCTGAGCTCAAAGAATCTGAACACGTTTGGTAAGGACTGGTTCTTAGGTTTGTATGAAATGATTGTTTAAAAGGAGGAGATTTAGCTCCTTCTATTTTTAGCTTTTTCCCCATGACACTGCATAATTTCCACTTAAGATTTTTACTGTGTGTCAAATAGAGATCAGGGTGGAGCTAACATACCCTCTGAACTCGGCTTTTTCTATCACAAAAACTGGGGTGTTTTTATTTGTCAGATTCATTAGTCAAGTATCATTTGCACTGTGACTTGATTTTGTGTATACTAAATGAAAAACTTACCGTATTTGTTTTTCCATCACAAAAAGAAACTTTGAAGCAAGGACTCATGCAATCTTCTTTCTGCATAGGGAAAGAGGGAGAGGCTGTCTCCTTTAGGACACTCCACAGTTGATGGCTGTAGTCAAATTACTCATTGAACATATTCAAAAAATAAGAGAATGGGTTGGAAAGAGGCAAATCATGGGAATATTGCCATGATTTTTAATCTTCAGTGTATCAAGTTCATTTTGTGTAAATTGTTTGTTTCTCCTCTGCCCACTTGTCCTGAATGTCTTGTGTCCATGGCCAACAGAAACCTCTGGAATTTCTCTCTTGCTTTTTTCTTAGCTGTGTTTTATGTTTTCTCGAGTCTATGTTTGTTCAGGGTCTCCGTTCCAATAAAATCTCAATCTTTTATTTCCCATAAACTGAAGTATTTCTGAGAAGTAGTTTCTGAAGCACCTTAGGTTTCTTCCTTGTTTGTCTCAAATATAATAATAAAATTTCTGGTGTATTTTGAAATGTTGATCGTGTTTTTAGTTGTTAAATGAGATCTTTTACTTGTAGTGTTTTCTGTCCCCAAATATACTGGAAAAGGGCAGATAGTACTGCACGCGTACTGTGCTACATGCATCGTAGATGCAAGCTGAGTAGCTCCTTGCTCTTACCTTTTCATCCCACTTACATGCTTTTCAAAATCAGGCACAAACCCTGGCTGGCTAGGTCCTTGATATGCTGTGCTTTTCAAGAGCTCCCAGGTCAGTAAACATTGTCTGGTGGGTGCCTGTCTATATTGCCAGCTTCTCATGTCAGTGTTCATTTCTAATGCCATGTTGTCTATGTTGGGCTAGAAATGCCACATTTTCAGTGGTTGCAGGTACCAGCTGACATTGTCTTTTCCATGTGTCCTGAAGGACCCTAGAGAGTGGGTTCAGCGGTGGGCTGTGCATGCCCTGATCCAGATTGTATCACCTGGTCCATGGGCCACAGGATTTCACAGGTGGTAAAGACTTGCTTGTATTTCAGCTGGTTGGGCCCATAATTGTTCTTTCATTAAGTTATCCAAGCTCTCAAAATGTACTGGTATGAACATGACTTTCATTTGGGCGAAATCTGTGGTTTGGACAGTCTTACATAATCTGCCCAAAGAGATAAAAATTGTGATGCTGAAATGAACTCATAGATCGTTTATGTCAATGTTGAATAACCCAAACACAACTACATTCCTTTAGGGAGGACTTTTTTGCTGTCTTTGCTATTGACTCTTTACATAATTTAGTGTAAAATCATGGGTTTTCTAACAGTAGCTGTATTGGCCTTATTGTTTGATGAATGTCTCGATGAATCTTGTGCTCGGTTAAGCAGCAGTGCGACAAGTGGTGATGGGTAGTTTCACATGAAGCTTGGATATATGATGAGGTGCCAAGGCAGAAGTACAGTTGAAGTTTTTTGGGTCTGAAGCACTTTTTCCTGTTCTAGGGATGCCGTGATCCATGGTTGTTGATGTACATTAGGCATGCTAACATATGTTGAGTATAAATAGTCAAGAGCTGGAATATTCAGATCTTTCTTAGTGTATGAACATGTATTGCAAACCTACGAAATCAGCAAAGCTCAATTTAGTGGCATTGTTCACTTGTGTGTCTAAGCATTTCAAGCTTTATACCCTTAAGTACAGGAAATTTTAAAATCTGTAATTTAAGAACATCATGCATGGTATTTAATACAGTATAAACTGATTGCTATGTAGATGTAGCATTTTGCAAAAAATGAAGTGCATTTTGAAAGGTTGAGGAGACATGAAGCTGTCGATGCAAGGAAGCAGAGAGTAAAGGTTTCTTTCATACTCTACAGAAATTTGACTTGTCCACAGTAAATCTCTAATTGATACATTCATGCAGAAAACTTCCAGCACTAACAGCATGTGTGGCAGATGAAGAGATATCTGTCCAGGTCTGTAGGAACCTGGAACAGGAGCTCTGAGGTCCAGACTACCTGCTTCACTTCACTGAAGGCTGTTCAGATACCAGTGATGGTGGTGCTCTAGTATCAATATTGTTTGACTGTTCTGCTGATTGGCTTAATGGATAAGAAAGGAGAGGGAATACGGAGTTCAATATACAGGTCAATTCCCATGTCCCTCAGAGCTTCAGTAATACAAAGGTCTAAATGCATATACAGAGAAGATTAAAAAACTTAGGTAGACAAACTTTTTAAACTTTGACAATCTTATCTACTGATCTGTAGCAAGAATATATCCTTTGTTATTCTCAAATGTAGGGCATTTTAGAGGTTTCCCCTACATAAATGAGGTAGCACAGTTGAAAATGTTTGGTACTGGTGGCTCAGGTGACATTATTAACTCCTATGTGGTATGCCACAAGGTGTAATTTTTTTTCTAAACAGAATGGCTCACAGGTTTACAATGTATGAATATTAGACTATCTTACATTCATATGATTTATATATGAAAACATAAATTTGTTTTTATGAAGCACATTGTTAAAAGACAACCTGTATACTAAGCTTCAGAAACTGTTTGTGTGATGCACAGCTACACTCCTTCAGTGATTTCACATTTGGAGTTTGGTTAAATGACCGGTGTGCTGAAATCTCTGGGATTTTTTTTAAAGTTTAGTGGCAAATATTTATCCTTTAATTCTGTTCTTCATAGGTCTTCTTGATTAATGACCCAAATTTCCTATGAGAGACTTCATCTGTATGGATTCTCTGATGTTTAATAGAGGGGTCAGCTTACACTCCAGTCTGTCCTCACTCATAGGAGAGGACACTTTCATGAAGTTTGGAATACTTTTGTATTTTATTGAAGTGTTAGAAATTGCTCAGAAGCTTTTAGGGAATATACAACGGTAAATGGTGACTAAAACCTTTCCTAAGGGAGATATGTTAAGTAAGAGAAGCTTCTGTTTTGATGAAGTTTTACTGGTAAGGTATGGCTAGAGCTCTGTAGTAGTTTACTTTACAATAACAAAAATAAAGAAAATCTTGGTATCTCAAATATTTAACACTGATGCCTGGAAGTGTGTGTCCCCCATAGCTACAGCTACAATTTATAATGTCATGTAATGTAACAAACTGATCTTGTGGCATTCCTAAGAGTTCATTCCTGAAACATTCATACTCCTTGTTGCACAACAGCTGACATTAGTCAAAGCCTAAAACTGTGTTTGTGAGGTTTGAATGTGTGATTTGATCTCATGCTTTTAGAGTTCAAACTCACTACGTTTGATGAAGTGTTTGGACAATACAGCAACCCCTGTTTCTTCTTCCTAGTAAGTAACAGATGCGGGTGAAAGATCCATCAAGAGCCAACCCCGAGAAACCAAAGAGAAGCAAAAGGCCTAACAGGCCACAGGATGAGGACTCTTCAGATGATATTTCAGGTAAATACATTAGGTGATGTTTGGCTGTAAGGTTCAGGTCTAATAACTTTGGTGCTGACTGATGATAACCGCAAATCAGTGGTACCATTACCATGAAATGCTTTTCTTGTTGGAATTTGTAACAGAAATATCCCCAGTTAGGTGTTTATGACCTGATTGGTCGTTACACTACATGACTGCCCTGAAGTAGGAGAATGGCCTTTCAGGTGCCTGTGGAAGGTCTAGCACATGTGGCAGGAGGCTGCTTAACTGAACGGGGGGGCAGGGAGGGGGAGCTTCCAGCTGAGCTTGGAGGCAAAAGGAAGGGCAGAGAGGGTGGGGGCAGGTTTGGGCTGCCCTTGGAGGTGCCCTGACTGTGCAGGAATGGCATTAGGTAAGCCAGCCTCAGTTAGAGTTAAATCTGATGAGGGATGTAAAGGGTGAGATAGATTTGTATGGATACTGTGCCAGTAAAATGGCATGTGCAAACCTGCTGCTTGAGGGGGCAGGGGACCTAGGGACATGGGAAAAGGGTGAGGAACTCAATCTTTCCTTTGCCTCTGTCTTCACATGTAAGCTCTGCACTTGGTCCTCCCTGGTCCCTGAGCCTAGTGGCAGACTCTGGGATTTAAACATTGTCCGGAGTTTAACAAGATTGAGACCTGTTAAGCAAACTGGACATGCACAAGTCCATGGGATCAGATGGGATGCATCTGAAGGTGCTGAGAGAGCTGGGTGGTATCATTGTGAGGCTACACTCTGTCATCTTCCTGACGACAAATTGGGGAGAGCAGTCGGTAATGCTGAAGGGTGGATCTGCTGTTCAGAGTCACCTAGACTGGCTGGAGAAATGGGCTGGCAGAAACTTCATGGTGTTCAACTAAGGCAAGTGGAGAGTTTGGCAGCTGGGCCTAAATAACCACATGCAATTACAGGGTGGGAATCAATGACTTGAAAGCAGCTTTGCAGAAAAGGTCCTGGGGGTCCTACTGCACATGCTGAATAAAAGCAAGTGGTGTGGCTTGTGCCTACTGTGTATGCTGGACTGTATTATCTAGAGTGTAGGGCGAGGTACGTGATTATTTCCATCTTTTTAGTGCTTACGAGACTTCATCTGGAGTACTGTGTTCAGTTGTGGCTCCCTGGTACAAGGACATTGACTTGTCTGAGCAAGTTGAGCTCCATGTTATTAAGGAGACTGAGAACATGATACGTGAAGATGGGCTGAAGGCAATGGCTTTGTTTAGTCAAAGGAGTGAAAGTACAGTTTCTTTCTTTCACTGCCTGACAGGTGGTTATAGAGAAGGCAGAGCAAGGCTCTTCTGGGAGGTCCACAATGAGAGGGCTAAAGGCAACAGACAAAAGTTAGGGCAAGGAAAATTTGACTAGTATGAGGAAATTTATTTTCATCTTGAGGATGGTCAGACAGAAAACTGATTTTTTAGTGAGTTGTTGAAACCTCTGTCCTTGAAGATATTCAACACTCAGCTGAACAGAGCCATCAGTAACCAGATCTAAATTTGTATTTGGCCCTGCTTTGAATGAGGATTTGGATAAGGTGGCCTTCAGAGGTTCCTTCAAAGCCAGGTTATTCTGTGATACTGCAGTGGAATTTGTGCAAAAAATATGACAGAGAATAGTGATTGATACTCGTGTTCAGAATGGGCAGTTGTAGTAGGGATGCATGGGTATTTGAAAATCTTTCTTTATGGATTGCAAAGGAGATCAACTGCCTGTGTTGTCATGTGCAAAAATAGATTTTTGTAGTATTGTCGTGGTTTAAACTCGGCTGGCAGCCAAATACCATGCAGCCGCTCACTCACCCTCACCCACTCCTGTGGAATGGGGGAGAGAGTTGGAGGGGTAAGGGTAAGGAGACTCATATGTTGTGATAAAAACAATTTAATAATTGAAATAAAACTAAAATGTTAATAATAATAGTAATAATAGAAAATACAAATGGATAATGCACAGTGTGATTGCTCACCACCCACTGACTGATGGCCAGCCTGTTCCTGGCTAGTGATCCCAGAGAGGAGACAATCCTGAAACCATCTTCCCCAAAACCCAAGTGGAGCTTCCCAATCAACCTTTATCTATATACTGAGCGTGATGTTAGATGACATGGAATATTCCGTTGGCCAGTTGAGTCCATTGCTTTGGCTATGCTCCCCCATAGTTTCTGGTGTACCTGTGCACTAGCAGGACATGAGAAGTTGAAAAGTCCTTCATTTCTTTGCAACAACTAAAAACATCAGTACATTATCAACATTCTTCTTATATTAAATCCCATACTGAATCCAAACCACAGCACTATTCTAGCTACTATTCTTCCTAAGAAGGAAAGAAAAAACCATCAGTTAGCTCTATCCCAGCTGAAACCAGAAGTATTTTACTGTTGACAAAAAAAACCAAACCAAAAAACATGGAAATGCATTTTGTGCAAAAGTAGTTCTTGTACTTTTGTACGAAGTAGTTTATCTGTTTTTAAGTGGTGGCATTTACTGACTTGAGAAGGATTTTTGTTACAGAAGGACTGAAATAGATCCTTCATAAAATTCAGTATATGGGGAGCAGCTGGCTGATTTTTCCTATTTTAGTTCTTTGCTACTTTTTATTCTTAATGCTGAATTCGTTGAAGACTCTGCTCTTTTAGTGTACACACGCTCCCTTTCATAGCTATTATTTTTAATGGATGAAAGTGAGTATGTGTTGTTTTCTTTAGGTTTAACCTGCCAGCACGTGAGCCAAGCAGTGGATGTGCATCATGTGAAGAGAGCGGTAGCTCAGAGTGTCTGGTCGATATGTGCAGAATGTCTGAAGGAGAGGCGGATGAGTGATGGTGAGCCTGTGGCACCTTCGGACATATGGCTGTGTCTCAAATGTGGCTCTCAGGTAAGCATATGCTGGAAACTTAGGGAGGTGAATGGGTCCTGATTTTCTAAAAGATATGACTGGTGTGGATCCCTGTCTGACATCTTGTTACCTTCAGTGAAACGGTGTGACGTAATTGCTTAGTTGTGAGAGTCCATTCTTCAGCTTCTGCAGTGGTGTGGGATGTGGCCTTACATTCTTGTCTTGGTTTTGGCAGTGTTTTGGGTTAACTTTATGTGTTATGGTGCGGTTTGGCATCACAAGTAGTAAGTCAGGGTCCTACCTTTTCCTCTGTTCTTCATCTGCATGCTCTTGCCGCTTACAGAGAATTGGCTTCAGGAACTGTGTGGTTGCAAAATGCATTTGTTCAGCTGGCTCATCTGGCAGAAGATCCTACAAATACAAATACAAATGAATGAAAAAACAATGTAAATTGAAAAAATTGGTGTATATTGGTGAACCAGCTTACACTGTGGGCACTCAGTTGCTAGATTTGATTGAAACCAGGGAAAAAGAACTGTGCCAGAGTGAGAATGTTGCTTTTTGTGGCATCTAGCCATTAGATTGGATCAGTTATAATGTCAAATCATGGCCTCAGAGTTTAAAATGGCAGGTCCTGACCCCAAGGGCTTGCCCAGGTTTCTGCCCTGTGAGTGAAATAAAACTTGATACAGAAAAATTCAGTTTACAGGCAATGTCACCCTTCGTTCAGCTAATAGTTGCCTGAACAATTTTCTTAGACTTTCTGTAGGTCTTCCTATAAGGACAGAAGCCAGCTTCTACCAGCATTATCTGAACAGATTTAATTTTGCAAAGAAATGTGCTATTCGCAGGCTTTAGAAGATAATTATATAGATCTGAGGAGGACTCGGTATGTCTTGTGTCTGAAAATTTGTAATTAAGGAAGGCTTTTAAAAGGAGTTAACTCTGTGTGCTTTTTCATGTTTATGCTGTTAATAGCCTTCAAAACTCATGCCTCATTCAGAGACCAGTCCTGCATCTTCTAAGTCACACTCTGTAGATACTTGAAAAATTGCAAATGCTTTATCTCGGTGTTGCTGTACATAAATGGTGTGTTCTGAGTAGCTTTTTAGTACAAAAGAATTTATATACCTTTTGCATTTGCTGTCTGGAATGCATTTCGCATTCTTGAGCCCGGAGGGTTACCTGTGCTTTTCCTCTCCTTGATATTCTGTGGAGCAAATATGCTACACAGTCATTTCATTCACATTTTTTTTTAGAGAATTCTTACTTTTGTGAATGGCATCATTTTCTGTCTATTGATACTTACTCAATACTTACTCAAAAGCTAGAAATTATTTCTATTAAGTTAAAACAAACAATAATTTTCTATGCTTTTAACTGATTTTTCTGAGTAGAAAAGATGAGATTTTGGTTTTGTATTGTCATTGATTTTCCTTTATTAGTAAAAAGAAAATGTGTTCATTTAAAAAAACTTAAGTGATATCTTTATAATACTGGGTTATAAAGTGTTAAACCCTTTCAATCCTTGAGAATGCTAAACGAGTATTTAGGGCACTATAGCTTTCTGTCTAATTTTGAAAAGTGAAGTTTTTGTAGTTTATTTACTAATAACGTAGTCTTTTCCCACTTCCTGTTTTTCTCTTACTGTGTTGATGTTTGTTTCCTTTTTAAGGGATGTAGTAAGAACTCGGAAGGCCAGCATTCTTTGAAACACTTCCAAACAGCACGCACAGAACCTCATTGCATTGTTATCAATCTCAGCACATGGATCATATGGTAAGAATAAGTATACAGGTGCTCCTGTGTGCTTCTACATAAGGATTACTCATAACTTAAAGCACCGTCTTCTAAACAATGATTCTGACAGATAAAATTAATACTTTATATAGAGGAAAGGCAGGCTTTCTGGAGAGAAATTTAGTTTGTCCTTAGGACTCTCAGAGGGGTCACAAATAAGTAAGATAGACATTTGAGTCCACTGTATTCTGTAGAGAGCTGGCTGGTTATAGGAGTTTGTCCTTCCTGCTTGTTTCTATATGATTATGTTCAGAACTATAAATTGAGATTATTTAAATCTGTAAGTATCACAGTGAATTGGGGATGATGTATAGAAGAGCATATATGGGATGACAGAGTTAAATTTTATTCCTCTTTTTAGTATGAAAAATTGAAACCCAGAGCTTAAGTAATTTGTGTAAGTTTGTTTGAGAGGTTTGTTAGAGCTGGGAGGTGCATCCAGATATCCTGAATTCCAGTTTGTTTCTTCTTTTTTTTAGGTGTTATGAATGTGATGAAGAGCTGTCAACACATTGCAACAAAAAGGTTTTGGCTCAGATAGTTGACTTTCTTCAAAAACATGGTTCCAGGGCTGAACCAAGTAAGTTTATATAAATAGTTTTATCTGGAGATATCTGTAACGTACTGTCCATAAAAATGAGTATTTCAAATTTTGAGGCATGTTAACATAAATGAAAAATTATGTATGATGCAAGTATAATACAATTGGTAATTGCACAATTTTTTGTGCAAGTAATGCCTGTTGTAATGGTTTTCATAAAAGTAATTTAAATTTTTTCCTACAGTATGGTTGTGTTTTAAGAATATTTTGGGCACCATAGGATGGTTTTCCCAGATTTTGTCTTTAATGAAGAAATACTAGTTTATTGTAGAGAAGACGTTACCTTAAATAAGATGCCATATAAATCAATGCACAAAAACTATATAGAATCATTAATTAATTGAATTTTCCTAGTCTGGATTTGTCACATCTTAAAATTTTTCTGGTTTAAATTTTTTTTCCATAGTTAATTAAATTTGTTTAAGCAGATCTTCTAGTACTCTGTTGTTGGATGTAATGCTTTCTGTTTGTTGATGTCATGGGGTTTTCATGGATAGAATGCTCATTTCTATTAATAGAAAATAGTATTAATTTATTTTCTTAAGTTAGGAGCCTACTATTATTCTGAATGTATGTAAATACAGATAGAACTTTGTACTTGTGACTCTCAACTGTCTACTTTTGATAACGTTGATGTTATTAATCCCTACGGTAACAAAGTCGGCAGCATTTCTGGCTTGTGACTGAGGGAGTCCATTGAATTCCAGATTTTCTTCACAAAAAAACAGCTTAAGTAAACTTCTAAAACAAATGGCTGTAGGTTTTGCCAGAAACAGATAGTCACCTGGTTAGAAGTAATGATGGAGAATTGCCGTTCTGAATTGGACTGTGTATTCCTCTAGCTGCATGTGCATAAATCCTACTGGTTTTGAGAGGTGATACATATTTTTTTTGAGGGGAAAAAAAATGAAGGGCCACTCAGAAATACATATTTTATATTTTGATCTATTCACAAGTTGTTTGTTAAATTGATAAACTGCTACTTTTTGCATCTTTTTGCTTGGAGCGATGAAAATACAGTATGTGATTTCAGTTTCATTCACAGGTTCAGTTTCAAGTTTGTGTGGTAATTGGTATTGCAGCTTGCTTGCAGATTAAAATGCTGTAGTGTTTGTTTCAGTTAATTTAATGGAAACAATTTCATTCTGGTTTTGCACTGCTGGATAAGAATTTCTGAGTAATATGACTGTGTGCTTCATGGCTTAGATTCTGTGAGTGTGGTGCTTAGAAGTTTTCTGTGAAATGTCTTAAATAAAGTAACCAAAATGCAAAACTAACTTAAGCTTAAATTAGGCCCAGGATTTCTTAAAAATCAGGTGTTTATAGCAGAGCAGGGCAGAATATATTTCTACCATGTTTGTATTTGTGTTTCATTTTGATACTCTGTTTTGAAAATGCATATACTGCATTTAAATATTTGGCAGCTATAACTGGAGACTCATACAGGAAACAAAACTGTGGAACAAAACTTAACTGGAAACAAAAATGTATTGTTTCTGTTTAGGGAATAAACCCTTCCCCCCCCCCCCCCCCCCCTTTTTTTCCCCCCTGTTTTATTTAAACAAGTTTTCCCTTCAGTTTCTGAAACCAGGCATAGAAATGAAAAACTAGCTATCATCCAGCTTCAGCGTGTTGTGCATTTTGTGGTAGCAGTGCATTGAGTTGGCCCTGCTTGCTTTGGTGCCGTGGAAAAGGAGGCTCAGCGGCAGTGATGTAAAAGGTAGTCGGGTGTGAGCAGTGCTGTGGGCAGCGTGAGGGTCCTCCTGCAAGGCGGTGGCAGGTGCAGGACAGTTTTAAATAGTGGCGAATTGCAGAGTCTGCTTTCCCAGTGTCTTGTGCCGCGTGTTACCAGCCTGCAAGGTTATGCTTCATCCTTCAGATTCACTCACATGCGTGGTTTGGAGTGTGCGAACAGTCACACTGGTGTCCTTCAAAGCTAAGGAGGTCACGTACATGCCTTGCCAGGTGGCCGCCTCGGCAGCAAGAAGTCTTAGCTAGTGGAGGTTGCTCCTGCAGGGTAGTCGTGTCTCCTGCTCCACGGCGGGAGAGGGCTGAGGCTCAAGTGCAAGCTTGTATTCACGCAAAAAGCATGTGTGTGTGCTTCCAGTAACGTTTTAAAGGTGGAAGTCTGCGATGCTCTCCAGGTGGCGGAGTATGGCTGCGCTGAGCAGTTTGGATCCCGTTCTGGGCCTAAAGATGATTTGTTGTGTTTTCTTAAGTGGCAGGGAAAAGAGGAAAAAGCTGTTTGCCTGGCATGGTCTGTTGCCTTGGGCCAGGCTCCTCACCGGAAGAGGCTGGGAGACAGCTGTGTGTTGATAAGTAAGTGGTATGTGTGAGAGGGAAGTCCCAGGCGGAGTTGGCATTCTTGTTTCACTTGGATAAAGGTAACAGCAATGCCTTTTCTGTTTTATGCCAGATACTTGGGCTGACACACTTGGTACTTCCCCTAAAGAAATGTAACTTAAGTAAGATTTTTTTTATTTTCTTTAAATTAGACTGCCTTTAAGGACTTTTTTGAAAACAAAACCTGAAATCGAAATGTAATTCATGCTGTTGTTCAGGTCACAAAGGACATAAAGTATAACAGTGAAAATTAACTCTACTATTGATAACTTATCTTTTGGTTTTTTTAAGTGTAGCATTTTATTTCATGTTACAGTGATATTTTCAGTGTAACTGTCACCCTTTAAAATATTAGTTGGCTTAATTTTTTAAATTCATTTTGTGTATTCAGCCATTAAAAACATAAACTAATTTTAAATAAATGAAAAATGACTTGTGAGGAACAAGTAGTATAAAACTGACAATACTTAATCATATTTCTCACTTAAAAATCAATCTTGCGTTTTTTTCCTATTGCTTTTCTGTTTCTTCCTAAAAAAGCAGCTAAAGTGAAGACACTTAATTTTCATATCAGAATGTGGCACTGTAACAACAATTCATCTTAGGTCTGGATTTCTTTCTGTTATAACAACTGGTTGGCATGGTGCATCATTAAAATTCAAATAGCATTGTGTGGAAATTTCTTCAGAAATGCAGTATAAACATGGATATATGTAATCCATGGGCTGCTTATATCCTTAGATGAGGGCTGCTAGGTTTTTTCTTGAAAGTGCAGGAGTCATTTGAAGGTAAAATAATCAGCTTAAACATGTAAGGGAGGGTTATATAGGTTTCCTAATTAATGCATCTTGGAAAATAAACAAAAGCAAAATGCTTGTCATTTGGTACTAATGTGGTGGAATAGTGTGGCAGCAGGATCCCTGCTTTTCACTCGGCCTCTCATAAAGATTCAACTTCACTTCAGCTGTAAAAATGTGCAAATTACATTACTACTACATGACTGACTTTTGTAATTACATTAAGCGATTGAGATAAATCCCAGTGCTGGGTTCCCAAAAGAATGCTTGCAGCTGTGTGATTTTCGCATCTGATCCTATGGTTTGTTGTACCCAGCAATGCCTGCTTCCCCCCCCGCCCCCCCCTTTTTTTTTTTTTAGAGGAGTCTGTTTGGTTAAGAGGTCATGTTGAGCACAAGATGGAAGAATAAAGCAAGATTGCTTTCTAGGGTGTACCACCCAGAAATTTGTTTTGTGGAAAAGGTTAGCAGGCCATGATGATTTTCACAGAAAGGCAGGTGCAGTATTGTCCGTGTGGCACACTTGTGAGCTTCACATGGACATAATGCACATGTAGTACACAGAAACCATGCTGAGACATTGCGCTCTGTGTGTCTGCTCATTTGCTGGAGAAAATAAATGGTTTTGCAGTCTTAAAAATGAATATTATGTGTATTTTCCTTTACAAAAGCCAAATTAGACGTCGGTGGAGACATAAGATTGCATACTCAGTTTTTTTATAGAGCAGTTAAATAAATTGGTTTATGTGGCAATAGAGTGGGAAGGAAGAATATTTATTCTCAACTTTTGTAGTTAAATTTATTGTTGGGAAGGTCAGTCAGAGGAATGAGATTTTGCTAGTAAGTTCAGCTGTCCAGATTTGCCAATAGGTGAAAGTTAGAAACTTGATTTCTATTTTAATGGATATAACTGATGTAAAACAAAGATTAAAAATCTAGAGTTTTACAATACAAGTAATAGGTGTTAACTTGTATGGAAAAACAAATAGTATGATGAATACCTTTTCGGATTTGCATTTGTCTGTGGATATTATCATCCTTGATAAAGGATCATACTGAAAAAAATAACTGTATTCTTTCATAATTGATTTTTACTCCATGCAGTTTTGAAGTGATATAATCCATTCCATCTACTTAAAAAGAAAATTGACTAGCCAAATAAAACAGAGTATGTTGATTCACCAAATCTAAGGTACACTTCAGCAAAAAGACATTTATGTTGTTGGTCATAAATTTTCTTTCAAGTTTACTTACTTGATAGGGGCTGCTGTTAATTATAAACATTGCACAGAAATGAAAACTGAATCATTGGCAAAAAATTTTTTAGACATTCTGTTATTTTTATCAATGGTTTCTTCCCTTTCCTGTCCACATATTTGCTTGCGAGGTGTAGCACAAGTCATCTGAGTGTAGAGAATCAAAAATGGTGCTTGAATAGCTTGCTTTCACACTGTGCAGACAGGTTTTTTAGTTTATAACATTCTGGCAGAATCAGAGAAATAAAATTGCAGTTTGTAGTCTTTAATTTGGTAGGATTATAAGACTGCAAGGGAAACTGGGCTTTTAAAATGTAAAGCTAGTGACCATTTCAGAAGAGAACCATGCTGTTTTTCTAAGGGTTAGATTCTCATTGTTGTACAGTGTTGAAAAAAAATTTAAATTTTTTAAATAAAAAAGGAGTGCCAGACAATTTAGTAGCATTTCATAATACAGCATGATGAGAACTTGGTAAAAGAAAGGCAATCTATTAACCTTGCTTTTACTGTGAAGACCTTCAGCTGAAGTACCAGAGTTGTATTCAATAGAAAAGGCCTGACCTTGGAATAAAAGAGCATATTCTTGGAACCCTCATTTTTAATTAAAAAAAAAGTTGCATTGAAAAGATGAGCAAAAATGCTTACTCCCCTGGCTGAAAGAAAAATTGGATGTCATTTAGCTTTTTGCTTGCATACCATCTGCACCCCCAGGCACAGCTCAGTTTCAGCAAGGGCAGTACAGAAGTCCATGTGCACTGCAAATGTTTGAAATACTGGCCAAATTGATAGAGAACCTGCAATAAGTTTTCTGAATGTCTTTTGCAAGTGGATATGTCAGCACCGTGTGTGTTCGTACACCTGGTCCATCGACTTGCTCTGATTCATGGACTGAATCATTGTCTATGTTAACGTTGAGCTTAGGAATCGCAGTCACATACCCATGAGGCCAGTAGTGTGCAGCTGTGGGATAAAACAATGTTCCCTGCCTCCAGAGAGCTTACGAGACAAGACTGCAGGTGAGCAAAAGTAGGTTAAAAAAAAAAGCTGAAGAACAGAGTGGCAAGAAAAGGGTGCATTGCTGCAAGAGGTATAGCAGAGGAGCAATTTCAGACTGCTGTCCTCTTTCCTGTGGGTCTGGTGGGAAGGGGGTTTGCTAGTGTGGGGGAGAGCAGGGTGATGTTGGGAAGCTTTGCCGGGCACGAAGGCTGTGCCTTTGCACAAATGCAGCTGTCTGAGAGCTGAAGGAGTGAGCACTGGAGGTGGACGTCATGGTGGGACCAGAGGCAGAAGCTGACCTGGTGCCTAGGAAGAGGTGGTCAGTAGGGTGTGACGAGTTGGATGGAGAGCTGGGCAGTGGGTCTTGGCAGAGTGCTCTGGTAGGGTGTCTCTGCAACTGTCAAAGGAAAAGGAGGTTGTTGTGATCAAGGCACAACCTGGGTGAGAATTTTCCCTGTGTGACTGGGTTAGAAAGGCCAGCTCTACAACAAAACGGCAGGAGTCTGACAAAGGCATAGTCTGAATGTGTGAGCCCCAAAACAGTCAGTCAGATACGCTGTCCCTGATGTGGAGGGACAGGCCTGGCTGTCCTGTCCACAGTGCCTGAGAGGGGCAAAGAGGTTGAGGGTCACCATGTCAACTCTCTTAAAAGATGTAGTAGTGAATTACAGACAGAAATCAATCTATGAATTTACTTACTTTTGTGCTTTTCACCTTGCTCTCATTAACATTAACAATGTCCTTTGTAACAGGTATTACTTACTGCATGTGCAAGGATGGCTTGGACTACTTCTTTTATCCTGTTTGGCCAGGAGCCAAAGACCCTTGTGGGCAGTAGCAGATGACAGCCATTTCGATGGAGCCCTTCTGCTGGGGTCCTTGTTGTGTCTATACTGACTTAAAAGTCACTTTTCATATCCAAAAGCATGCCTGTTAAAACATTACAGTGTTGCAAGATTGAGTCGGCAAGAGTCCATGAAACAGTTCAGTGCAAATTCACTTTAAAAAATTACATATTAGCTTTTTGATTAATAACATGCTTGTAGCCTTGGGATAATCTTGCAGAAGGACCCTCCAGCTCCAATCTGTAGAAGTATTAGCTATCACAGTCATTACCAGCATCTTCTGTTAAGACTGACCAACTCTTCACATGTCAACTAAACATTCAGCTTCAGGCCTGTCTGTCATTTATCACTGAGCTGGGGACACTGAGCAGAGTTAAATTAAACACTGCCGTCCCTCCTCTGGGTCTGTGTATGTCCTTAAAAATATCTGCATGGAATAAGCAAGGCAGCAGATAATGCTTGCAATGGCAAAGCAAAGCTTTTCTTCAAGACTTCTTCACAGCTACAAAAAACCTAGTAAAATGTCACACGGATTGTCTTTGTAAAATTATTAAAAAATCAAGAGGCAGTAATTAAAGCCTTCTGAATGAAAGGCGCTTCCTAGACTTCAGTAACAACATACAGGCCTTTTCTTAATTTACACTACTTCTCCTTATCCCTATACTAATTATCCAGCTTTGTGGCAATCGGATGTCTGGTTCTCATTTATTGTGTTTTATAATTGTATATTCATCCAGCTCTTATCACAAAGCTGGATGCTTTGCCTTTTGTTTTCCCTCCCTTAAATAATTTATATGTAAGGTTCAGTAAATGGAACCTTGTTACTTGTGTGAAGCTGCCATTTAACCATGAAGTGAAATGCTTTTATCGAGTTTGCCCTGCAGATATGGTCCGCTGTGGCAGTGCTGTCCATATTTGGTGGCTGTGCAAGGAGAGCCAGGTGGTGCTGCAAAGCATAGCACAGTGAAGCGTGGACAGATCTAGGTTTGACATTTGTCATCCTGTACTGCTAAAGGGAAGAGAAAAATCTGCTTTTCCATATGCTTATGCTTTAATTTTTGCCTGCAGTTTTGTCCAGATGGCCTTGTGAACATTGTTTACTTTAAGATGCTGTCCCAGATGTTTTTGAATGCCAATGGATAAATGCAACAACTGTGGTATACTAATACACAAATTATTTACACAATTTTGGCTTTTTTTTTTTCCGTTTTTTTTTTCTTTTTAACCCTCTCTTCTCCCCAGCACTACTCTGTATGGCACACTTTTCTGAGGGGAAGAAGTCTCCACTTATATTACTAATTTTCTGAGAGTGAGCAGTGCCTTTGAGTTGCAGAAACTTGGAGCTCCCATCCTCCTCCTGTGATGCTTTTGGAGCTCTGCGTGGGTGAATGAGTCTCAGACACTGTAGCGTGCTCCTTGTAAGCATGTCAGTTAAGAGTTGTTGCTGTGTGTAGCCCATAAAACAGTGACTGTTTCAGGGTGTGAGCAGCTCCCAAGCTGCATTCATTGCATTCAAAAATACTTTTTCAAGGAGAACTTGTTCTCTTACTTTGCCCTTGTACTGTCTTGATTTTCCACACGAGTGGAGAGTATTTTAAAGCTGTGTAAGCAGTATTACCAAGAACATTTAAAAATGTTTTTGAACAGCAAAACACCTCTAACTGCATTTTGACAAATTCAGATACAATTTTGAAAAATAATTATGCCTTGATGGCACTATAGAGTGCAGACAGACTGCATCAGAAGCTTGTTGCCAGATACAATAGATATTTTAATGACCTCTTTTTTATTTAATTATATTTTTTCATCTTCTAAACAAGAAGCTACCTAGGAGTGTACATAAAAGAACCTTTTGGCATGAGCATTTCATTAATGTAAATAGGTCTGTTAGTTATTTCTCAAGAACACTTTAATGAGACTTCAATGTGAAACTCATTAGAACAAATATATGAATTCATATGTCAAGACAGAGATTGCAGCATCACAGTTCTTGGCATCTATTAAGTCCATAACTCGCTTACATTGACATGCATTGTTAATCAATATTTAAGACACTGCAGATGTCAGTAATGCTCATATTTAGTCCTGCAACCATGACAGTATGAAAGTTGCTAGTAGAATTGGAGGCTAAATATTGTTATCTCAAGTCTTTCCATTACCTCTAGGCTACAAGTTAATGACTGTCTAACTTTGCTGTCCCTCATCTATTTAAATAATAAGGAAAACAGGGAAATATGTGGACGTTATACTGGTAGCATATTCCATTGCAGTTTTATCTAATTTTTGTTTTTTGAAATTATAACACTAGCACTGTATGTATTTGGGTTGTGTTAGCAATTCCTCAGGCTGTGACAAAGGGAGGTGAGTTGAGGAGCAAATGTAGCATTTGGGGGAACTGATAACAACTCCTATTCAGCCACTGACTGAGTTATATGAGGTAATTCAAACAGAGCGCAATAACCGATAAAGACTTTCAGCATTCAGGTGGTAACTTTTGGTTACCTCTCTTCAAATGCACCAAAAAACAGTCTTTGTGTGGTGTCTCTAGTGTGCCTAATGAACATACATCTTAACTGCCTCTTGTTAATAAACTAACAGAGCCCATTTTACTTTATTTATTGCTTGGGTAATTGGAGAAGTTACGGTCTTACAGAATGGTTATTGTTGAATATATGTAGTTGTTGGGGGGATTTTGTTTCCCCAGGGGTTTAACTGCTGATGTATCTTTTTTTTTTTTAAAAAAGATTACGTAAAGCAGTTTAGAGTACCATCAAGGTATCTTTCCACATATGCTAAAAATTACAAATGTAACCCATGGAAGGACTGAAATGATTAAACTATGCAATTATATAGTAATGTTAATCTATAGTTTAATTATAGGTTCATCAAAAATCATACGACTCCGTGAAGAAAACAGTGAAACAAGTGAAATACTGAAAGGAAAAAGTTCTGGTAATGGTGCATCAGTTCCAGTTAAAGGAATAAATAATTTAGGAAATACGTGCTTTTTTAATGCTGTCATGCAGGTAAGATGGAAAGATCATACAGACTTCTCTAATAGATTTCAGAAATACTTAATCTGTATAAACTGTGGGCTGCAGAAAAGGTTCTGACCGTTACCAGTCTTTATTCTGCTTTCTGAAGATCCTTTTCAAATTCTTTTTATTCCTTGCTATCCAAGCAGTATTTCCTCTAATAACAGAAAAGAATTCCTGGATCAGTAGCATTTTTCACAGTAATGAGACAAATGAAAATGTCAAGTGTTTTACACACTGCATATGTGTGTGGGTTGTACTCTAGCATATGGTTTTATTTGTAGTTCAGCATTAAGCAGTCATGAGTAATGCACAGTATTTACCATACTGGTGGGTGTGAAAAGTGGTACTTTATGTATAATGTAAATGTCTGCCCAGTGCATTGTGATGATTTATAACTGCATCTATCGTAGAGGTTTAAAAAGTACTTTTATTGGTTATGGGTTTTTTTTCTGATCAGAATAGGAGGAATGAGCTATACTAATACACTTTTATTGATGTTGAGTGTACAACTAACCCAACATCCTCAAAAAAAGCAGCAGCTTTAGCAGGTTTTATATTGGACCATCCTCTTGCTTGTCAGTTGATCAGACATCTGTATGTCTGCAGACAGGAGTGAACAAATGAGAGAAAACTGCGACAAAGGTGTTCTGAACTGGCATTCTTTACCTTGTGTTTATGGTGGTGATTACAAAATGCAGCAAACAAATAGTAAATTTGTAAGGAGTAGAATTACTGCAAATTGTTCTCTGTCCATACTTAGGGCATTGTAGAAACCTAAGTGATCTTCAGTCAAAGTTAACCAAAAATAAAGCAACAAAGCTGAGATATCTTAAGTTGGTTTCTCTCTTAAATTCAGAGAGGTTAATGCTTTTCAGTGTGCCAAAGCCTTTGTGCTTCTTGGGACACAATGAGAGGGACTGCAGAGTTTAAAAGAAACAAATGATTTCTGATACTAATGTCTCACCATGAAAAAAAAAACCCAACAAACTAACAAATCTTGTTGTTCAACAAAAATAACAAAGTTATTACTAGAAAACTATTTTGGAATTACAGGAACAGAATTAGATAGCATTTTAGAGACAGTCTAAGATCAATGATCTTGGCACTTACAAGAGTGATACCCGTTTCTTCTAGTGGTCCAATTTAAACCTCAGTTGTACATTATGAAATATATCTGGTTTTGTCTATCCTTGAAGCTAGAATTTATGACTAAAGAAAAATGTATAGTTGAAAGATCAGTGTGTGTGTCTTGGATTTATTTTTTTTTTCTTTAAGAACTTGGCACAGACTCATGTACTAAATGAACTGATGTATGAGATGAAGGAGAAAGGAACAAAGTTAAAAATCTGTCATACTTCAGACTCCCAACTGGTAAGTATGCAGTGAGAAATACAAATTTGGGGAAATGTGGGAAGAAGCTGGAGGATGGGACATCGCATCTCTGTTAAAGACATGCTCTTACTCTCCTTTTCTTTTGCCTTTTAATTGTTTAGCCAGTTTATGATATCTGTGAACTCACTCCTTTCACAAAACTAATTATTCAGCCCTAGAGGAGGAGGAATAATCTCATTATTTCATATTTTGTGACACTGAAGAAGCAAACAATGCCTGACCTTAAGAAAGAGTGACTGACTTATTTTTGTTTCCCTTTTCATTTCTTCAGTATGAATGTATGATACAGGAAATAGTGTATTTGGCTTAGAAAGTGTTCACGAAATATTTTATTCCAGTCTGTCCCAGCCCTTCATTAATAAGGCTTGTAGAATTTATCACATGCTTCACAGGCCAGAGGATTAAACTGAGAGAAGCAAAATTTCAGGGAGCACCAATTTTCTTGTCCTCAAGCTCATTGCAGGCATATGGGAGAGAGACTCCTGTGCTTATTACCAAAAGAATATGCTGCTGTTCCTGGTCATGTCTTAGAGACTTAGGTTTTCATAATATATTGTTGGCAGTAAAGATAATACCCCTTTCTCTCTGCTAGCTAAAGAAAGCAGTTTACAGAGGATTTGGTTGGGTTTTTTTTTCTTTTTTTCTTTTTCTGCTGTTCGCTGGGAGCTTTCTGGTGGCAGTGAGGGTTGAGGGGTGGGATTCTGTTTCAGATACCTCTGAAATTACAAAGTTTTTTGTATGTTGCTGTCAGTGATGTTCATAGCTTCTCCAGGCAAGAACAGTGTGAAATTCACTGCATTGCTGTCTATATTTCCTCCAGTGGCAGTTCTGAGCAGCGATGTGTTTCACTAAGTTATCATGAGCCACAGTGGAGGTCTGGAGCTTGTTTGTGCCCAGAGGCTTAGAAAGCCAGTGGTGTGTTGGCTTATGCTTGATGCGAAACTTGCACAGCCATAAGGTTGAAAGATTTATTTTTTGTTTAATGACAGTGCTTACAATGTAAATTAGATCTTTGGAGCAAAGGCTCTGTTTTCTGGTCTTTGTATGTCAGCACAGAATTAGAGGGCTGCACTAGTCTAACTAATAGTAATGTAGAAGCTCCCAGCTTCAGGCTTGGTAAAGGGCATTTTCCCACCTTTTGATAGTGTATATAATGCAAATACTTTGTACTTGTGTGTATCATAGTGCTTACGTTTTGTGTGGATCTGCTTTCTGGACGAGGCAGTCTCTGTGTTTGTCTGGAAGTTGTAATCTGGTTTTGTGAGAGTCAGGCCAGCTAGTAGGAAGCACTGTGGTGATGTGTGAACCTGGGAGTATGTTAGGGAGAGCTGGCGGTCTGTGACATGTAAGCAGTGCAGGAGTCTCCTGCTCTTAAGGCTGGCTTGGGTGGCTGCTGGCTGGCTCCTTCCAGGCACAGGACCTGCTGGCAGGGATGGATCTCACACCAGGAGGGGCTGTCCCTGCTGCCACTGTGGACCTGTGGCATCTGCTGTTGGCTTCTGCTGTGAACCACTGCTGGTGCCTTCCCAGTGCCTGGTTCCTGGAGAAACAGGGTGTGTTTCTGTGGCTGTTGGATATGTGGAAATTTCAGTGTGCGGCTCACAGGTCAGTGAAGCTGGCCTCCCCTTTCCTGAGGTTGAGCAGACAGAGTGCCACTGAGCTCTGTCTTATGCTGGCCCATGGAGGAGGTCACCCCCGTTGTCTCGCCAACTGAATTTCAGTGCACCTGGGAGTAAGAGTAAAGCAGGTGTAATGCAAGAGGTAGTCTGTTTTTGTGAGAATCAGGCTGGGTCATTGACATGCCTGTTTCCAAAACAATTGCCTACCAACCAGTTTGCTCAACAAGAATTGTTTGGGTTTGCAACTATTACTGCTTGAATAATAAGCTTTCTCTTAAACTATTTCAGTCATGTAGGTGACATCAACATTTAAAAAAACCCCAAACCAAACCACTCTAAGACTGAAAGTGACATTGTTGTTCGTCATAAATGTTACTAACTTGAAATAAGTCTTAGGTGTCATTAACTTTGAAATCTGATGTGCAATTTACCTTTGCTTTGAAGGATCCTTTGGTGGTAAACCTCTCCAGCCCAGGACCTTTGACTTCAGCGATGTTCTTGTTCCTTCACAGCATGAGGGAGGCTGGAAAAGGTCCACTTTCCCCCAAAGTGCTGTTCAGCCAGCTTTGTCAAAAGTATGTACTGTCAGTATCTTTAATTTATTTATTTTTATTTTTCACTGATATGTTTCTAAATGTGCCACCTCTGTTGTCCTTTCTAAGGTGCTATTAGATTTTTACCAGGCAGTCCAGAAAATGTCTTTTTCATGTTTTCAAGTTGCAGGGCTCCTTGTTGCACTGTGGGGCTGTACCTGCTCTTCATGAAATGTATGGCCCAGTCCATAACCACTTTCAGTGGGCTTTGAAGGGGCAGAAGAGGGCATGATAAAACTGAAGAAAATGGAATTACCTTTCAGGTTTTGTTGTATATTAGCATAAAGCTGTGCTAATACTGCAGAGTGTATGTAGGTATTTTGAAAAAAAGGGTAAGCTTTTAAATGGGAAACCTCTGCCATGATGTCTGACCTTGGCATCAATTCAAAAGTAAAAAGGGTCTAACAAGTAAGGACTTGAAGCAGTACTGAAATGGCATATGGCTCCAGATTGCAAAGAGCTTACAAGCCCTAAAGAAACTCCCGTTTCTTGGCATGGAAAATGTTTACAGTGGTGCTTTGTAGGTGCCTTCAATTATGATGCAAACAATCATGCTTTTTAAAACACCTGTGGAAGACCTATTTAAATGCTGATACAGATATTTAAATACTGACTTTGCAAGTAAAAGAATCTGTAGAGGCAGGGTAACTGGAGGATGATATAGCTGAATCTCACATTAAATCTCACATGCATCAGTAATGCATGTTAATTCATTTGCTACAGTATTATTTTAAGGCATTTTAAGCATTCTGCAGCAAGAGAGTTAGGAGGAAAGTTGCAGCCTCCTACCATGGCATTCCAGGGCAACCTCACTGTGCAAGCATGGGTTTAAGATATGAAAACAAAAGCTTTTAGACTGGAGCGGAGACAATTTAATTCTGATAAAGAAATTCATTATTACTTTTTCTTTATCCTCAAAATTAAACTTCAGAAACTTAATGTTATTTTTTTTTCTATTGTACTTGACTTCCTTTTGATTCTTTTTGAGCTGTAAAAGGAGATGTGTATAAAGTGTCCTTACAGTGATTTTGAGTCAAAGAGCAGTGTTCTCTGTTTAGCATTATTGACCTGGAAGAAAAATATATAGGGAAGAAAAATATGTTGTTTCGTCACTCCTCCTCCTGTTTCAGGGCTGACTCAAAAATGTGATTATACGAACAAAATTTGGCCAAGAAATGGAAAGGAAATGATTAAATAAGAATAGTAGTTTTTTCTCGGTAAGTATTAAGGATAGAAGGGAAAAGATGACGTAAAACATGTTTTGAAGCCCACCTTAGCAAACTCATTGTAAAATAATCCTGATGCAGTGCACTTCAGATGGCATTGTATTTTTGTGGTGATAGCTATTTTGTATCTCCTCTGTTTGTGTGTGTTTGTGTAGTCATAAAGTGATGGCTACACAATACACCAGTATTAAATCTCAGATATTTTTGTTGTTGTTGCTTTTTGATCTTTTGAGGTGGGCACAGACTTTAACTACCAGCTAAAATTGAAACTTATTTTAATGTGGGCAGCAGACTTTTGCTGTTTAGCCATGTATCTGTCAGCTTCTGCCATCTCTTGCCTTCATCCCTACTTCTTTTTCTAACTCCTTACTTACTTAACTTGTAGAACACAACTTAGGTATAAATTCTTTACTAGCTCTCATATCAAAACCACAAGTGTCAGCCACATCCTGTTAGCAAGAAATTAGGTGTTAAAGGGCAGTAAGGGGCTGCACAGGTATGACAAAAGGTTTTGGTCTTTTCATTACTTTGTTATTGATGGTGACATAATCAAGACAGAAGAAAGGGAGAATTTCAGCAAATTAAGCAGTCTGCAGTGGTGGAAGTAGGAGAACGGAAAATCTTTATCTTTGGAAACGGAATGCATTTACTATATATTAACTTAAACAGTATGAATGCAGTGTTCTGGCACGCTGTTTCTACAAAGCCTTTTTTCATCTTTTCAAGTTGGCTTTCTACTCTTTAGCAAAGCTGAAATGAAAGAGACAACATGGCAAGATTGCAGGAGTCCCAGCTAGGAAGAAGTCTGTGTTGCTGCAGCATGCTCCATAAACTGCTTTTTGAATCCTGCCAAGAAGTCATAACAAAGTAATCTTAGAGGCATGTGCTACTTGTGGCCTTCACATGCGTTAGCACAAACTGGTTTTACTTAACGGGTAAAGCGCAAACAGCATCTTTCCTAAAGACATGATAGGATGAATGTGTAAAAGGAAGAAAACACTGAAAAAAAAATGTTCCTATTTCAGAGACGTATGTCAGAGAAAGAAGTGTCAGTTAACTACTGGGGAGAAGGACATGAGGAAGGACTTCTAATAATAAGTTTTGGTTTTATATATTTTACATAACAGTCTGCTGACTCCAGTTGCAGCCTTGTTTCCTCGTTTTGTTTTGGGTTTGTTTTTTTTTCATTTGTTCTTTCCCTATCACAGACATTGCTGTCTCAGTCCTGGTCTACAGCGTATGACCATACCTTTCTTCAGTAAAGAATTTATGAAGCAGATTGTACAGATAGCATAGGATGTACTTGTCTGTGATACCAAGAGTTGGACTCAGTGACCCAGGAATTGTCTTCCCATCCTTTACCATAACATTGTTTTGAGTAGTTGCTTGTAGCTTGCAAAACAGGGACATGCACACTGAGTGGTCGTGCAGAATATAGACTTTTTACTTAATAGTATAGTCACTTCCAGATCTTACTAGGCTTCTTAGAAACATGAATGGTTGAAATGCTGAAGCTGTCAGCAGGTGACGGTATGCTGCTGTTCTTTATATACTTAGATCTATCTACTTGTCAGGACTGTCTAGCCCAAAAATAACACAACAGTTTCCTAATAACATTTTTCTCATGTGTAGCAGAAGGCTAATCCTTTAAAAAATGGTTACTTTTCCCTGATGATGCAATTGCAATTGGATTGTATATCTAAAAATACATAAAAAATTTAATTAATTTGGTATTGATGAGTTTGGGTGTCTTGTTTTTTAATCTCCTAGCTGAATGGTGACATGTTTTAATGTTGGATCAGTTGATGCAAGATATAGTAAAGGTAGCTGTATAATTTAACACCTGACACTTGCCTTCATTTCCAGTTCAATGCTGGAATAAATAACACTTCTGATTTGATGTCCAGAGTTGCTTTTTTTGGTGTCATTGTAGGACTTCAGGACTCCACCTGCTTCAGGTGTTGCAGTATGCAAGAGTTTGAATGCTCATATTTGAACTGGGCATCCTTACTCAAAAATTGAAAAGTGCTCAGTGAAATGAGACGTAAGGAGGCAGGAAGGAAGGAAGAGCTGAAAAGGAGCGGGCAAAGGCACATAGGAATGTGGTCAGGTGAGGGCAGAGCCTGTAAAGAAAGGGAGCAGGCGCTGCCTTGTTCAGCTGCAGCTCTGTCATGGCACCGGGTGGGATCCCAAAACCTGCAAGTGAGAAACTCTGCAAGTGGATGCACGTTTGCTGCTCAACTCAGTAAGAGAACTGGGACACAGTCCTTCAACTGCAAATTGCTTCTTTGAGAGTCTAGGGAGATCACGGTGTGAAGTTCATCGTCTCGGGTGTTTGTGGTGCTTTTTTTTATTAAATAACAAAATAAAAAAATGGTAGAGTGTAAATTTTATCAAGTGGTGGGGTAGCCAGGTTGAAGAAGGGGAGAAGAAGAAAAGAAATGGATGAATCTTTCTATAGCAACTGTTTAGCGTCTGGTACTAATTCATCCACTGTTAATTTTGTTAGTGTTGCAGCTGTCAGATGTTTTGCAAGGACAGATTGTGAGCATAGCTACAGGGCCCTTCTGTTGGTTTTCCACTATGCTGAATATCAGGACTGCAGACTTCTGACTTATCTGGAGACTTAGTGACTAATGCAAGAGTGATGTATTAAGAGGACATAAATTTTATTTCCTTTATTTGTTATGATTGACTAATTTTATTGGTGGAAGAAAGCTTAGATTTGTGTAACAACTAAATGTTGCAGCACACAAGTGATGAGTCCAGAAAGTAGTTACATTATTTAGCTGCTTCAAACCTCCACCAAAAAATTATTTATAGGGGTATTACATTGCTATGTTAACACGCAGGAAAAAAGACTTGCCTAACAAAGATATTAGTGGTGGTCACAAAACATACATAAGTCTTCCCTCCCCAAGGAGTATTCATCCTTTCTTCTGAGGTGCAGAAAGCAGAACGCAAGACAGGGGTGGGACTGAGAGAATGGAGGTCATGTGCAGTTAGGACTATTGATTAGTTTTGGAGGGAAACCTAAGCAATGCTTGGAGCATTCTGCATTTATCACTTCTGAGAAGAAATGCTAAGCAAAACTGAGGTAATGTTGTACTAGATTTAAGGGGTGAAAGAAACAGCGTTTTTCTCATTAATTAGGAGTCTTTTTGAGCCTTTTCTTTTAAAATAATATTGCTGTAGAGAAAAATCTCTTAGAAAAGATTTCCAACTTGCTTATTTTTCCCATTTGACTCTTACCATTTAAAGATAATAGCAGCAGAACACACAGTTGATGTTTCCTTGACCAATTGGGAAGAATTATTTTGGGTCCCTGTCGTGCTTCCACAGGCCTTGCTGATGGTGCTGCATCATGTTCAGGAGCTCTCTGACAGAGGAGACTGAATCTTCTCTGTGCAGTAGCAGGAGGTTGCATGTCTTTATTTCAGAGTTTCCTTAATTTTTGGAACAAGTTAATGAAGCTGGATGGATGAGGTTTATGAGTGCTAAGTAGATTTAATTGCATATATAAGCAGTGTGGATTGGCAGGAATCATCTGCACTTGTTCCTGAGTTTTGTGTTCACTTCTTTCACTCGGGAGGACGACCTGTGCAGCATTTTGGACAACACAAGTATTTGCAATGTGTGTGGTATTGGTGAGCTACATAAGCATTGCTTGTAGATACAATGAAGGAGAAAATTGATCATTTCATTGGGTGTATTGGAGGTGTATCCTCAGTAGCAGTGTTCATGTTAACCAGAATAGAGCGTTACAAGATAAAGCTGGTTTGGAGCGTTAGAGAGGGGTAACAAAAATACAAAGCCTTCACATCAAGACGGACTTAAATATTGGGAGTTTAGGGAGGAGAGGACATGAAAAGGAGGCATGGCAGCAAGAGAATACAATAACTGATAGAAGATAAATTGGCTGTGCTTATTTAATTGCCCTCATAAGAGTTCAAGGAGCTGTCTGTGAAACTGAAAGGCAACAGATTTAAAGCTAGGGGGAAAAAAAAGGGTTTTTTTCAACATTTTATAGAGCTAACCTGTGGAACTTCCTGTCACAGAGTGCCATTGAAAATCTTAGCAGGACTTGAAGGAAGAAAGAAGAATTAGATGTCCATATAAAGAGAAGACTTCTTTTGTAGGGATGCAAGATCTCATGCATAAAGGCCTTCACTTGGCTACCAGCTAGTAGGAAGAAATTTCCCCAGACAGATATTTCCATTACTTGGTAAAAAGAGCCATATTTTCCCTCTGATGGTCCAGTGGGTAATGGCTCTGTTGTAGCATGTCAGCTATTATGTCCATTCAGAGCTGCTTCTAAAAAGTGCTTTTCGCTCAAGGTACCAGAGATCTGGTGCATCACAAGAAGGTGATGGTGCCTCATTTTCTCTACTGGGGGAAGGTGAGACAGAAAAAGATGAAAGAAATTGGCCAGCACATCCAAAGGAGAACTAAGTGCTGTCAATCCATGTCAACAAGATACGACAGGCACGTCTGGTGGTGTTAGTTACATGTTGGGGCAAGCCCATGTTTGGTTGGTTTTTTTTCTGTCAAGCACATTGTGGTAGCAGAACTCTTATGTCTGTGGGGCAGGTTTAAGATAAGATTAATCATGGGGATTAATCATGCTGTAGGATTTTGCTCTCTTTTCTGTCATATTGCTGCATATAGCTTGGGATCACTAATGAGAATGATTGCTTTAGGAAGAACAAAACTTTTCATTCTAGCTATTCTGTAATGACAGCGAATAGGTATTTGATAGTGTCACTGGGAAAGGTAAGTCCTGTGAATTGTGGTAACTTTTATAAACTGTCCCTTTGCATGCTTTTTTTGTAACTTTCATTGGTAACTGATCAGTCTTGAGAGATTACCATCTTCATCTGCAGATAAGCAAAATTTCTTCTCTCAGGCTAACATTAAGTAAACATTTTGCTTTGGTTCACTGTAGTGTACTGCAGGGTTGAAGGGGTTCCTCTGCATTTTGCTCTACTGGAAAAAATCAAATAGTATGTTCTGTTTTCTGTTTCCAAGCACTTATTACTGTTTCTAAAGTGTTCCAAGGTATTAGCCTATCTTCTGCTCAAAGGTAGTAATTATTGAAAGGACGATTTTGAAACAATTTTTATTAGAGACAGTAAAGGTATGGCAGTTCGGTGCGGTATGCTTGACTGACTGTAATTGTATCCCAGTTTTGCTTAATTTCCCTCCAATATAAGATAGGAATTAAAAGTATTAATGCTTTTTTTCCTTTTAAAAATTATGTTATTGTGTAGTTTTTGTTAAAAAAACATTCTAGGAAGTAGATTATCATGAGAAGTATTTCTTTAACTGACAGTCAAGCAATTATAACTGGTCTCCAGATGAGTAACGAGAGGCTAGACAAGTACTGTGCGTGTAGATGTCACAGTTGTCCTTCACCACTTATGGCCATTAGCAGGAATTCAACCTGTTCTGTCATTATCCTGCTGACACTGTACAACAGGTTGTATCGCATTGGCACTGGCTTCCATATGTCAGCACATCTGTGAGCGGTCAACTCAACCAACCATCTTCAAGTCCCCCACTTTTGCCAAGGATCTTGCTTGAAGCATATTTTCAAGGAGACAAGAGCACACATCTTTTAGTTGTCAGATTTCTGTGTATCAGCATGGATTAATTCCTTTTTTTTCCCCTAATTCTGGTTTATAAGTGTAGGAAGTTTCCAGTAAAGGCATTGTGTGGTGTGAAATTCCCTTCCTCCCTCCTTTTTCTTTATTGTTGTTTTTTGGTTTTCTTTTGTGGCTTCCCCCTGAAAACAAATGCAGTAATCTCAAATGTGTTTCCATAGAACAACAGATATTTAGAATTAGATACAATGTTACATAGCATGCTGTGTACATGAATGACAGATTATAAATTAAGCAGTGTTAACAATGACATCATCAATCCAAGTAAATGACTCAGACCTTATGTAGCATCTTTACAAGTCACTTTCCCTGCCACTTCACTTTTAATGTGGTAGCTGTTACATTCCCATCGTCCTTGTTGCCGTTAAAATTTAAGCATGTAGATTTATGTGAGGTTAGAAGAGGATTTAGTACAAGCACAGAGAAGCTTAAATAATGTCCTTGTGGATGCACTATGTGCTAGTAGACTGAAAGACTAAGAAATGAAAAACTGCCATGGCTGAGTTCATCTTTTCCTCCTTTAATTTAAGCTAATGTGGAACATACGGGTAAATTATTTTTCCTTGAAATATCATTTAGTACATTATTTTAATCTGAAGTGATTACTGTATGTTCATCAGTGGGAGATTACACTGCAAACCATAAACAGTAACAAAGGTATGTGTGGGGCTTTTTTCTGATTTGCGGTGAAAATCTAGCTCTGTGAGGTATGGCTACAATGAAAAGAACCTCCTGTAACAGTGATGGAGTTTTTGCTTGCTTCTTTGTCAAGTAACTATTAATTTTTCTTCCTTTTTACTATAATGTCTCTTGCAGTGGCCCTGCTTCTGTGGCAAAAAAAAAAATCATTATTAGTACCAGAATCCAGGTTGTGTAAATGAAAGATTTTGTTTTCTCGCTATACGCTGGAGCTATTAATGTGCATACATTGGAGGAGATAGTCTGAATATACTCGTTGATTCTCACCATCCCGGGAAAACAAGAAATTTATCATAAATAAAACTAATGAAAGTACTGTGGCTGACTAACTAGGTTTCTCAGAATTGAACTGATTTTGGTATCTGGGTTAAAAAAATAAAAAAGATTCTTTCAGATTCCTGACCAATCAATGAAAGAAATGAGAAAACTGTTTTAGCAAACTGAAAAGTGAAACTGTGCATGTATATAAACATGTGCATGCAGGTACACGTTGTTTATTTTTTTAATATATATTATATATTATTAATATAAATGGCTTTTATAATTAATTGGAAATAAACCATCTGATTTTAATAGAAGCAAAAAATTGCATTTTAATAATATTAAACCAAAATGTTTAATTTTGAAGAGGAGTATTTCAGGTTTGAATTAATTGATTATTTTTTAAAATTTGAAAGTCATTTTTTAAGTTGAACTGCACATGCAAAAAAAATTTTGTCTTTAAAAGGAATGCTTAAAAAAATCACCCATTCTGCTGATTCCAGATTTTATAGTAAGTGTCCTAGTACAGCAGCATCATTAAATCATTTTTAACTGGGGATATTTTCAACTTTGTGTCGAAAAGTAGCTATGAAGTACAAATGTGAAAGTGTCATATTTGTAAATGTCAACATGTTGTTTTGCATATGCAGGTCCAGATATATTCCACTTAATTTTAGGCACTGACCTTAGATGCCTCGTCACCTTAGATCCTTCTCCAGTTACAGCCCAAAGTGCCTCCAGCGAGCGGTTCAAAACTGAGACCCTTGTGTCACTGTCCTGCCTGTAGCCCAGGGCTGCTGTGCCCTAACTTGGCATCTTGACATCTTGCGCAACTTTGTTTTACTGTTGAGGCACATTGCTTGCCTGATGCATTTTTCTGATTGCCTTTAATTTCTCCTGTCCACAAGCACAAAATTCCAAGGCAAACCTGAGCAGCTTTAGTGTATGAGTGGAAAAGAAACCTTACTTTCAGGAACCCTAGAACAGTTGAAGAGTGTGGCTAGGCAAGTAAGATTGTTGTGCCTGGAGAAAATACTGATGTATTTACAGCTCGATGTACTGGTTAGTCAGAGCATGAAATCTGAGGCTGAAAATGAAAACTGGCTTAACATGCATTTAATAAAACTGAGTAACCAAGTAAGTGGTTGGTTTTTCTGGCTGCTCTGCCAGTTTGATAAAATTCTTGTTTGAGCTCTGCTCAGCCAGTTGTCTCCTGGGGTAGATTTCGGAAGGGGTGCACGCCTGCACATGCTCTCCTCAGTATGCAGTGAGAGTCACAGCTGACATTCAGTGGCATTACTGGAAATGCAAAAAAACACCCTTTCAAATCCCATTTTAGATTAATTGATCCAAGACTGTCATTAAAGATCTAAAGGGTATCTTGTCTGGAAAGACAGGTATGGTTTGGCCAGTAAGTTATAGTTAATGTGAACAGGAATATATTAATAGTGAATTCACAGTCTCATTTGGGGTTGCAAGAAGCTGGAGATCCAAATTGTTTATAAGAAGCCTTCTAGCTCTGGTTATCTTAGTAAGAATAATACCTTATGGCTCTATCCACATATTCATAAGTGTATTTTGTAATTTCTGTGTAATCTATGCCTGTAAAATATGGTATTTAGAGTATATTTAGATGCTGTGAGTAGTAAAAAAAGGAATCTACAGTTTTTGAATAGCTGTGAGTGAGACTACTGAATGGCATCTGAACAGATGCGATGTTACCCCTGTGCAGTTGGCTAAAACATCACTGGTGTAAATGGTAGTGTAGTTTGAAACATGTTTTTCCTCTTTTGGCTTATGAGAGTCATGCAGATGCTGCTGGTGGTCTAGAAAGGCTAAAAAAGAATCACCTTTCCTGTGGAGCCTTCGTTTTTTGTTTGTCCGGCGTAGCAAAGCACACTGGTACAAACTCAGCCAGTGCCAGTGTCCCTTCTGTGCTCTTGGGCTGACCCACAGGCTGGCTTGTCTCTGCTGGTGCTGTGGCTGAATGCCACAGAGGAGAACAGCTCGAAGGACGGTGTAGCCTGAGAGGACAAGGGTGACAACAGATATATATATCCTAAGGCATGTAGACCATTTCCTTCGAGACTTTTAATTTCGAGAGATTAAAAGTTTGGAAGTACACTGAATTTTTTTTTAAAGAAGCTGTTGCAGTCTGGTGATTTAGATCTCTGTTTAACTTGAGTAGTCAGTATATATTATTCTAGAAAGTGGACTTATAGTCTGGGAATTTCAGTCATTCGATATCAGACATCCAAAAGGTAATGACATTATTTATGCAGAAGCAGTATCTTTTTCAGTTGCAGCTCTAATGCTTTTTAGCTCATGTGCATCTCAAAAACAAAACAAAAAACCCTCCTTCATTCCACTTTAGTGTAAAAAGGAGGGCTGTGGCACACAGTTGTACAAGAAGGGCTTATCACTCACTTCACAAACAAAATCACAGCTGGAGAGCCGCAGCCTCGTGGCTTTCTCCTGCAGGCCACTTCATGTGCTCAGCCCGAGATGCTGCTCGCTGCCATTGGGGATGGCCAGGGAAATCCCTGCGGGGGGCTGCCATACAGGAACGATTCTGGTGGGCTTGGGGCTGGCGTATCTGCCACCTGTGTTTGCGGATGCAGCATGGAAATGAGATTTTAAAAGATTTCACCAAGGGTTATAAAGTTCTGATGAGATGGACCACACGATCCCTCATTTTCTAAACTCGGATAGCATGAGAAAAGATAAGTGTATCAGGATTTTCTTTTTAATGCTGGCTATCCAGATTAGTAAAGTAAACTAATGGTGACAAAAAATGTAGCGACATTAAATCACAGCAGCTGTGTGGATACTTTATGTTCTTCCATGTGTTGTCCAGATAACACGTTTGGGTGCACTCAGAAATTGAAAAAAAAAGCTGGAATTTGTAAAGTTTTTGTATTCAGCACGCAGTGGGAGCAAAATACTCGATATACTTGGCTGATATGATGGGTGGATCAGGAAGGTTCCTTTGAACTAGTGCAGAAGACTTGTGAAATTTCAGTCTCTGTCATCTAAGATTTTTTTGCCCGCAAAACCAGTTGGGTACACAATTCCTGTAAGCAGCTTTGGGGGGAAAAAAAAACCAGACAGCATGTAGCTAATTGATTACCTGCCTTTTCAAACCTGGTAGTTTTGGGAATCTGGAATCAAATATATTGTCTCAGTCAAAATAACAGCGAAGAGATTGTCTCATTGGTTTCAGGCTCTTTCCATTGTACGTATGAAGCTGTGTTTTGTTTGCTGTTTTAATATGAATTTCAGACATGAAATATTACAGTTTGTTAGACTGTAGGACAGAAGTTTGCATGTGGATATGGTGTGAGTTGATAATTCATGATGCTAAAAGGTCCTTTTAATGCTTTTGTGAAGCAAGTATAGGAGTAACTCTTATCTGATAATGGAAGAGTGATTAACTCTTCTGCCAAGAAAACCTGCCCCAAACTCTGTCTTTTCTCATTAGTGATACTCTTAGAATGGAAATCCTATGTCTAGAGCATTTATTTCCAATATCTGTAATAGTAATTGAAGAAATTTCACATAAATAGAATCTGATTGAATACAGTGTAAATTACGTATATCAGAATATCATATTATTACAGTTTTCTCTTATATTTCTTGAATAGCATTTGAAATTCATATGCTATGTAATATTACTTATTTTTAGCATGTTTACTATCTTACTCGATTGCTCACTCAGTAAGCTGCAGATTACTGGACTGATTGACTGTGGAGCCATTTGGAAGAGATGCTTATGTATACTTCTGTTTAAGAAGTTAAGAAATTCTCATTTGGATTCTAACCTGCAGTTCTTGTTTGTTTGTACCACTTTGGGACTTCCCTCCCCTTTCAAGATCATCTTTTTTTCAGTTCAGATTATAGTGCTGTTTCTGGTTTCTTATATATAAACCTATATACTGTTTCCTATATACATATGTGGTTTATGCACATTTAATATTTCTTTTTGGTAGAGAGAAGAGTGAGGTAGCAGAGGGGAGGTGAAGCACTTTGAAAATCTTCTTTCCCTCTCCTCCATGACACTGGGACTATTTGGTGATACAGAAATACTGGTGTAGTCTGTCATCAAAGTGCTGCTGGTATGGATGACACTCTACTGGCAAAGGTGTATTTTAGTCAAGCCATACCCAATAAGGTCAAAATGCTACCCAGGTTAAAGTGCAGCCTTGTTGGTATAATTGCTGCCACACCAGGAGCTTCCTAGAGCCCCGTGAGGTCCAGCAGGGATTGTACTGATTTGTACCCCTGGCATCCAGAAAGAGTCTGATGTGGACATTGTCTCAATAAGAACCTCCCAAAGTAGATTTAAATTCTTTACTGCTTCTTTTGTAGGGCTCCTCGATTTAAGGGTTTCCAGCAGCAGGACAGCCAGGAGCTTCTGCACTATCTGTTGGATGCGATGAGAATTGAAGAAACAAAGGTAACGTCTTTGTGCATGTTTTTAAAGAACATGTTTTTAAAGGACTGTATGGTGAACTACAAGTCATTGCTTCAATGTTCTTCGTGTTCCCAATGTTTTAAAGATGTACTTAATGACGAATGAAGAGTGAGAGTAAGAGTGAAGTAAGTGTGAAGAACTATTTGTTTTATAAATAAGGTGCTGCTTTTCATTATTTAAAATCTAGATCTAAGTATGCTAAGTATATAAGCAGTTTATTATATTAACCCTGTGTGGTTTTGTTTGGTTTCTTTTCCTTTGTTATTTCTGCCTCCTGCATTGTGGAATGCAAGAAAGCATGTGTTTGCTTGCTTCAACTGTTTTGACCATACCAGATTTCATCTGCCTGACTTAGTCTTCGACCCTTCTTTTCAGATGATATTTTGGTAAATAGCCTTTTCTAAGTCTTCTCAAAAGGAGGGCCTTAAATCTCCTACTGACCACTATACTTCCTCTTCCCTCTCATTTAGTAATGTGACAAATGTCATGATCTGAGCTGAATTATCTTGCAGATAAGATATGAAGCTGTGTCTGAGCCCAGTTCCTGGCACTACAGTGAGCTGAACAAATCCTTATCCTACCACAATATTAATATGTATTGGTCTTGTCAGCAGTATACTTCATCGTAAACAGAACTGAACTACAGGGAGAAACAGCTAAGCCTTGACATTGTCACGCTTACAAAATTACGTGTCAAACAGGACACACGACAGAAGCAGCTGGCTTCAGTTAGAAAACAGTTGTCATGTTTTTGCAGTAGAGGGAAACTTTTTTGTTTGTTGATTTTCATGTAATAAAAGATGGAAACTGTATTTGCTTCACAAATGAGGATTCACCGGAAGCAGGATTATTACAGTGACTAAGCTTCTCCAGTAGGTGATTGTGCTTTCCCCTCAAGTCAGTCTCCTATTTCGCCAGTGAATGTGCCGTCATTATGATAACCTGCATTTGTATTTGCCTTTTGAATCGTTTATTATTATTAGAGAGCAGTGACAGCTACAGTAGCTACTACAAAAGAGTAATGGAAGATGGTAAGAATTTTAAACTACGTTTTGGACAGTAGAGTATTTCTGCTGCCCCATCACCAGGCAGGGAGAGGTTGCTCCCACCCTGCCCTGCAATTACACCCCTCTGCTGCCCTAATGGTGCCTTACTGCAAGCATGTCTTTATCCCCTCGGGCAGCTCTCTTTCTTTTTTTCTTTTCTTTTTTTTTTTTTTTTAATGATCCCGTGTTTCGTGTCTGTAGATGGCGTGATAAACAGCAAACGTCAGGCCGGTGGCGAGCGCTGGCCGGCCACCGGCCAGAGCAGCTCTGTCTGCCGCGGGAGCCCAGCAGCTGCCCCCACAGCCTCCCCACCACGCTCCCAGGCTCCGGCTGGGGACAGCCTGCAGCAGCGTGTTTGCCACCAGAACCCTGTAGCAGGGGTTACAGCCACTAACCTCTCTCTTTCACACTGCTTTTAAACTTTACTCTTGGAAGAAGGAACAGCCCTGCCGAAAGGGCTAGCTGCTGCTTTGCCAGCCACCTGCGAGAGAGCTGGTCGTGGCTGTCCCTGCTTCCCTATCCCTGCTGGGATTAATTGTTTTTAAACCCTAAGAGTTTTGATGAGAAATATATATGATACATAACATGGCACTAGTTATAGGAACTAACAAAAAATCACATTACAGTTCTGCCTCTTCTCTGTGGTTTTGTATTTTGTATCTGACACCAGTGTTAAACTTTTTCCTGTCCCTTTTAAAAAAATTTCAGAAAGTGCTGTACACAAGTGGATTTTTAAGATAAAAGCTTGTTGATACTACAATAAAGATGATATAGCGTCTGCTGTTTCCAGCAATGTGGACTGGAGATGGTTTCACACCAGGCCTGAAGTGGCTGAACCCTGCTGCTAATTGATTAATGTCTGCTGCCATTGTCCACAGCACCCTGCCCATTCAAAGACTATGTCTTTCTTTGACCTAAATAAATGGTTCAACGAGCTAATCTCAACAAAAGGGTTGCTTATGGCCCTAAACCCATTTATGGTTCTCAACTTCATGAATTACCTATTGATTAGCCCTCTTAGTATATTGTTGGCTTTAAGAAGAACAAAGCGGAGCTTGGGGCAGCGGGAGTTAATTCACAAGCCAGGTCACATACTCATAAGGTAGGAGTATGACTTGGTCTGATGGGTGCCTGAACTAGAAGCCGAGCCTCTGATGCTGTCTGTCATCCTATGCTTTTGTAATATATGGCTTGAAAGTGTACTTTGCTGCCTGCAAAAAAGAGCTATTTATTATTCTTTTCCTGTTAGGACATAGGGTTTGAGTTACTTGCAGAAGGTTTAGTATCACCATTTGTCTCTAGAGTGGTACCTTGCTCTAAGTGTGACTTCAGTGACACATTTAATTATAAATGTCATTTGCGCACTGACACGGGAGACTTGTACATGTCATTAGAGTTTGTGGATTAGAGAGCAAGTCCATTTTCCAGGAAAAAGGGAAGCACGGGTCATGCACGCGGCAGTGTTCTCTGTCAGGGGACCCGAGTCATCCTCCTGCTTCCCTCTCCGCAGCGTGTTGGAGGTTGGGCTGACTTTTGTACTAGCCTGTGCAGTTCTGCAGCTGGGGTGCACCTCTCAGGAATACAGCATCTCCTTATCCCAGGGCAGCTGAGAAATAGCAGAGGGAGCACCCTCTGTCTTGAGGTGCAGCTACAGCTCACCTGTATGAATTTGCTTTTTTCTGATTCTTCTTTCAAAAATGAAGTTTTTAGGATTTTTGAGCAAATGTTGATGACATTTATGTGTTCATAGAAAGTTTTGTATCTCTCCTGAGGTTTTCTATGATAACTTTGAAATGTTCAGTGTTAGAAAATGAACAGAAGTAATAAAAATACTGCCCAAACACACTCATTGAAGTCTGGCTATTAAAAGATACTTATCTGCCTTCAAGTATTTTGTATCCTAGTCAATCAGTAATAGTCCATTCTTCAGTATATTTTTTTCCCCCAACAGTGGAAGAAATGGATAGTATTTGTTCACTGAAAATCTCATAGTTTTTTTGATAACCTATTGAGTGCTCTACAATGGCTCCCTTTTTAAGGGGAGGAAATTTTTGGATGGTTACCTACTTAAGTTAAGCTCATGTAGTTTTGACACTGTTAGTGAATAACAACAGTAGTTTTAAAATATTAAATTATGCTTATTTTATGGAAATAAGAGTAATAAAATCTAATAATACATTAATAGTTTTTATAATGTTTACACTTAAATACTTGCCTTTTTTTTTTTTCCCAAATTATAGCGTATACAAACTGGTATCTTAAAAGCATTTAATAATCCAACTACTAAGACAGCAGATGAAGAAACCAGAAGAAGAGTCAAAGGTATGCAACTTTTTATTGAAAACTTTTAAAAATGCACGAGTTTTTAAATACGATTTTCTTCAAAACTATTGCAAACAGCAGACCCGAAGTACTGTAGTTACAGGACTTCTATTATGTATTATTCTAGTGCCACCTAGTGTGTATCTAAAGTATAGAGAACTTAGTGTCTGCTGACATGCATCTTTGTATCCAAGGAAAAAGGCTCCCACTGTCTTAATAATGCCTCTTTTAATGATAGATATAACTTAGTTTTCTGAAATAGCCTGATGCATCTTCAGGTTTGTTATATAGCCACAGTTACTGTATCATTCAGAGAGGCCACTTTTCATAAATAAAACTGATTTCTGTCAGTTGACTGATACTGCCAGCACTTTAAATATGATTACAAACCTGAGATAGGAAGCTGTTTCAAAAGAAGGCATGTTTTTTCAGGATGAGAGTTTCTTAATTAATTTTTTTATGTGCATGTTTATGCAAAAGTTCTAATTTTGGGGATTTTGTTTTAATTAAAGTCTTAATAATGATTAAGATGTTTTGAAAGTCACCCTTCCCAAATCTGCAACAGTTAAGGCATAGAGATGTATTAGAACAGGCTTTTGTCTCATTTTTTAGAGTTTTATAGTTTCAAAAACCATTTAGAAAGGGTGACAACCTGTCTGCTACCCTAGTGTCTATATCAAGGCAACACAATATTATGTATTCAGAAGAAAACTGAGATTTTATTTAAAAGGCTGTTTCTTGAGAGACAGTATTATTATTCTGTTACAGTAGGTGGGGAAGGGAAGGATGAAAGGGAACAGTCTCACTAAAATATTTTTAAATGTTGAGATAATACAGTATATGATGTATTAGTTATTGTATTGTGTTCAAAACATTTTGAATATGTTTTAAAACTGTGCTTTCATAATATATCTTAGAAAGAATTTTGTTGTACTTATAGTGTGGCATTGGATCTGTTACTTTTCACATTTAAAAAAGGCAATGTTTTTTCAGCATATGGAAGAGAGGGTGTGAAGATGAACTTCATAGATAGGATCTTTGTTGGTGAATTGACTAGCACTGTCATGTGTGAGGAATGTGAAAATGTAGGTATTCTGGAATTTGGTTTGATGTGGAATAGATCACATACTGGTTTGATTACATTGTCTTGAAAGTATAAAATTGTATTGCCAATTTTATACTTGCTTGTTTGTTTGTAAAAACAAGACTTTATTGAAAGTTTCTCATTTCAAATGATTTATTCCTTTAAAGCATTATCCTCTCAAACCTAAGAAAATTTAAAAAGGATTCAAGTACTGGGCCTGATTTTACATCTAACTGAAGGCTGGAGGTTCCAAATTCTGTAATCATCTGTGTTACATCCCAATTTTATTTGATATTTTTAAATAAAACACCTACTATCTTAAAATGTAAATCCTCCTGCCTGCTATTCTGGGATATACCTGAAAACTGGGAATTATTTACTTTGAATTAGTATGAGTGGGGAAATGCTAAAATTACTTTTTTTCCTTATTTTTGATAATTAATGTAATAACTCTAATGAACAGCATATTCCTTTCATAATTAATATTACTGACATTTCATCATAAATGCTTTCCATGATCCTTGTAATTTTCTTTAACTTTGGAAGAGAAAAATCTTATTTGCATGACTTCTCTAACTGAATGTTACATTTGTGTTTTAGACTAAACATTATATTTCATATTATAGAGATTAAGTAAGTCAATCAGTCTGAATAATTAAGCACAGTCCTCCAGTGCCAGGTAAACTTCCCTGTGTGTGATGTGCAGATTACACTTCCATGTGCTACTAGTATCAATGAAGAACTTTGACTATATAAAAAATAGAGGTTGTATGTATTTTGCATGTCTCATTTATTTTTGCTGGATTCTTATATTCTGCTCTCACAAGACTCAGCAATTTGCTAGCTGTAGCCCTTTGAGGAAGAGTTTAGTATTCACTTTCCTTTGCCTGCATTGGCAAAGATATCTTGACTAATGTTTGTTCATGCAAACTCACTCTTTAAGAGGAACCCCTGTTTGAACATCGCTCATTGGGCAGTCAGTCATCATAGTTACAATAGCTTTGATGTCATTTCTTGCTTTACTGGAACCTAAACCATGCTGAGTCCCTTGTACAACAGGTAAAAATAAGCCTACAGTCCATATCAAATGTTGCAGGTGGAAGGTAGGGTCACAAATATAAGAGAAGGGCAACAGTGACAGTAATGGAGGGCATGACTGTGTTCAGTAACTCACATGTACAACATGATTTAATTTTTTAACATATTTATTTTTTGTTTTTCGCAGTCTATCCAGAGGTAAGATAAGTCAGTTTTGGAAGGACTTTGAGAATGGCAAGGGAGAGAGCTTCAGGAAGAGGCTTGAATGAGATGTTGTAGTCATAAAGGCAGATGGAGAGTGCTGAGAGAGAATGTCTTTAGGTGTACTTTGCCAGATATTTCCAGTTTCAGCTTAGATTTTACATGGCTTATAGATGGCAAAATAAAACCGGTACAGAAAAGAAGGGTTTTTTTTTTCAATCCCCTTTTCCCCAGTAATTGGATTTATTTTAACAATTACTAGTGTATGTTATGGTGTGAAAAATTCTAATAAAGCTTTTGGCTGCAACCAGTAAACCTGACTTAATCCTTTCTGAGAGCATCAGGTTAGAATCTGTCATCTAACTGTCATTAACTAGTCCTTGCTGCTTAACAGTGTATGAGGTCAAATGCCTTTCCAGGATCAGGAAACTCTGAAAGTTAGCTTTCTGCAGAATTGTACTGTCTAGAAGGTCCACATGACTCTGGAGCTCAGAGAAACTCAGCACCACACTGCTTCTAGGTCCAATTTGTGCCCAGATGAATGGCCTTGCCCTTTATGTCTGTATGCTGAAATTTTGTGCAGTGTTATAAAGAAAATCAGAGCTAACTTAAAATAAATTTAAAAAAAAAAGTTTGTGGGAAGTTCTTCATTGTAGTTTGATACATATTGCAACTAATTAGCTTTTTATCTAGTTTCTGATAATTGATTTAAAAAAGGAAGCTATATGCTAAACGCATATAATGTTCTTTGCATTTAATATGCATTTTCTCTTTTTCTTCAAGATTTCAACAGTAAAAGAACCTTTCATTGATCTTTCACTTCCTATAATAGAGGAGAGGGTAAGAAACAGAATACGTGGTAAATAACTATTGCTTCTGGTGGATTGTTTTTACATACCTTTATGAAGATGTTCATCTATATATACACAGTTTTGATTTCAAGCCTAAAAATGTATGCTTGTCCATAAATACATGTACTGTCATACGTCTGTTCATTATATGATTTTATTTATATATATATAGACATACAATGCCATAAGTGCTTATATTTTTAAATTAGTCCAAACTTGGAACCATAGTAATCTAGAGTATATGTAGGTCTGAGATTGGCTCAATTTAGTAGTAGATTTAGTATAGACTTATATGAAAATAATGATTTATAAACTTTCTTTTTGAATGTCCAGACAGATTGTAGCCTGTTGGTTTGGATCTAGAGAACCTGAGTCCCTTGGGCTGAAGTGTACTATGGGATGAGATGATGTGAAAATGGACAGACTTTGAATATATTTGTTCTGGTGTTTTTGGCATTTCACAGAATGCCACTGTTAGCTGCAGAGGAACTGTGTCCCTTTGAAGGCATATGCTCTGGTTTTGTGGGACTTGGGGTTTTCATTTGAGAGTGGGGTTGCGAGTGGTTCTTCCCCCATCCTGCATATATTCATGTATATTTAAGGGAGAGTATTTAATGTAATATTTAGTCCTGTATAAAATGTACTTGTCCCCAAACATCAGTTTTGCTCATAGTAAATTCTTCATCTTTCTTGGTGCATTGAGTGCAGATGTCTGTGGGAGTTAAAGCTTTAAGAGCATTTTGAGTATCTGGGCCCCTGTGCTTCCTGGCTCACGTGTAATATGGGAACTTCACGGGCTCTGTTTGAGAGAGTGCTGCTGGCTTTTAGCAGTCGCTGCACTTACTTGAGGATGTGTATTACTTTATGGTTGTCACTTTGCTTTATAGTCTAGATATGCTGCTGCCATTAATGTGATGGTGGATGTGCAGCAGCTCCTTCATCACATCATAAGGTGCACCAGAGACTGACTTACAGGGACCTATGTCCCCTTTGATAAATTCACATCTCGCACAGCTACGTGTGTGCTTATGCAATACTAGAATAGATTATTTGGTATGTATTCTGTGGAGGAATTTTGTATCATTCTTCTTTCTTGTGGCTCTCAGTTGATCCTTCAAACATGTTGACAGGGTGTTATGACAAAACTTCAAAGTAGCTTTAAACCATGATTCAGGGGTTAATTGCATTTATGTAGGTTACTATTTTCTAAAGTAAAGGAAAAAACCCACCTATGTTCATCTTTTCTGTAGGTTGCAAAGGAATACAAAATTGGCATATTTCCTTTCCTAATTTCCTGTCTAATTTCTTAGGTTGCAAAACCTGTGCCTTTGGGAAGAACAGGTAAAGGTAAAAGTGTACAAGAGGCAGATCTTGGTCAATATAACTGTTCTTCTATCACTACACTGAATAACCAACCCAAAATTGTCAAGAAACATCCTTTAACAAAAGATAAGGTAAGAACTTAAATACCTGCGCTAACCAATTATCTTGAGCTTATTTTGAAGTTTCTAGGGCTACAGGGGTGGGAATTTTGACACCTATCAACAGGGGTTTTTTGTATACATATAGCTGACATAGACTTGTTTTAAAATATTTAGGTCATTATTAGAAGTGTGAGAAATGATAGTCATTTGGAACCATTTAGTTTCAGTTACAGAGTTTCATTTGTAAGGAAAAAAAGAAATCTGCAAGTTAGTTTCAATTCAATTGCTTTTGGTTCTGTTGGCTGCTTTTCTTTTGTTGTCCTCCTAGTTTTGTTTCTGGTTGCAATCACAAGAACTGTAATGCTGGCCAAGAGAGCAGGCAAGTCTGCATTAGTGCTGTCCGAGGGATTAGTTGGCATTGGGTACAACAAAAACAGTACAGCCAGCAGAGACTCTTGGAGACTGAGACCATGGTTTCTGTGACCCAGTTGGCCTTCAGCAGCCCGAGGGGCTGGGGAGCTCGGTTCAGGTTCAGCCCGTCTCCCGTGCGACCTCCTAATACAGTTCTTTCTGGTGGTAGCAAAAGGGTTCTGCAAATACACCAGCCTAACAGAACTGTTTATGTATTAGTGTTTACAGATTAAAAGAAACATGTAGTAACTGTTGTGCACATATATTGCTGTCAATGAAACATGACAAAGGCTCTTACTGTCATTAACTCTTTTTAAAAAAAAAAAGCTTTATTGTCCATATAGGGTTATGCGGCCAGTTAGAATCTATACTAGAAGAGACATGGAAAAGTCCGAAATAGTGTGAATAATAGTGTTGATACATGCAAACATAATTACTGAAATGTTTTCAGAATTTAAGAAAATAAAATATAGTATGGATTCAATAAACTAGACTAGCCAGACTAATACAAAGGAACCAACAACTCTGCTTTCAATAAGGATAGATAAAGTGACCTGTCAAGTATGTCTGTCTTATTGGTGAGGCTTTGATTCTCCACTCCCCCTCCATCTTTTCAGTCATGTATTTATCATTATTTTAGTCTTTTTAAAAAAAACTGTTTTCAGTGTAATACATCTGTTCTGCAGTAAAACTTCTAATCCAAGACAAGTAATTGTTGAATTCAGTCAGTGTTTGTCGATGTTATGTGACTTCAGTTCATCAGTTTGTAAGTTTGCTTGTGTAAATGGGGGAGTGTCCTGTAGGTAGTTCTGTAGGTAACAGAGTACCTGAACACTCCTTATTAGGCTTTTCTCCTGAAATGGGGAGCTTCACAATTTTAAGAATTTTTTGACTGCTGTTTACATAATACCCCCGAACACTAGCAGTGATTTCAGGCAAGTTCTTCTCCCTCTTCTTTATTTATAAGGCAAACAAGCTTAACTGAGACAAGAAATGGTCCTAATGGAAAATAGCATTTGGGATTTTCTAATTTTTATTGGGATTTTATTCTTTCTTTGCTAAATTGTTCACTTGCTTAAAAGTTTAAGAACTTGAATTATGAAGTCGTACATTTAGTGTAAGTTTAAACCCTGTTTAAGAAAATATTCAGGAGTACTTTTTGTCTTTCACATAGACTTCGTTTGCACTTAAGTTCTTGCTTAAAGTTTAAAACTGAGTATGTGCTTGAGGATTCCTCATGAATTGAGTCTATGGTATATATTTAAGGGATAAACTGAACAAAGTTCAGTACCTGGAAGTTAGGCAGTTACCTGTAGTGCCTAGCATTTTGGTACCCATAACCTGGAGTGGGTTCCAAAAGAAAACTAGTCCAGAAACCCTCTCTACCAAATGAGAAGCTACCTAAAGATAGTCAGGAGGAAATACTAAACCAAAGCCCTGTCTAAAGTTACACCCTTGCTGCAGCTTAGGCACATGATCAGGTGTGCAGAACGGTATTTCCCTCCACTTAGATTCCCTGTTATGGAAGCAACCTGTGAAAGATAGTTTCTGTAGTTTGTTCTGTAAAAACACTGATGTGAGCTTAACTCGTGCTGTGTGTCACTTTGTTTAAAGGTAGTTTATTAATGCCAGGAAGTGGAAGATGCAAGTGCAGGGCTCCTGATGCTCACAGGGAATTATGAGCCTTAGTTTAGGAACACGCCTAGACTACAGGTTATGAGGTCATGTCAATTTTAGATTCTTGTACCTGGTATCTGAGTCCTACTGAAAGGGTCTGTGCCCAGTTGGGGACCATAAAAACTCTCCTGAATTAGGTCCTAACACACTAAATATGTGTGAAGAAAAAATGTAGCAGAATAACTATATAAAAGACTGATAGAGGAAGAGAATGAGACAGAAGTAGGAAAAGGACATGTAGTAGAAACAAAGGAAAGGATGGAAAGAAGGTGCAGACACTGATTTTTACAGGAGACTAAGACTCAAATGGTTGAGGTGAATGGAAGGATTCCTACTGGCATCACTGGAATTTTGATCCAACTCAGATAAAGGAAAAAGCAAAGGGGAAGGAAGGTTGCTTATTTCTTTTGGAAAGAGATACTTCTCTGGAAAGAGATACAAACAAGAGAAAGAAACAAAATAATCACAAATGTTTATAAATCACCTAAAATTACAGAGCTTTGTGGGTTTTTTTAATCTACAGCACTAGTTTTCTGTGGCAGCAAAGTTTTTTTTTTCTTCTTGGAGTCTTGATTTTAAAAAAAATCAACTTCAGATAATATACAAATTAGTAAAGATACTATTAGGGATGCTTTATTTAATTCTAAGACAAGTGCCTACAAGGTGAGTTGAATTTTCTTCTGGAGCTTCACGTCAGCTAAGGCCTCTGATGGGAGGCTAGGGGACTAGCTTAAACATGAGAGCCTTTTAGAAGCTTAAGTTAGATTAAGTGAATACCACTTCAAATGTGCCATCCACAGCTGTCACAAAGTGAATGTAATTAGTTGGGGGAAGTATTGCTCTCACAGTAAGTATAATGCTCTTAGCTGACTGGGGTATAGGTTTCTAATCCAAATTGGTTTAAAAAGATCTTAAGGAAATCAACTAGATTAAACATGTGAGAGATGGGAGAATATAAAATAATAGGTTTAATTTGCTTTGAATTTGTCATGTTTCAAAAGCTACATTAGATCACAGATCTGTTTTCTGTTTCTCCCGTATATCACTGAAATAATAATGCCATAATTTACAGAATCAACTGAACCAGGAGAGACGGCTTGCCAGAAAAGCTTCCTTGAATGAAGAAGAAAGAAGTCCTGTTATCATGCAGAAAAAAACCAAAAAGCCTGAGCTGGAAGGTAGCTCTGGTGTCCTGTACCCCAAAGATGCAACTGCTGACTCGGCTGTAAATGGAAGTCAGACGGACGGCAGTGAGAAGGAAGCCAGCCGCTCTGAAAGCAGCTTTGATGCAGACAGTGAAGCCTCAGAAAGTGAAAGTGCTTCCAAGCAAACAGCTTTCAGCCCGTCCAGCAACATGTCTGGTTTGCACGTCAACCACATAAATGTTAAAATGCCACACAACAAACCAAGTGACAGTAATGAAGAGATGATTTCCAGTGCCATATCCAAACTCAGCTTCTGTGATACTCTAAATGAAGATAAAAAATCGAGCCGTGGAGATCCAGTGTTAGGTTTATCGAATAATTCCATGTTCTCAGTAGACAAATCCTTGCTGTCCCAAACCCCTCAAAATGCTTTCCAGACACTTTCCCAAAGCTACACAACAAGCTCAAAGGAATGTTCTGTTCAGTCCTGCCTTTACCAGTTCACCTCTGTAGAGCTCCTAATGGGGAACAACAAGCTTTTATGTGAGAGCTGCACAGAAAGGAAACAAAAGTATCAGAAGAAAACCAACTCCACAGGTAAAGCCCTTCTATCTGTCTGGACGCTTTACAAAATTGCCTCTTCAAACCTGAGCGCTCGCTGCTGTTTCCTTGCGCCAGCATGGGCCTCCCCCTTGTGGCTAAACGGAAAATGTCTCTCCAAGCAGAACTTGCTTGTAACAACTTAAAACTTCATCCTGTGAGGGCAACAAGACTAAATTTTATATTAGGACATAATCGTAGATGTAACTGAGAATTTATTTTGCATATTTTCTTTTATTTTATCCAAGATAAGTAATTTAAAGATGATCATAAACTGAATAGGCACATCATTCGATACTAATCTTTGCGGCTGTTTCTGTTCTTTACAATCCTAGAAACTTTGAAATAAATGCTGTAATATTCATCTCGAACAACTTACATCCTCAGGGAAGTACTGTAATTAAGTATGTAAGAGGGGCAAAAAAACCTTACAAATATTTGTAAGAATGGAGATGAGAGAACTACCTTCTTGTGACAGTGTTTTCCTTGATGTTTGTAATAGCCCAAGCAGACCATTAGTGTTCACTGAGTAAGAAAACCAATTTAAATATAATGAAAAATAAACCCTTAAAAAGGACTGGAGAATTTTTTTGATGTGTAGTAATTCAGAAGGGTAAAAAATTAAGCTCTTATGATTATTTGTAAATAAAACACAAAGGGAGGTCTTAGTAACAAAAAGTTGCCCATTTGCTGTCCACTTCTAGATATCTGGAGACATAGCAATTTAAGCATGAGTAAATTGAGAGAAATTGAAATAGAATTTTATCATCATTAATTTATCATTATTGAACTGAGAGTAAGTGCTATATAAATAATATTTTGGTTCCATGGGGACAGTGAAAAATGGAAAAGGAAAATCAGTTCACAACTAATCATTAGTAATTTTTTTTCTTCTAAAACAAAAGGTTTAAGAAGTCACCTACTTTTACATTAAATGTTCCATTCTCCCTCAAAAGAAATATGTTCCTTTGGACATGCATAAACCAGTATATTAATTAATTTTTTCAGTGAAAAAAATGCTGGTGGCATGTTTCCTTTTACTGTATAGCTAACCACTAAGCTACTTTTGGTAAGACCCCTGGGTTCAATTCCCTCTGCACTGTAAGGGGGACTGTAGTCCACATATCCCAGTCCTGTGTGCTCAAGCCAGCAGGTTATGAGGCATCCTGAAGTAGACACCCCCCCTCAGATCTCTATTTTAAATAAGCACCAAGTATGTAGTCATTCAGAAAGAACTGAAGAATGGAAAATGAATCTCTATCTTAGTGGTTAGGACATCAGCATAAAGAGACCTGTGCCTTCCATTTCTTGTTCCAGTGATCATCCATTTATTTCAGGTGAAATGGTTTTAACAGGAAAGTTGGGTGCTATAGTAACAGACAATGTAGGTATCTCAGTGTGCAAGCTGACCTAGATAGTGTTCATGTTTCCAACTTTTGATCTGATTTACACAGGATGAGCTAAAATAATGCTCAGATTTGGCAGATTATGTTTATTTAAAAACTAGAAAAATGAGAAAATATTCTTGTTACTCCACAAAATTTCCCTTGCATTTTATATAACATGTAAAAAATAATTGCAACATAGATCTATTCTGTCAGATGTTTAAAAATACTTAAATTCTGTATGACTGCCTTCACTTTACAAATTATTTTGATACTCATACAGAAAAGAAAATGGAAGGTGTCTACACAAATGCTCGGAAACAGCTGCTGATTTCTTCAGTTCCTGCTATTCTTATTCTCCACTTGAAAAGATTTCACCAGGTAAAAGGCCAAAACTCTCTTGTATATTCCTCTGCCTCACTGGTGTATGAGCAGTTCTTTAAGTGTCGTTGTGCATACCGAAATTTCCCCTTTTTTATGGAGAACCGGTAGAATCACTATTTGAAACATGCTTATGTTTTTTTGACTGTCTAATACCTTCAGAATGCATTTAGCCATTCAGATGTATCCAGGGAAACCTCTTACGTGTCCATCATGCTTATGTGCAGCAGGCACTGTATTGAAAACACAACAAAGAATGTTTAAATCGGTTACAATCTTATTCTTGGTTTATTTTATTAGTATAGTAATACACCTTAGCTTCCTAGTAAAAATATTTATTTTACAGTCTTTTCTTTTCTTTTGAAGGCTGGTTTGAGTCTACGGAAAGTAAATAGGCACGTGGATTTCCCACTGATTTTAGACTTAGCACCATTTTGTGCTGCATCTTGCAAGGTACACATTTCAAATCTTTATTTTTATTGTACTTCAGAAATTGTTGTCCTGAGCACAAGTTAAACTGGATTGATGATGATGATGAAGATGATGATGATTCCTTCCTTTACTAGAGAAATTATAGAATGAATGTTTTCAAGGAGTATTCCAAGATAAGAATTGTAACTAATTGAAATGCCATTCATATCAAGAATATCATGGATGTTAACTAGTATTAGTTAGGCTATGGTGCCCTCATGGTGTTAAGTGTGTCTAACAGCATTAAGGACAAATATTGCTGCTTCCATGGTAACTAAATTCAATTAACAGACTATTGAGTATTTTTAATAGATGTATTTCACCACTGGAAATGCTGTAGATGTCTGTCTGCTTCTTTTAAAGTGATACTGTTGATAGCTAGTTATCTGTAAAATTAATCATGAAATAATTTATCTTTGTTTTCTGTGTTTCTGGGAATGCAGAATGTTATGGATGGTACAAGAGTGCTATATAGTCTTTACGGAATAGTGGAGCACAGTGGGTCAATGAGAGGTGGTCATTATGCGGCATATGTGAAAGTCAGGACACCCTCCAAGAAACTAGTAGAGCATATTTCTACTGCTAAAAATGTTCTGGGTATGTACAAACAGAGCCTCCTTTCTCTGTGAGTAAAACCAAAAGCAACCACTGGCTACAGCTCCTTATCTGGAAGGGGATTTATGGCAAATAATTGTTTTAGCTCAGAATATTCTGTTATTTTTAGGGCCACATAAATAAATTCTCTTTTCTTCCTGTTACACCCGGTACATGACCTACTTCTGTATTAACCCCACACAGAGCTGAGTGATAATGGAATTTTGGTTCAGTTGTTAAACAGAGAATTGATGGAAGCGTCTCTTCCCTTTCCTAGTCAAAATAATATGTCCAGATGAATAATTGTGCCTGGTAAATGTAATTATTTGGCATAGTTGGTATTTGAAAATGTTCTAGTACAACAGGCTGAATCCATGACAATTTAAATTGAATTTTCTGTGTATTTGAACATTTTATGTATCTTAGGACAGGAAATTTTTTTAATGCTTAAAAATCTGGAATACTCTGGTTTAATGGGAACAGCAAGGAATTTTTTCATGGAGGGTACAAGGCTTGCTGTAGGGTTTCTGTTGGTATTTTGAGAACAGCACACTCGTTCTTATTAATATGTTTTGGATATGCAGAATGAAATAAGATTCTAGGATAGAATCTGTTAGTGAATGATATGTGGAGGCAAGAATGTTGAGCTGTTAGACCAAGGTAAATATATTTACCATTTCCCTTCATCGGGGGAGTGAGAATCAAGCAGTATCCTGTCCATCCTGTGTAGTACCACTGTGCATTCGAAGCTCGTTTCCCAGAAGGACAGTTTTTTGTATTATTTTTGAAACGGAACCGTCAGTTTTACACTTCCCTTGCAATGATTATTAGAACAGATTAGATCTTTTTGTGTTCTTAATTTCACACTGGTCAGCTTTTGAAATATTTTTTTTCTATGTCAGAACTGGTTGTGTGCTAGTATAACTTACTATTAGAACTCCACAAGCTGTACTTGACATGTCTTTTTGAAAAAATATGAAAAAAGTGATGGCAGTGTGCATCTGTAAGCACTGTCTTCCACCAGTTTCTCTTATGGTACTCTTTGACATGTAAATTTCAAACTACAAAGATGCAGTCCAGTATAAGTCATGAGTTATCCTTGTGGGTTAGAAGCTTCTCTTGCTTTTTGAAATATCGCTATATTTGTTTGATGGTGATGTGAAAGAGAAGAAACAACTTCTTTTGCTTTTGCATTTCAGGTTTAAAAGAAGCCATGGGAGCATCAGGAGGACAATGGGTGTATGTTAGTGATGCCCATGTTCAGATGGTTCCAGAATCAAGAGTACTAAATGCACAAGCGTATCTACTTTTTTATGAAAGATTATTACTTTAATTCTCAACAGTTTAATTTAAAATATGGTAGTGGTTACTTAGTTTATCCTATTTAAAGCTGCAGTGGTAAGAGTACCTGTAAATATTGTGCCTTTATCTTGTAGAGAATTTATCATATGTTGACTCTGAAGTTCAGTCAAGCTATTATAAATATCTGAATGGTTCTCTTAAAGTACGCACTTTGCCAAACATTTAAAATTCCTGGATTCATTAAAATACAGTACCGTTAGAATGTAAGATGATGTCCTATTCTACTGAGGTCTATGGAAAGTTTGTTTTTGATTTTAATAAAGATAAGCTTTCATCCATAGTTCTAGAACAGTTGAGAATAAAAATACTGATAGCGTTAAGTGCCTGGATTTGCTAGTGTACAGTAAAAATATAAAGTATTTTGACTTTTTGTGATCTAGTCCAGATCCTTCCCATCACTGGATTGGATGTCACCTGTTAAGATTTCTGCAAACAAGAACCTGTCAAATCGTGTTGCTTCCACATGTAGTAATTGGAAAGCATGGTGCTTCCAGAATGGAGTAACAACAGCTGTCTCTGGGTAGTGCTGCAGTGCACTTTCCTGATAGTGCTGGGAACAGATTGGGAAAACATGGCTTCTACAAAGTGACAGTGGGTCCTCAGATACCCAGTACCCTTTCAGCTGTCTCCAGCTGGCACTGGTATAGCAATGTACTGCTGTTTCAATATAAATATATACTTGGTGTGCATATGTATATCCTCTTGATATATATATAGGGACGTGTGTGTGTATGTATATATATATGCACACCATAAATCCATCAATATATATTGTCATTTTACCTACTAGCAAAGAGAATTGCAAATACTTCTGTATTTAGTAAATTTTCAACTTCATAATTATGACAATGTACAGCATATAAGCTTGTGTATGAATATGTATGGGGTTTAAGTGTAACTGGGTAATTCTGTTACTTTCAGTTCTAAACATGAATTTGTTTATCTGTTCCCAAATACTTTTCTCACAGGAGTAATAAACTATAAATTATTTTTGCACTGTGTGTGTGAGTTGGACAGTAAATGATGATTTTTGCCCTCTGATACATGTCTGGACTTCCCTTTGTCACCAGCGGAGGACAGCAGTTACCGTAGTGGCAGAACTTGTTTCTGTTTCCTGTTTGACTGCCCTGTTTTGAGTTGTTACTTCTTTTGGTAATTTCTCATTTCCATTCCAGAGAGTAATAGATATATTTTAAGGTCAAAATCTGATGACTACTTTGAAGGTATGTGGCAATTAGTTTATTTAATAAGCAGTTACTTCAATACAAACTACTTATGTAACAGTTCCATCCTGTCCAACTTGCTCTTTGGTAGAGAAAACATTATGTTTATTTCTGCTTGCTGTTTTCATTTATGGATTTTTTTTTTTCTCGTGAAAAAACATGCTGTCCCTATTACTATCTCTATCATGTCTTGTCATACCTACTTGCATGACTTTTCTGTTCTCTAGTTCTGCTTCAGAGCTTCATCCCACCTGCATTTACTCTTTTTCGTAAGAAAATAGCAAAAACTGCCACAGCGGCATTTGCTCAAACTGCTGAGGTATATTTTATAGCCACATTACTTGTACACACTTGTGCAGGCACTAAAGATTGTTAGGCCATACTGATTGTCATAACAAAATGAGCCCCTGGTTGCACAGGGTTTTATTTTCCAAAGGAAAACTCCTCTGTTTAGGTCAAAGTTAAGCTATGCATTTTGGGCAACACAATCATTTTCCCTGCACAGATTAAAATTGTCTCAAGTCTACCCAAAAGTAGTAAAACTCAGAGAAAGCAAGCAGTCAGCTTTAGCCATCTGTATTCCAACTAAACACATCTTAACCTAAGTCTACACTAAAAAAGAAAGAAAAAAAAATCATATTTGGACTAGTTAAAATGTTAATTTTCTTTTACCTCCTTATTTTTCCCATACCCTTCATCTACTTACACACATCTTCCCATGTGTGTATATAGCTGATCAAAACTCGAGGTTAGTTCTGGGCAAGAGTCACAGCAAATACCAACTAAGTTTCACTTCTGTGACACAATCTTGCTAGGAGACCACAGATGGCGTGTATTTCATCCACCTTAAAGCAGACAGACTTTAAAGCGTGAAGTTCCTAGTTTCGCTGACTTCTGTAAAACTACTGTACCTAAGTACCTATATTAATCTCCTACTTTTTAGCCTAGAACTACCTCCCTAGAGTACAAAACTAGGAGAGAAACAGGACAAGGTTCTTAACCTGTTATTTCTTAATTTTAATGCTGTTTTCAGGAAACTCCTGAGGTGGTCTTCACTTCTCTTTAACTGGAGTTCACGCACTGTTTGGACCGCTGAAATCTTCCCAAGTGGACATACTGACTAGGATGCCATGAAAGATGCTGGCAGGATTATTTCCCCATTAACAGCCAGGAAACATTTCCTTGCTATTAAGTTGTTTTATAGAACATGGAGAGAAAATGGCATGAAAAAAAGTCAATGCCTCTATCTGAGATGATAGCCATCACTGTTGCTCCTGGATGAGGCTTCCTGAGTTGAAATGAAAAACAGTGTTAGCAGCAACTCCACTAAGTTCAGAGTCAGGAACAGGTATGAAAATATTATAGAAGGAAACATTCTCTAAAAATGAGGGCAGGTTATGGTGAGGTGAGGTTATGGCTTTAGAATGAAGAAATGATGACTAACATGAGATGTCATACACAATTTTAGATGCAAGTCACACTTGGTGTGTCCTTTAAGATGGGGGGGGGGGGGCTTGTGGCAAAATTTGGCTCCACCCAAGTGATTGTACATAAATATGCATATTGAAGACTTGTTATAGTTCCTTATCAGGATTGCAAGAGGTCAGAACGTTCCAGGAAAACAGGTTTACATCCTGTATTTGCTAAAATGTTAAACATGATTGTAGAGGCTATTTGCAAAGTCTCAGTTTCCTGCAATTGCCAGCTATGTGCACACTATTTAAAAAGCGGTGTTTTCAGAATTTAACTCAAGGGCTCTGAAGTTTAAGACTCTCCTTAAAATATCTTCTGTTACCAGACCAAAAATATTTTCAGGCCTACAGCATCTACTCTTTGTAGAGCCACACCGTACCTTTGTGGTGTCCCCCCCACACTGAGGAAGTGCAGTAGCCTACTTCATGTGGAATAGCTTAGAAATGGCTTTCTCTTTGTCCCACCCTTCTGTTCTCTCAAGGACACCACTGTTTTCTTCATCAGCCTCATCTATCCTTTATGTTTTTGGGGTCTCCATAAGCCTCTGTGTCAATGTCTTCTCTTTCATCGATCCTGAACCATACCATAATGTTTCCTAGTCCCATCACTTGCATTCCATGAACTAGCAAAACTCTTACTGGAAGAGCTACTGTAACTACGGTCTTGCCTCTCCCTACCACACTGGCTCTACCTGCAGGTATCTGAGAAAAGCTGTGACTCCTGAGCAGCCCTCTGCTGACCAGTCACAAGACAATGCCTTTAAAACAATGAGATGGAAAGCAAAGTAAATAGTTCCTCACTCTTCAGTAAGTAAACATAATTTATGAGAAGTACTTGATTTGCATGTGGGCAGCTGGAACCCCCTACAAAAATCTCCCCAGAGTGGAGGTATCAAAGATGGCTGTATCAGCTAAGGAGTTAGTCCAAATTATAGAGTCTTTCTCCTCAGAAAGCGCTTTGCTATCTTTGGATTTATATACCATTTTTGCTAAATAAGGCAAAGAGTGATGGGGACGTGATTTAGTGTACTAACCTATCTACACCAATACATCTACAGACGTCATGTTTGTGTAAGTCTGTTCTCCTAAGAGAGGACTACAAATAGTTAGTGGTGACGGAAAAACAAACAAACCAACCCTAAACTTCTCTGCCCACAATATACGCACTGTAATCATCTTTGTTTAGAAAACGAAATCCATGCAGTCTGCCAAACCTTCCCCCCCCATTCCTTTTTGCCCCTCTGTGTGTATCAGTGAAGCACCCTTGCTTATGGATTTCAAGTGGTAGCAGGTGAGAGTGGTATATAAATTCGTTAAAAGGCTGAAATGTCTTCACCATTTGCTTCTCTTTGGACTTTTTTATACTAACACAAACTGAATCATAAAGGGACATTAAATTAATGCATCTACATTCTCAACCCATTATAAAAAAATCTTATTTGAACATATTAGTAACAAAGATTTGGAAAGGAATAATTTCTTGAGGAGAAACTTTAAGATGTATTAAAATGGGAACAAAAAGCATTTGAATACAGCTCTAATATTAGCAAAAATTAGCAAATCCAGTTTTAATTAAAAAGTGATAGCATACTTCACAAAACAGCTTCACAGCAGCCCTGATTAAACAAAACATTTATGCTCCTCAGTTTTCATCATCTGGAAACTTTTTTGCATATGTACAAAGATTTATAGATCTACGTGGAAGAGATGCCACTAATTTTCAGTAGAATCATTTCAGTCTAATTATTTTAGAATGGATTATTTTTGCTTCTATATCTATTTACTGTGTCTTAGGATGTCATTTTGCGAGCTGTTTTAGCTGTTTGTACCTTGCCCGTTGGTTTATAAATAAACTGCAGAAACAGGAGGAAAGTGATTAGTCAAAATGATTCAAAGTCTATTTTTTTTGTAAACAGATTATAAAATATATTTTCAGACAGAAGTTTGTTAGTGCAAGTCAAAACACTTCCTTTGCACAACACTACATAAAAAGTCTAAGTGAATTTATTTGTTGTAATAAAACAATTGCAATGCATTGTAACTACTTTAAGACTACTTTATATAAATAGAATGTATACCAAGTTATAAATACTTCTGTCTTCACTGATATTAGCAGAAAAACTATTTTTAAATGTCAAGAATGTTTCTTGCATCTATTGAAGCTTCCAATATTTTTCTAGTACAAAATATAAAGCTGCAGTTCTGCTTATAAAAGAAAACAGACAGGCATTTATGCTGAGTAGGTTTATGACTTCATAACACTTATTGCTTTCCTAGGTTAGTTTTTTGGTTTTGAGCTGTGTAACCTGGTGATCGTTACAGCGAACTCTGTAATGAAACCACGATGTCAATGGCAGCCATTCCCTATTTAGCCATTTCACTAAGTTGAGTTCTGATTCTGCTGTCATTTATGCATGGGTAAAATCCCCGATATGTTCACATGTGCTTGCACTTATACAAAAGTCAATCCAAGTAATCAAAAAAACCCTGTTCCTGAATCCTCAATACTTGTGAGCAATAAATCAAGCATGTTAAAAATTTCACCTTGTTTTCATTCATTTACTTTTTTCAATCTGTTTGAACTAATAGTCTACTCTGCAGATATTTACATAATATTTTTAGAATTTTACTGCAGTACTGATACATTGTACACTTGCTTTGTAGATGTCTAATTCCAAATATTATTAAGTAAACAGGGCCTTATACATGGACCATTTAAAAAACAAGTCCAGTCAGTTTTCCAATCTATCCTAGGTGCTTTAACAAGTTTCTCAGAATAAAACCGCTATTTGTCTTCTATTCATTTTGTCTTTTCATCCATGCTATATATTATTTAACAAATGTATAAATAAAACATCCGAGCATTTGGAGAACTATACTGCCTAAATATAAGCTGTATGCTGTACAATTGAGTTCACAATGCTTCCACTTTTTTCCCAGCTAAAGAGAGAATATTTTTCCTTTCATCTTGTGTCACAACTTCACTGCACTTGGAAAAGCTACCCAGAGATGAGTCCATATCTTTGAACACTTGAGCTACACCACTTATTTCTCCCGCATTAACATGTGACATAGGTCATAGATTAAGAGACAGTTTGTTCCCTTTACAAGAACGGAGTTCTGTAATTCTGTGATAAAACCAGGAACAAGAGTGGGTTCCCCTCAAATCCCCAGTTTCAGTGTCAGCTTAAAGCTTGCCCATCCAGAAGTACCACTTCAGGCTTCCAGGTGTGTGTCAGTTGACGCTGGACAGACTTAAAACTTCCAGAACACCTCTATCCACGGAAAGCATTCTCGGCCCAGCCATTCCTTGTGACACAAAGGGAAAATCTAGAACACTTCAGTCAACAGTAATAGTAGTGTAAGTGCCACCAACAAATCTTACAATGAAATCATTGCACGAAGTGAAGCACAAGTTTCTTGAAGCTTTCAATTTTCTATAGATTTAATAAAGTTAATTTATTTTGGTATTCCATGTGGGTATTAATGTTGCTTTATCCAATAATTAGAGATTAGGGATGTTTTAGGCATTTAGGCAGATGATGCTAAAGGAAGGAAAGGCAGTGATCACAGCGATAAGTAATGTGCTAGCTAATGCAAATCTCTGTTCCACAAAAAAGCAATGCAACCACTAAGTCCTTGCCTACAGAATCAACCCCAATGTTGATACAACAAGCACTATTTACCAAGGATGATTTTGGTTTATCTTCATACATTAAAATACAATTATAATTTCAAGGTAAATCTCATGATAACTTAAAAGTTAATTTGGATATTCTGAATAAACCACTTAAAGAATTGTCCTGCTCCAGATAGGCATACACTGACCTTACTTAGAATGCTGACACCCTGCAGCTGTGCAACATGTAAGTTACTTATATATTTCCATGCCCAGAGTTACATCGACTTAATGAAGAAGCTTTATAAACTTCTCCACGTAGACTCCACGCCCCGCACTGGAACCATCGATCATGCTCTCTGACTAGCAGTTACCTGCGGAGGCCACAGAGCGGACGAGCTTCCCATGGGTCTCCTCACACTAATGCACGTAGGCGGGAAGGGGAATCCCGGTTGCTTCCCACCGCTCCCAACTACGCTCCAGCCCGGCGGCGCCCCGCAGCCCGGCCGCGGGAGGCCTCGGGGGGGTCCTGCGCTGACAAGGTGATGTGGGCCGAGTGAGGGCCCTCCCGGTGCGGCCTCGCCGGCGGCCCACGGCCGCCGGGCCGTGCGGGGCCCCGGCGCCCCTCAGCGGCGGCCGTTGTCGGGGCGGGGTCCGTCTCCCCGCGCAGGGGGAGGCTGGCAGGAGAGCGGCCCCGCCTTCCTCCCCCGTCGCGGCTGCCATGGAGAGCGGCGAGCGACAGGAACTTGTGTGGCTGCCCACAGTTAAGATGGCGGCGGCGTGGCGTTGCCCGCGGCCGGCCGCTTCCCGCCGCGGGACGGGGGGAGGCGCCGCCCGCCCGCCCACAAGCCCTTAGCAAAGATGGCGGTGAGAGGCGTTCGTGTGTTCCAGGCAAGGGTCAAGACCATGACGCGTTTTACTTCCGGGTGAGCGCCAGTAGGCGCCATATTGTCTTGTTCGTGAAGACGAGGAGCGAAAGAGGGGAGAAAGCGGCCGCGGAGCGGTAGTAGCGGCAACGCCTGCAGCGGGAGGCGGGGGAGAGTGTAAGTAGCGGGGCAGGTTGCGCTCGCCAGCGCTCCCGGGGGGCCGGCGGGTGTCGAGCTGACCCGATCTTCCCCTTCGCTCCTCCTCCTCCTCCTCCCCCAGCCCCGCCGGGAGGTGTCGGCGGGTGCCGCGCGCCGTGGCGGCAGCTCCTCGCCGGGCGCGAGGAGCCGGCGGCGCTGCGCTGCCGCCAGCGGAAACCGCCGGCCCGGACGAGAAGGGAAGACTCGAGCTCCTCGCCCTCCCCCGCCGCCCGGCTGGCCCGCTGCGCATGCGCGGCGGGGGCGCGGGGGGACGAGGGGCGGCCGGGGCCGGGGATCCCTCGGGACCCCGTGTCCGTGTCCCCCGCCCCCCGCCCCCTCCAGCGCGCATGCGCCGCCGCCCCGCCGGGGGGTCCCCGCTGGCCGCCGGGGACGGGTCCCGTTACCTGGCAGTGCGCATGCCCCAGGGCCGCGCGGGGGGCCCGGGGCCGCCCGGCGCCGCCTCTGCCGGGGGTGAAGCCGCCGGGGGTGAAGCCGCCGCGGGCGCCGTTGGTCCGGCGGGGTGACCGGGAGAGGCCCGTGAGGAGCGGAGCGCACGTAAGCAGGCCGGCGGGGGGAGCGCGCAGCCGGCCCTGGACGTGCCGGAGGAATGCTGCCCGTGGCTGGTGAAGCAACGCCCCTCGGCGCGCAGGGGAGAATATCTACTGATTTAGCCAGTAACCTAGTTAGGCGGCAACACGTGCACTTGGTAGTTGACTGGGTCAACAGCCTGGCTCCTGCAGATAAAATGTCTTTGTGGAGTATTTGTGCTGTTTCATGGCTTTCGTGGCTATTCTCACGAGTTTGTTCCACTGGAGGGCTCCAGAGAACTAAAATTAACAATATAATCGCACACAGCAACATTTGTAGGATACCTGAGCCTGGTTTAGTACCTTGGCAAATGCAGGATGTTTCTAAATGGATCCTTAAACAGACCACAGGTTTCCAAGCCTTTTTGCATTAAGCACTTATCCACACAGATTCCCAGTACTTTTTTAGACAATCCCACAAAGTTCAGTGTTGAACTAAACTTGGATGGGATGTGCTAGGCTTTATAGCTAAGGATGGGGCCACAGAAGTGGTCAGAGGGTTGGAACACCTCTCCTGCAAAGAAAGGCTGAGAGAGTTGGGGTTATTCAGCATGGAGAAGAGAAGGCTGCAGGGAAACCTTACTGCAGCCTTTTGTTATAGAAAGAGTGCTTATAAGAAAGATGGAGAAAGACTTGCTACCAGGGCCTGTAGTAACAGGATAAGGGCAACACTTCTAAACTGAAAGAGGATAGATCTCGATTAGACATAAAGAAGAAATTCTTTACTGTGAGGGTGGTGAGACACAGGAACAGGTTGCCCAGAGAAGCTGTGGCTGCCCCCTCCCTGGAAGTGTTCAAGGCCAGGTTGGATGGGGCTTTGAGTGACCTGGTCTAGTGGAAGGTGTCCCTGCCCATGGTCGGGGGTTGGAACTAGGTGAACTTTAAGGTCCCTTCCAACCCAGACCATTGGATGATTCTATGATGTGCTACCCCAGCTGAAATTTACCGAGTTTCTGAAACAAATTACAGAGCATTCAGCCACCTTGGTGGTGGTTGTTTTCTTCTCTTACATCATACCTGTAAATGTTTGTATGTGAATAATCTTCATTGAAAGGTGTGGGATGCAGGGGGCAAGGGATGCTCTAAAGGATTTGTTTTAAGGCAAAGGATCAGTTACCTTTTAAAGATGAGAAATGGCAATCTTCAAAGCATAAGGCATGTCTGCCAGCAGACAATATTCACGCATCATTTTACAAAGAGAGGATTACAAATAACAGTCCAGTCCAGCTGAATAGTTGTATCGTGTGTAGGAGTAAGAAACCCCTTTTGAATTCTAAAATCAGGCTGCCCTGAGAGATGGTACGCCTTGTGGAGGTGACAGATGCAGTGGCTGATTGTAGAACACAGGGGTAACTAGGAGCCTCAGCTTTGTCCAGGGACAAGTCGCTAGCATCAATGGCAATTCAGTGACAAATCAGAAGACAGCATACTGATTTCCAATTTGTCTGGGGCAGCAGCAAACCTTGTGTCATCTCCGCTATTATGCCATTATGAGACTTCCTGTATTGTCTTTGTCACACGTGACATGCAAACTCCTGCTCTGAAAGAGTAGTTTCTCCACTTTTGGGCTCAGAGGTATTGCAGGGCTGAAAAGTCCACAAATTTAGCACAGTTCCACGATTTTTTAGTGGACAACTTGCCATATAACCTGTAAGGGTAGAGAAGAGTCTTAACCATGTTTGATTTTCAGTTAGGCACAGGATTATGCAAAGATACTATGGAGACTAGAGTGTCCAGTCTCCCTTCTTTTCATGACTGAGGTACATGGCAACAAATAGTACTGTGGGTAGGTGTTATTAAATGGTCTTACTTTCATCACTGGCTGATTTGTCTTCCTTAAGTAATAACTGTATTTTTCATTGAGGGCAATATCTGCTCATGACCAGTGAGGAATAGTTGTTTGTTTATTTAGTTATTGGTACTACCATTTTTTGTGCAGAGCATGTTCATGAAGGAGGAAGTTGCAGATGGACAGTTGACTTCAAGAAAAATGCTGTGTTACATGGCTAATTGAAAATCTAGTATCAGGTCTTCTAGTGGAATGATATGTGCAAAAAATAATCAGATTGACTTTTTTTTTTTTCCTCCAAACGCAGTAGAGTTTTGACTCAACCTACTTAAGTTACTATGATGTTTCCGTCATAGTAAATGTTTTAGTAGTGATTTTGGTGTTTTATGATAATCAAAGCATACGTTTGTTCTTATATCGTCAAAATACAAAAAGTAAGTAAGTGATACCTGAGTTACCAATATCTGATCTTTTTGTTCTTTTAAAAGGGTTGGCTTCAGCTCAGTGGGTATGTCGATTTAAGTTTAAAATAACAGACCTTGGAAGCTACACTGCTTGAATGACTCACTGAAGAAGTTTTCATAGTACTCTTTTTTTTTTTTTAATTTGGCCTTTGTTCAAGCCTACTTCATCTTAGTAGTACTGTAAATATTAGTCAGACATGCTGACGTGTGAACCAGGTTCTGCAAAACTTTGTAGATACCGAACAAGCTGTTTTCTTCAGTTCTTTTTCTGGTTCTGTATTTTGGATCTTGGTTATGCATTTGGAAAGCCTCTATTCTTCAATCTGAGAAAGAATTGTTCTGATGTTAAAAAATGCATTAGAGTAACTGAAGTTGTCTTCCAGCATTTTAGTGATACACAATTGTAAATGGGCTGGAAGGATTTTACACTTTTTTTGACTGGACATCTTTCTAATAGATTCCAGCAGGCACATTGGTATAGCTTCTGGTTCTCAGGAGGAGAAAAGATGCGTAGTGTCTGGGCATTAAATGCCTACAACTACTTAGGGTGATGCTGTAGGTGATGTATAGAAGTCTTTGGCTAACTGAAAGTGGGATGGGTGAAACAGAGTAGCAGTCAAGATAGTTATTGTAACTTTTTTTTTCTGATCTATTGCAAACTTAACTCATGCCATAAATGTTTAATTTTCTAATCAGCAGCTGAGTATAATATAGTAGTAAATATTCATTTTCCCAAATAAAATGGAAGCTGGTATGTTTTTGTCTGAGTGATGGTATGCATTTGTTCTGACTCTGAGTGAATGTGTGTCTGCAGCCCTTCTGTAGTGACTCCTAGAGTTTATTCCTACGTGGGTGCATAGGGTGCAGTGCTTTTTCATGTTCCCAGATCTTTCCACCTGTACAGTAGTTCTGACTTACCTGGGTCTCCCACATTAAGGCCATCAGCTGATGATTCTGGTACCCCTTCTGCATTAAATTCCTCTTCTTGGTAGAGGGGCTCCTCCTTCAGGTGTGCAAGGCCATTTTTCCTTTGCATATCTCTTTTCAGTTACACCTGTTGTGTACAGATTCTTACAGTAAGGTATTCTTTAATCCAGTGACACAGTCATGAAAGAAGTGCTCAGTCTACATTTCCTTCCAGTTTGGAGTACATTGAGATAGATTTTCTTGGAGTTTATGCAGTCTGTGTCCTTTATTGACTTTGGATGCCAGCTTGGTTGGATGGCAGTAATACCGTGGATGAGCTGCCATGTAATTCCTTGGGAGAAACATGGGAACTGTTGGGGTTGTATCCCTAGAGTATTTATCCACTAGTCCTTCCAGGCTCATCAGTGATGTCTATGATCTCATGAAGCTGATGAAGTAATAGCATAGTGGGAGAAAGGGGGTGGGGGAGGGGGGAAAACAGCTCTCAAGCAACACTTCAGCTTGAACTCTTGGTGTCATTGGTCTGATTCCTGTCTTTCTACCAACTGCTTTGCTCCAGGTATTGTGAATGCATGGTTAGATTTTTCCTGTTTGCAACTGAATGGTTCCACAAAATTCAACATGAAAATTCACCATAAACCTTCAGTCACTGTGCCAAAACTTCAGAGTCAGTATCAACTACCTTGAATGAAAGGAAAAGACCTTACGTTGGAACAAGGCACTCACACAAAAGATCAAGAGATCAGACTGTTGATTTCAAGGACCTCTGCTTCTGAGACGTCTCCATTTTCCTTTAGGTCCATCTCCAGAGCCTAAGCCTATATGAGACAGAGAAGCTCTGCCCACAGAGGATGCTTTTGGGATGCTTCTCAAGGTGTGACGTGGATGACCCCCTGCAGCCCAGGAATTCCACAAAGAGCATCAAGTAGAGACTGATGTGCTTTTGCTGGTTGTGTTGCCTTGAGCTCATGCAGAAAGATTACCTAGCTAACGACACTGATTATTTAGTAGTAATTTGTTTCAAAAACAGTACTTGCGGTTTATTACAAACCAGGATTCCTACCTTTTGGGGTCCTTTCCTTCAGCTACTCTGTAGACCTAAAGATAGTAAAAAAGTAATGGCTGCAATGACAGGCTATCTTAGAGGAGATGGAATATCTGGTTTTCTACCTAGATACCTGACCTATGAATGGAATATCAAAAAGAGTAAACTTTAAGCTGTAGAATCCAAAGACTAGCTGTGTAGGGATTTCCAAAGTATGCATGATGGACTGCAGTTTCAGCTTCTTTGTTTATTTAGATAATGGGTACTTCTTTGCTAAAAGGCAATGTCTGTTTGGAAGGCCTGCAAGACAAGATCTTTAGTCACCAGAAGAACTTCTGCAGCCATGTATTAGAGTTCAGATCACAAGTAAAACTTGTCAGGCCATCTCACGTCACGCATGGACCTGCTGTTCAGGGATGATGAGTAACATTATCAGAAAGGTGATGCAACAGCCTCTCTTCTGCGTCAGAAAGCGCTTGATTATTGGCTCTGCTTCTGTAGGCTCCAGAATCATGTCATTAGTCTACCTGTCTACAGGGTTGAATAAACCAGACTGCCAGACTGTGTCCTGGAGATCTGGTCAAATGATGTTGATGTCTGATGTAGGAGTTCCTAACCTTGATCTCTTCAGCTCATGATACAGCAGAAGGTACCTGCTACTTTCCTCCTAGGGACAGCCTGGGTCCTAGGCTGTCTCCTGATTTCTTGGAGTTGAGGTAATCTTGCTTCTAACAAATATCCTATTTAATTTAATCTTCCAAAGAATACTTGTTTTTCATTGCCAAGGTATTTCACTTCCGTGGATTTCCTGGGACAAGCCATTCAGAATCTCCAGATCTTTTCTCCAAAAGCTGTTGATATGTAAGGTGTTTTGCGTAGTTCGGAGGGTGTGTGACGTTCATACTGGGGGAGAAATATATAGTCACAATGACGGGAGGTTCTTAGAAGGAGCAAGAAAGAGTCTGCTAAATGTACTCATCTGGCCAACTAGGTATGGTTAGTTATCTTCCTGATGCTTTTCTGGAGCTGAGCTAACTTTGTAAGTCTCTGTGCTTCTTGTCTAGGACTATCTGCATGAATTGGAGCAATTCAGATTATCCATTAGATCTACTAAATTTTATTTAGGGGCAGGTCTTACTTATCTTTCCAGGGGAAATTTCTTGATATTTTTCAGTTCTGCTGCAGCCAATGTCATAAGGCATGTAAGAAGATAGCATTTCCAGGATGACAAGTGGGCTTTGTCTTTTGACATTGGCAGGACTGAGCCTCACTCCCTAAAACTGCTCCTCTGTTGTAGAGAGGTCTGAGCATAGTTACCTCCGCACAAGTGCTGTTGAACTGGATAATAGATTTTATGAGCTTACACTATGAACCTGTTGATGTAGAGTTGTCTGAGGAATCTGACTGAGTCCATTAGAGCTCAAGTTCTGTTGGGGGCCTTTCCTAAAAATGGGGGCCCATCTTTGACGTTAGTGGGCAACTTAACTACGGGGGCCTTCAGCAAGCACTGTGCCGTTGTGAAATGGTCAGGAAACCATGCTCTACTTGACCGGGTGACATTCCCATCGGTGTGAAAGTCTGTAATTTGGTTCAAGGTAACTGTTTTGTGGAGAGTGCTGGGGGGAGTCTCTCAGAGTGAAAGGTGAACATACAAATTATCATTCAAAACTCTGGTTACTGGTAAGTAGCTTCTACTTGTATACTTTTCAGTGTGTGTGGTGTGTCTGGACACATCATACAACCATATTGGGAAATATTTTACTTTGTGGACACATAGGCAGATTGAAGGAGATGCCTCTTGCCTAAAAGGACAGGTTAACACTGAGGTGTGATCTGTAGCCGAGATGCACATCACAATCAAGGAAAGGAGTGGAAAGGTGCCTTTTAAAATATCTGTTCTTTCTCTGTCTTAACCTAGCTTTTTGTTGGGTGAAATACTAAAGTATAGTAGAGAGTTTGACACCAACTTTAAATTCTTCTGGGTGCCTTTGGCTCTCAGAGGTTGCTGTCTGCTGGGGATCAAGGTAAGTCCTATCTATGCCACTATGTCAGCTTTTATCACCAGCAGGGGAGCTTTCACCAGCAATCCTTTCAAAGGTGGCATGTTTTAGTGCCAGTAATTTGCTATAATAAAGCTTCAGCAGATCCTGCCATTAAATAAAGTTCCAGTAGATCCAGCCTTTGAATAGGAATCTTTTTTAAACATACAGCAGAACATATTTCAGAACATGTCTGCTCTTAAAAATTCAAGCAGAATTTTGAGATACCGCATTAACTTTTCATAATCTGTTAAGTACATGTAACTGAAATGAAATGTGAATTGACAGGGTGTTTTTCCCATGTGACTGTGTTTCTGTATAAAACAAAAAGAATCCTGAATTGGCTTCTGTTTCTTCATTGGTAAACAGATTTTTAATAGATTCAGGTTCCCGTTGTGTGATCTGACATCAGGGATCGGCTCTTGAAGCACCAGTAAATGTTCTTTTGTTTATTCGTGTTGGTTGGGGGAGAGAGAAAGCAGAGAAGCTATATCCAATTGAATTGGAGGGTAGAACAGCTAAGTAAAAGAACCTTAACCCATCGTCATAAGGGAGGGTGGTATCTGCATTTTCCTTTGCAAGTAGGTACCTGTAAAATGGATCCGTTCTTTGAACCTGTTTGCTTTTCAAAACCTGTTGTACACACTGGTGACATCGGAACCAGTGTTTTAATGTCTTCTCAGTTGATGTACCCTTCTGTTAGTAAGTGTCTTGCTAATGTTTGAGTTTAGTAGATTTTAGCCACTATTCATCCCCCCCTCCCTGCGCTCCCTTTCAGTGGAAAACAAAGCTTGTTTCACTGTGATTTGGATGCTCTGCTGTGTATTTGGCCTTGTGTCACTAGTGGGAGGTAGGCATAGAGCTGTCCATTGTGTTAGGTGAAGACTCTTTCCTTCAGGTGATGCTGATTTGGGAACTTGGTAAGAAATTAAAACTCTATAATTCATGTGGCAGCATCCTAAGTTAGTGTTGGCAGTGCAGATTTTAATTAGATGGGAGAGGACTTTGATTCTTTTTTCTCCATTATTACTACTTGATGAGTCCCAGGAAAATGTTTGCTTCTTGTCACATACATTAGTACAAGAGGTTTCAGCTGTTCCAAGCCTTTAAGTTACTGATTTGGTGGGAAAGGGGTGTTGTTTGCCGGTTTTGGGTTTGGCTCCTCTCCCTCCATCCCCCCCACCTGTATTGGGGGTGAATCCCTTGCAGTAAATTTAAAATTACTGAGAACAGGCTATGTTTTCTTTGCTGTGTTTTGTGAGTTCTGTTAGAAGTAGATTGTGCCCTTTCCATTTCATAGCACTGAGGTTCAAAAGCGTTGTTTTGCTATCTCTCACTTCTGGTTTGTTCATTATTGTAAGACTTGCCTCCGTCTGTTTTTATTCTTGACGTATTTAAAATAGCATCACTAGCAAAGGAAAATGTCAGTGATGTCTGATGGGACAATATTTGGAATTCTGTTGAAAAGTTCTTATATACTCTTCTCAGTAAAGTTTCACAGCAATATACAAAGTTACGTTACTTTTATATAGAAAAGAATAACATCAAATGGTCTGTGTGCATGTAATTTAATAGATGTGTCTGTATAGAACATTTATTTAGTTATCTTTTAGAATATGATGACTCAAAATGAAGAGCTAAAGCCACTTTGCCTCAGAAACTTAAAAGCAGATGAAACCATTAAACACTGCAGTGCTTAGCAAAACAATTTGTGAAGACAATAAACCACCTTTAAAAGCCTGTAGCCTCCCTGTAATAAGTGAGAAAATTTTACAGCAAGTACCTTTTTCATGTTTACCTTATACCAGTTTGTGAAGACTTGGAAAAAGTGCAGGAAACCAACTGGGGAGCAAAAAAGCAGGGAAGTCTGTTTCTCAGAAAGTGATGGTGTCCTGCTGTTTCAGGTCACCATATAGATGGAGGCCTTAGAACAGACCTCTTCTGTTCACTGGCTCTAAAACACATCATTTATTTTTCAATTCTAAAAGAATTTGAATACATGTTGTCTTCTCTTCTAGCCAGTATACCTTAAGGTTAGTTTTACAAACATTTTAAGATGCTATTTTTGTTTCTTCCATATCCTATTCCTGTTTCTGTCCAAAATATAGCACAACGACAAAGACAAATTGAAATAAATAGAAAATTAGAAAGAGGTTTGGCCAATATTCACATGATATTTGAAAAAGGGCTTTTGCATATACAGTTACATGAAGTGATGTAATTGCTTAAGTACTTGTGTAGTACACATTTCTGATTAGTTTTTACACTGAATTTGGTAATAAATCTGTGTACTTGAAAGCTAGCATATTTTATAGTTGCCAACCTATGAAAATCAACGTTTCTTCAGGAAAACATTGAAAGTACTAATGCAATACAGAATTAAAAGCTTTCAAATACAGTTCACAAACTAAAATTAGCAGTTTCAAATGGCAGTGATTTTTAATCAGTCTGTTCTGGATGGCATAAATTGAATTAATAAAATGTTGAAGTTCTTCAAGGTTTTACACAGTTGTTGCTGTCTTGTCATACTGTTGTGCATCAAAATAGAAATCAACTCCCTGTCTTGACCTCTTGCTTTGCACTTCCCCACCTGATTTCTCTCCCCAAAATAGCAATAATAAGGTAAAATAATCTCTCTGGGGAAAGTTGAAGACTCTAGGCCATATTATATTGCAGAGTGATGGAGAAGCAGCTATGTATGCTAACAACTAAAACCTGACCGTGTGTTTTACTCAGGCTCTGAAGCCAGCTGGCACTGAATGAAAGTCTCTGACCTTCTAAACCAGAATGGACATGTCCTAACTGCCCACTGGGTCCCGGGTCCGTGCTGACACCTGAAACGTGCTTGGGAGCAGCCCAGAGGAGTGCTAGGTGCCCTGGGTCAGTGCTGCTCTCTAATGGGGAGATGGTGAAGTCCTTCGGCACCACTTCCCGTAGGAGTGCGGACTTGGCCTCGGTGTCCTAGGGCATGATAACTTGCTGAGAGGGAAGCCAGGCGGGGAACAAATGCTGTTGCTGCTGCCTGCAGTCACTGCCTGTCTTCTGTGTCTCTTGGTCACCTTTTCAGATGCCAGTGGATACAGCTGCAGAATAATTTATCTCCCCCACAAAAAAATGTGGAATTAATTTCTTTGAACACCTTATATAATAGTAAGGTAGTTCCTGTCTCAGGGGCAGGTTATTCAGAGGAGATCTGGAGGCATTTGTTACCTTAGACCTTCATAACGCTCCAAACTAGTGCTTCAGTTAGTGAGGATCAAGGCCTGAGAATAAAGAAAAAAAGGCTAGAATACAAAACATCCTCTTCAGTGCAGAATCCGTGAGAAACAGATAACTGATAAGCATTTTAACAGGTACAAAAGTTTATTACAAGCCAATTGTGTTAGCTGGAACACGTAAAAAAAAATCTGGCGTGTCCAAGATTTTAGGACAGAGATATAGCCAGTCCAGAAAAAAAAAAATCTCATCTGATCCAATCAAGTAAAAGCTGTGTGTAGGAGGTTCCAATTCAATTGAATTTTTAGAGGTGCTCTTAATATTGTTACACTTTCATAAGAGAAATTGATATTTCTTTAACTGTTTGAAAATTTGATTTTTTTTGGCATTCAGTTATGTGCAAACCTGCATGTTATATTATTGGTGAAGCAATTTAATCTTCTAAATCTTCTGCTGCGTTTATTTTAGTGAAATGTCACAAACTTTTTCCAAGGCATTATGTATTTAGGTAAAAATGCTACCCGAATTACTGAAATATATTATTATTGCTAGTGTGATTTAACTGCTGAAAACAAAGGGAGCAGCACCATGAGGCTGTGAAGTGCTTTGAAGGCTAGTGGTTATCTTGAACCACAATTGTTACAACTTTTAAGATGTAAACAAGTTTATTTTGACAATTGTAAGAATTTGGGTTCTGGATGGAAAGATGAACTGAGTGGAGGAAGAAACAGTTACCTCCTTCTTACTTTAGGGAGAAAATAGTATGTGAGGTTACTTCTTCATACTTAGTGTATGAAATACGTATGTATGAATACTCAGCTGGGTATGGCAGGGCCAGCTTAAATGTTGCATTAAGTGCATTATTAGCCATTCTTACACTTAACTGCTGGTGTAGGAAAGTTAATTTCCTAGATACAGATCAAAATGTTAAAAGGCAAAAAAATGACACTGTCTTCAGCTATTGTAAAGATATCATCGAAATGGAAGAAAACCCCTACTTAATTTGGCAAGAAAAGACAGGGAAAATAGTAACATAGGTCTTGCCCAGTACTCCTCCCTGTTCCCAAAATTGATCTGGTCTTGTTTAAAGCCCCCCCAAAAAGGTATTTGCAACTGAATTTTTCCAAACCTTACACATGTAATTTTTGTATTGGCTTGAATGTAAGTGGCCTCAAAACAGAGGTGATTATGGTTTTTTTGATTGAAAATAAAATTTGACAGAAGTATGCAAAATACAAGCTTGCATTCATCTCTGCATGACTCGACACCCCACGATGTTATGTACAGCTTTTTTCTCTTGTGCATTTTTGTAGTGTGATGCTCTCTTCCTATGCAGTCATGCAATTATTTGTATGAACATGTAAGCACTAAGCACGAGATCCCTTTGCAAGCAGGATCCACTCTAATTGCTCTTCTTCTGTCTGCTGAAAGCCGGCTCTGTCTGTGGGGCTGCGTGTGTCCTGCTCAGTAAAGCACGGTTGCGGTTACGTTTCTGGGTGGCCACCCGGGTGGCACCGCCTGCTTTGAGCTAGTTTCCTCTGAAGCAGACAGGCTGTGTTCATCTATTCTGTATCGCGCTTGGCTGTGACAAGGTCTTGTGTGCTGCTCCTGTGACCTCAGGGAATGAATTTTTCTCTGTTTCTTTTAAGTTTGGAGTGTTTGAAACAGCCTACGTGGGTGATGTTTTTATGGTATGAAATCAAGGATTGTGTGTTGAGTGGTGTGAGGATATATTAATTGAGGGTGGAAAGCTTGTTGAGAAGTTGTTTACAGGCTGGGTAGGACAGAGGGAGTCACACTCAGTGCAGTCTTACCCATACTGATGTTTGGGAACAGTTCCTGGAGTGGTGTTCCCAAAACTGTGCCCAGGCTTTGTCTTTGAAAAAAGCTGTTTGGAGCAGTGTAGGTGGCTGCTCTCTGGTCCTCCGTGTGTAGCAGGCTAGGTGTATGCGGGAGGTACAAATGCCCGGAAGGAACTGGTATGCCATTACAAGCATAGCTACCTGGCAGGCTGCTGTGCCTCATCAAATTCTTGCAAAGCTGGTCCTGGAGCTTCACTTGAAGCAGGTGTGGAGCTCCCGTGCCATCAGGTCCTAGGGCTGCTGCTGCCTGCTCAGTGAGGATATACACCACAGCACCAAAAAAGTTTTCTCGTGATTTTAAGGGACCATGTGGTAAATGTGCAGTTACGCAGTGATTTGTTTTTTTCTCTTTCTCAGGTTTGAAGGCATATATTATTTAGAAATTTTAATGAGCCTGTACAATGCATAAAATGCATGTGGACACCATCTTGTACCTGTGCAGTTCTCCAGTGCAATCATTAACGATGTGTTTTACCATTTAGTGACTTTCCTTTGTCTCGCTTAACAGCCTTGCATGACACTTGTGTAGAAAAATACACATCTTTTCCCTAAGAAACAGGCAAGGATATAATTTAAGTAATGTCTTTTATATTTTGACTTACTTTAAATTGCATTTATTGTCAGATGAGTTCTTGTCTTACAAACTTGTCTCTCTCTCCTTGAACGTCATTTTGTAGTTAATTTTTTTGCGAAAATACAGAGAAAGCTTACTAGGCTTCTGAAGTCTTACAGTAATATTTTCAGATATTACTCTAAAGGATGAACCATTTCCTCCAGCTTAAAATATTAAGCCAGCATTGCTTCAGCTTGCTTTGCAAGGCTTAACTATATCTGCAGTTATGTAAGTTTCAGTTATGTGATATTTCATGGGCATCTATTTAAACATACAACTATTATTTTTAGTTGAAATATAGACTATATAAAGACTTAAAAGATGTGGGATCAAGGTGGACAACCTTGGCAGCAATGGCCTTTGAACCAACAGCAGTGGATGCAGTCATTTCAGCACCAGCAAGATCCAAGTAAGTATATAGAAAGCTTTGTGGATTTTTTTTTTTTTCAAATCTGTTGTCATTTGAATTTTTGAACCTTTGTTACAGAGCATGACTGATAGTTGCTTTTTTATAGCTGCTCTCAAGATAATACTGAACAACTAGAAAAAATAGAAAACATACATAGATTCCAAATGTTTTGACATAGTTAATATTTAATATGCAAAACACAGGCGAGCAACCTGAGTTATCCTGGACAAATTATCAACATTTTACCAATCATAGAGATCAGCATTTAGATCTCGTGTACTTTTGCAGAATCTGTATTCCTGCCAGTTCTTAGCCAAGCTGAATCATTTATTTAAGAAAAATCTGCTGTTTATTGAGTGCCTGTGTGGCAGAAGTACTAATGCAGATGTACACACAGAAAAACTGTCACTGTAAGATTAGTATGATATTCAGTTTAGGTTACAGCAGTGATGCTCATGATCTCTCGTTTGGATTTTGTTTCCCCACCAAAAAAAACCCCACTTTAAACAGTAGAACATAATTTACCTTAAATTGAGAGTGAGGTGACAGCAATTCGAAGTATCAAGACAAATAAAGAAGTGGATGAAAAGAGTGGAGGTCTGTATTTAATACTTAGGCAGAGTGATCAGGCACACTGGTTTTACATTACTTTCTATCACTTCAGTTTCTATAACTTCACTAGAGAGATTTCCTGACTTGATAACGAGCAGAAGACATACTCATCTGAGAGTGCAATTTATTTACTTACTGGTGGGAATGGTAGTAAAGGAAAAAAAGGGGGGAGAGAACTGTAACATAAAATAGCATACCAGAAATCAGGGGTTATACGAAAAGTATACATTGCGAAATGTAGTTTTCTAATTATGTATCTTTCTTACACTTGAATCTTCATGAATTTAGAATTTAAGGCTGTATATATATCTCTTTGATACCAAAATTAGTTCACTTATGAAAAAAGTGTATTACTACCACCCATTCAGTGCTAATGTGAACCTAATATAATCTGCTTTATGGCGTTTTGAACATATGCAGAGAAACTCTACTTCAGCAAGTATGTATACTGACATTTGCTTTCAGTTTTACTGTATACTGTGACTAAGTTTTAATGGTGCTCATGGTACTTGCTGAAGGTAAATGCCTGTTTCTCTTGAGCAATGAGACTTGTACGTGAGAAACAGTGTTAGACTTCAGACATGTGAATACTAACCTTTTAAATTTCCTCTGTTTATTTTAGGCCAGATTGACTGGGCTGCATTAGCTCAGGCATGGATTGCTCAGCGAGAAGCCTCAGGGCAACAGAGTGTAGTGGAACAACAAGGAATGATGCCAAACGGACAGGATATTTCAGGAATAGAGTCTGGTCCAAACAACCATAATAATTTTCAGGGGGATCCCAACTTCAACAGAATGTGGCAGCCAGGTTTGTTTTCCTTCCCATTCATTCTTTTTTCTAATGTAATGAAATTTTGTTTTTGTCAGACAGTTTTGGGGTGAATATGCCCCATCCCTTAGGTTTCAAGATGCAAAACTACCAGTAGCATTAACTAATTAACTGAGTATCACAGTTGCTACTTTCCAGTCAAGTGTTCCACGAAGTGGGTAACAGTACAGATACAAAGGTCTGGTAACACAGCTCAGTAATATCTATATAAAATAAATAAATTGGTTTTATAATATACATATGCAGAAGATTTGTTCTGTTGCTGAATGTTGTAGAAAGATAAAATGTGAATCGCAGTAATATCTTTATTTCACTGGATCTTATTCTTACATCTTATGTGTTTTGTTGCTTATCCCACTGCAATAGGAATAGCAGCACTGAAGGCAGCAGGATGCCTCAGAATTAAAGAGCATCTGTTGCCCTCTCCTGTAGCGTAATACCTGCTTCTGGCATGATCTTGCCACATAGAATGAGTTCAAAATATAACTGGCAGATGCTGGCTTTAGGTGTCTTAAAGTCTTGAAAAAGGAGATGGGCAAAATTCTGTGTGTGAAATACGTTTTAATTGCATGTTTCATATACTTTGCCCTATTTTACTTTCATATCTGATTGTCATCTGCTTAATTTTTCAGTTATTGTAAGTTGGTTGAACGCTTCTGTTAGTATTGATTGTTTTCAGTGCTTTATAACTTTCTCAAAACTTCAGTTTTGGCCAAAAATTAATTTTCTTTTTAAAACTTCATAAAATAACGCTGCCAATAAGCATGGGGTAGATATGAAGTTGTTTTCTGAAGGGTTTGTTATGTCACAGCACTATAATGCAATTTGACATGCGTGAGCAAGGTAGTTAGTAAGCCTGCATGCATGCCTTCTGTTGTCTTGGTGAAAACTGCACTTCGTGCTTGATTCTGTTAATGACTGAAAGAATAACACCTCCAGTTTTCACTGTGACTATTCAAATTTATTTAAGTGCAATGTTTAATACAAGTAGGCTTAAAATGTCATTGGCGGTTCTTACATGTGTGTAACAAAAGGGAGGTAGCCATCAGTTTCACTTAAGTTTCACTTAACTGCCGTGGGCTATAAGTTATTGTAGCCACGTGTAAGAATTTTAACTTTACTATGTGGCGGTACATGGATTGTATTCTAGCTGTATTTCTGTATATCAAGTAGAGGTTTTCACAGAAATACTGTGTCATTACTGGACAGCTTCTTTTTTCATACGATCCTGTGGCGGTGAGTTCTTCCTCCTATGCTTTTTTTGACTGTGAGGTGAAAGAGAATAATATCTTAAGTGGTAGTTTTTGCAAATAGTCACAGAATGGTAAAAGTGAGCAAGACATTTTGCTGATAATTACAAATATCTGGCACCCAAGGTAACCCAGAAAATGCAGAACAGGAAAACATCTTGGCTCTAGGAGAGAAAATAATGTAATGGCTTTTGTTAACAGGAAACAATGTGCCAGTGCATTTTTTTATCATTGGGTATATCATTCGGAGAATACATTGTTTTCCCAGTTTTTGGGACACTGATAAAGGTCATGCTGATGCAGATATGACCCAGCTTCCCTTAATTTAGGCAATGTCATTCTTAATGTGTAAGAGTAGTCACAGCAGACAAACTAAATCATAGCATGTATGGCTAGCCAAAGTTCTCTTCACGTATTTACTCTGTTTCTACAAAGTTTCATCTTTCTCCATATCCTTCCAAGTTTTGTTTTGGATCCAAAAGTCCTTTATGAGCTACTAGCAAAAAAGCAAAATGGCAATCTGAAAACCAACTGCATAACTAGCAGTGAAGGGATTCATGTTCCACAAGTGAAAACAGCATCTGTTGTATGCGATTTGCAAACTTCCAAGTCAGTTGACTTCAAGTAAACTGGACATTTAAATAATAGTGTCAAATGTTAACACATACCCTTATGAACAATAACTTTTGTAAATTTTACTTAAAGGATAAAGGATTCTGTCCCTTAGACTACTTTAGGAGTATTGACTCCGGAAAAAGATTTGATTAATCAGCTAAACATGACCTACCAGGATGACAGGGAGAGTGAAAGGAGTGATATAAGCTTTGAACATGCAAAAAAAGAACAACCAAGTAGAAGAGCAATGTTAACCCCTTTTAGTTGCTACAGTAATGGATCCAATTATGATGCAGATGGGAAGGACAGTAAAAATTAGAAAAATTGAAAGAATTATTAAAGGACTGGATGGAAGGTAGGAGTTATCCTCAGAGACTAGATATTAATTCTGTCACAGTCTACAAATATCTGTATAGTGGACATAGTTCTTAGACTGATTTCCTAAGAAGATAAATCTTATGGCCACATTAGCTATTAATTCATTCCTTAAACCCTTTTCACTCTGTTAGCCAATTGTAAGTTACATTTGAGGGCTTGACTGTAGCTTATGCTGGGACCTCTGTTAGATATTGGCAAATCTAGGGAATTGTCCATTGTCAAGCCACAAGACTTTGGAAAGCAGGTTTCAGTGGTTCTGCTGCTCACAAAACCATTTGCTTTCCTTAATAGGTCTTTTAAGTCTATTATGCAAAGACATAAAATAGCTCATTACTTTGAAAGTTGAAACAACATAAACATAGAGAAATATTGAGCAGTGCTTTAACAGTTTACACAATTAGTAAGTGCTGTGGTGGACTCAATATCATGTAGTGTCTCTGTGTCTGTCCAGTTCTGCCCCCCACCATGTTTTAGTTCAGCTACAGCTATTTGTATTTCCTTCATTTAGTTGAAGAAATTATTGAGACAGTATAATACAGTCTGTAGATTTATGATTCTTCATAAGTTTATCATCTCTGTTGCTTTGAGGAAACTTGTGATAAATACAAGAATACTTGAGTGATTGGTGACTCATATAAATCATACTAACTTGGTATTGAATTGTATTCTAAATCCTAAACAGAATGGGGAATGCCTCACCAACCCCCTCACCCACCTCCAGATCAGCAGTGGATGGCTCCAACCCCAGGTCAAATGGAAATTGTTCCTCCATCTGAAGACAGCAACAGTCAGGACAGTGGGGAATTTGCTCCTGACAACAGGCATATATTTAACCAGAACAATCACAACTTTGGGGGACCTCCCGATAACTTTGCAATGGGGCCAGTGAACCAGTTTGACTATCAGGTGAAACATATTTGTTGCTTTAATATTGTAGACGCGCAGAGTCCCTTCCGTGGATGTGTTCCTCTAATATCATCTAGCGGCGACTTTCATTCTTCAGTTCTACAAACATCTACAGAATCTGTTATCTGCTAAGATACATTTTTACCAAATACTTTACAGAAGAGACTTTAGAGTTTGCAGTTCTGTTCTGAGGCCAAAGGGTTTTTTCTATACTAGTCATGAGAAATGGCTGTTGTCTGCAATATTAAAATGAATCACTGTGTTCCAGTATATAAATTAACATTATGTAGTTTTGTGTTTAAAAAAAAAAATAAAAGAGGAGAAGGAGGAGGGGAAAAAAAAGTTCAGAAATACAGCAGATAATGTACCATAGGGAACAGTCCTGTATTTGCAGGGAGATAGACTGGATGATCCATTGATCTTTTCCATATCTATCTACTGTGATTCTTTGAATAAACAATGGTATTTCTAAAAAATCCACATCCCATTTTTTCTTCATTCTGGCATACAAGTTGCATAGCATAATAAATCTGTAGGTGGTTTTAGCACTAATAATAGCAGGGGACATTGCACAAATCTTTAAACACAAAGAAGTTTTGGATCTTTCCCCTATTTTCAGTATTTTTCTTTCAAAACTCTTGATATAAATGACGAACTACACCTGTTAAAACACCTACCTCCTGTTCATAAACAAACCCAAGGGAAGACAGGCAGAAATGTGCTTCTATCTTCTGGCCTACTTTTCTCTATTATTAAATTCTCTTGTTCAGCAATATTATTAGGAAATGAACCAATATTTTCAAGTACACTAGTTTATTATAATTTCCTTTGTTTACTATTGTGGGACCAACTCTTAAAATTAATTTCTCTAAGTACAACAGAAAACTTGTTTTACAGTGAATAACAGAGGGATGCTTGGCCTGAAATTATAGTGGAAGAGTGCTTCTACCATTAGTGACTTAAATAGACAGTCAGTAGAATCTAATAAAAAAATTGATGCTATAACTTTCTTCCTAAACACTCTCCCCTTAAATAGTTTCATTACGCTTTTCTGGGCAGCAAAAACTAAAACAAAAACCCCCTCATGTATGCCTCAAGACTTGTGACTTTTGGATTGGATAGAGCTTGCTCAGAACCCAGGGTCTGTACTAAACTTGCATATTTATGCATTTAATATTTTAATCAGCCATACTAATAACATCTGTGAATGATTACTGGAAAGTGCACAGTGCAAAGTTCTGTTGTAATAAAAGCTTGAACTTTTCATTTTTTGTCCTCACGTCGTAGTTACAAGGAAAGACTGCTAACATAGCTAGACTTCTAAACCTTAATTTTGTGTACTCTTCATTTAACTGCATGCTCTGATGATAAGCTGGCAAAGAACTGATGGAGATAGATGGTGATTATAGGGCTTAATGTTTAGCACAATATGAAAAGAGATTGGTTGAAGCCCTTTCAGCTTCATTAGTATCCCTTCTTAAATCTAAGTTTACTCATTAAGTATTTAAGGAAAACTTGTTTCCTGGGGACCACAGAAAAAAAGATTGAGAGATCTCAGTAGCCTAGAAATCATGGATTCCTACTTGCATGGATTTCTGTAGACCGACTTGCGCACATGCTGTATTTAGTGTTACATGTGAAGAAAAATAAACTGCATTACTCTTTCAGCATGGGGCTGCTTTTGGTCCACCTCAAGGTGGATTTCATCCACCTTATTGGCAGCCAGGACCACCAGGGCCGCCAGGTCCACCAGCACCTCCTGCACCTCCTCAAAATCGAAGGGAAAGACCCTCATTCAGAGACCGACAGCGTTCACCTATTGCGATGCCTGTGAAGCAGGAGCCTCCACAGATTGGTACATGTTAACCACTCCTTAATGAAAAAACATAAAAGATATGTTTTGAAAAGAATTGCAAAATTTGAAGACTTTTTTTTTAAATAAAGTAAAAAAGAAGGGAAAGAAAAAGCTATTATAAATGTTTTTTCCCCACAATCAGTTGTGTGGCTTGTTTGTATTGGGATGGAGGGTTTGCTCCTTCATTCTTGGTGGTTGGTTGTTTTTTGTGGTTTTTTTTTTTTTCTTTTTGGGGGGGAAGGTTTTTTTCATCTTACAAAACTGTAAACCTTGCTTATGTAGATGCTGTGAAGCGTAGAACTCTGCCTGCCTGGATTCGTGAGGGTCTGGAAAAGATGGAACGGGAGAAACAGAAAAAATTGGAAAAAGAGAGGATGGAGCAGCAACGTTCACAGATGTCTAAAAAAGAAAAAAAGGAAAGTGAGGAGGCTGAAGAAGGGGATGGTCCACGGTTACCTCAGAAAAGTAAATTTGTAAGTAGAAGAGTTTGCTTTTTGCTCAGGTTTGTATTTTCTGAAAGGTATCAACTTTTTGGTCTCTTCAAAAAAGAGACTCTGTATTCCTGGTTATCTCTTTGTTTCTGTTGCTGAAAGTACAGTTAAGCTGCTGCTTAGTTGATATTTACGTGGTGTTTTGAAGTTGTTAAGGTCTGAGAGGTAGAAGTATATTATTTGATCTGTAGTAGCAAAGAAAGATGAAATTGGGTTTTTTTCTGTATTTTGGGAACATAGATGGTCTTTGAAGGTTTGAATTCTAAATCAATAGCTGAACAAATTCAGGTACCTGTATTTGCTAAACTGAGCCCATTTAGGAAGCCTTGTGTTGCCTTCACTTTAGCAGTTATCTCACTTGTTTGCAGTTCTGAGTACCTGTCTGGCAGTGAACTGACAACTATTTACTTGTCTCATGTGGATAGAGAGGTACCTGCATGTTTATGAGGAGGGGAGAAAAGAAATAGAGTTTTATGATATCTGTAATACAGATTTCAGTATAAAGTAAATCAAGTTGACTATCATAAGTAGAAACTAATGAGTTTTACATCTAAGTTTTTCCTTAAATGTGTGATGCTGTTCTTGTAGGACAGTGATGAGGAAGATGAAGATGCTGAAAACACAGAAGCTGTAAGTGTTGGGAAAATCAGCAGGAGTCCATCCCCAGCTCCTCAAGAGGAGCAAAGTGAGCCAGAAATGACAGAAGAAGAAAAGGAGTATCAAATGGTATTAATAATACAGTTTTCACAAAGTATTTCTGTCAATTTGCTCATATTTTTCGGGCATAGCAAAGTAAAACACTTTCGCTGCCCGATACTGTCAGTAGAGGTATAGTACATATCATACAGTAAAGCAGGGTTATATTTGCATGTGTCTTTATAATGCTGTCTGTCTTATGTAGACAAGGATTTAGGTTATATAACTCATATTTAGCACAGTAGTGAAAGAATGTAATTACTGTAATCTTTACACTGATTGTTACTAATTCTGTGGTTTGGTTTAAGTTGTCAGATTCTTGAAAACTTAATGATTAAATGCACCCATCTGAAATCTATGCTTCAACCTCAGTTCCTGCGAAAGGGCATTTAAGAGATGTATTCTTTCAAGGAAGTGCTAGAAGCCTAAGTACTAGACCAGCAACAATGTCACTGTCTACAGAAACTTCATACTTTGAACTCATAGTTGTATGCTAATTGTACAACTGAAACCTTGTTAATGAAGGCTCTGAATTCTGAAAAGTTTCATGACTCTATTTTTGTAAAGCACATGGCCAGACTGAGCAGCTTGGAGAGCTACCTACCAACATCTCAATATTTGTAGTAAATATGTAATAATAAAATCCTATCTAAGTAACCTCTGATGGTTTTTGAAGGATTGGGGTCAGTGAGGCAGCATGCCAGACAGAAATGTGCTCTTTATTTTTTGAAAGACTAAATGGGATTAGTCTAAGTACATTTCTGATTTACATACTCTTTTGTTGTATCATCTTTGACATGAGGAATCAGTGCCCTGGATGGCTGTGCGTAATACACGTGGAGACACTTCACAGTCAAAAATACAAACTGTTCTGAAAGTTTTGAAATCAGGTCAAATTTAAACAGTTTCAGATTTACATTTTTAAGTCATGTCTGTTGAAAGAACTCATTAAATAAAATGTGCAGGAGAATACTTTCATAGCCATGAAAAGAAGTGAAGCTCTATGGATCTAAGTTGGATGCAGCATTTATTCAAGAGGGTTTGGCCTTTAATTGTGTATATACAATTTTCTTCAGATGATGCTGACAAAAATGCTGCTGACAGAGATTCTCTTAGATGTCACAAATGAAGAAATTTATTACGTGGCCAAAGATGTTCACCGTAAAGCAACTAAAGGTATGCCGGGGTTTTGGGGTTTTTTTTTTTAGTTTCTTCTGTAAATATTCTATATTTGCATGTCTCTAGAACATTTAACCTCCATAGTTACCCCCCAAGAACAATTCCAGTATAATGCATCCAACTTGGTAGAGTTCAAATCCAGTAATCATGTACTGTTGTCCTGTGCAGTGTATTGTGAGTTACTTCAGTTATTCCATTTCTTTCATATAATTCATTTTAGTTAAAATGGTACTTGTGTGTCAATGGCTCTTGAGTTGTAGCTGTTTCTTATTGCTATCATCTTTATCTCAAGTTCTTAGCTGTTCAGAAGTGAAAAGAGACGAACTTTGAGTCCTCAATTAGTAATCTGTTTGTTTTCACTATTAACATGTATTGTACTTACATAACAGATTTTTTTAACATAACTGAGTTAATCTAAATATGTAACTACTGAAACCTGAAAATTATGTGCAGATGCTGTAACTTGGAAAGTGATTTATGAGTATATATTTGGTTTTTTCTGTTCACTATTAATTTGCAGTTAAATTTTAAATCTTCATGGTCAGAAAAATCTAGAAGTGGTTTTAAATGGATGATGCGTTTTTAATGTTTCTTCTCTCCCTCCAAAGAACAGCAATAGTAGTAGATTTAACAATACCATAGACTCATGACTATGAAATCGTGGCTATTTGTGTTAACATGTTGTTCCTGTTGTTGATGTGATACAAAGCTCCTGCAAAACAGCTGGCACAGTCCAGTGCACTGGCTTCCCTCACTGGACTCGGTAAGTATGTTCCTTATTTTTGAGAGGGCTTAAAGGGGGAGTTTCACTCTTGCCTTGCGTTTCTAGAAATTGCATTTTGAAACTAGGTTTTAATTGCCCAGGAGTATGGGTCACTTTCTGATAATGTTGTTACTATCAGCACCTTTGTTTGTTCCACAGGTGATCCTACTGATATAAGTGGGATGGTTTTTGGAGTAAAGGACTAGTCAGTGTGAGTTAGTGTATGAGTATCTTGCCCTGATTTTGAAAATACATAAAAACTTTAGATAAATTTACTTTTCAAAGTATGACTGTTTCAGAAGCACACTACAGTCTTCAGAGAGAGGAATACTGGTTTATATTGTTCGCCTATTTTGATCCATCCAAACAAAAAGGGAAAGTTGGTAGAAGAGTAATGTGAAAATCTATAAATAAAAATATTATAAACTTTGGAATTACTATTTTATGGAAAAGCTACATAAGCACAGAGGCTCCCATATCATATATTACTAGAAACAACACGGGAAAAAGATTGAAATTCCAACTTGAGACACAACAGTGAAAGATCTTTCCCAAGATGTTTTTTATCATCTAAAACGTACTACACCAGTGTCAGCGATCAGTTACGTGTTCGTTACGTGGAATTCTGATGAATTAGATTGAATGTTATCATCACAAATATCTGCATGTTTTAAAACTAACTCAATAAAGATCGTAAGAATCTCAGACTGAAGAAAAGTTAAAATATCTCCATGTCAGATGTTTAAATTGACTTTACCTTTCTTATCAGTCCAGTAGTTACTAATATCTCTAGGGGAGAAGAAAGTTCATTTCTATTCCATCTCCGTACCTGTCAAAATGCAGTGTTTTCTAGATCAATATAGAAAAATTGATATGGCATTCAGAATTTCTGTAGTCTTGGACTACGGAGGCGGCTGAAGTCATTTCAGAGGTGTCTTCTGGGAAAGGTCCCAGGCATTTTCTGTCCGGTTGCTGATACAGAGGCAGGCACTGTTATAATCTCTGCAGGGAGCTTTTTTGCCCTTCCATACAATGAAAAAAGTACCATGATCACAGTGATTACTTGCCGAAAATAGACGAGCTGTTCCAGAAGGAGTAGAACCAGACAGTGAGCATCAATGCAGATATGGGGGCCTTGGTCACATCAAACAACACTGGCACTTACCAGAATAAAGTGACTTCTTCAGAGAAGAGGAAGTGAAGGAAGGGCAATGTTACTCTCCTCTTTGCCCCACAGAAATATTAAGAACAAAGCTTAATCTTTCCTCGTGATAGACTGGACTTTATGCACGCAGGTGGACTGGGTGGTTATGGATCAGGAGACAGTGAAGATGAGAGGAGTGACAGAGGCTCTGAATCATCTGATACTGATGATGAGGAATTACGACACAGAATCAGGCAAAAACAGGAAGCATTTTGGAGAAAAGAGAGAGAACAGCAACTACTACTAGAAAAACAGCTAGAAGGTAAATCATATAATGTCTTCCTACTGTGTTGCTGTATATGGAGTGTACTAAGTATATGTAAATTGGTGAGGAGGGGAAACACATTTTAAGCCAAAAAATATGAAGCCAAATTTAGAAATACCATTCTTTAATTAAAAAGTTTTAACAAAAAAGATGCTTGAGCTACTTGATCAGAATGGGGTTTGCTTCTTTTCTTTCTAATAGAAAAAAACATACGTAGTGGTTCCCATAAGCTATTCTACTTCAGTGTTAAAAGAGCAGACGCGGTGTCTACATGATACAGATACTGTACTGTATAAATAATAGTATCACTATAAAAATGCGTGTGTGTATAATGTATTTTTTAAAGAATTATTAATATCTCACTCTTGACTTGGGGATAAATTTCACCTTTCTGCACTGGACTGCAGTTTAAATAAACTTGATTTCTTAAAGTTGTATGCTCTAAGTATCCAAAGCACATTTCACATCATCTGAAAAACTTGCTTTTCTGTTACATACTCTTGAGCAGTGTGCCTTTCACAATGTACAGTGGGAAGCTGCAGTTTCTTTGAACTCACCGTTCTCAGTTGTAGTTGAGGTTTGTTTCCATACGCTGCATCTTCATACAACTGGGTTTCTGTACCTAATACCAGGGAAAGATTATTGAACCCAGACAGTTCACACTTAGCCTCTGAGAAGGTGGCAGGCTTGATTTTAAAGAAAATAAAAATAAATCTGTGATTTACCTCTGCTTCTCCACACAAGGTAAGGTTAGTCCTTTTGTACCAATAGTATAGGTCAAAAGGGTATCACAGTCACCTCGCACTGCTGAAGAGCAGTCTAGATCAACAGATGAATGCAATGGTAAGCAGTTGTGATCTAAGTTCATAAGCTGGGGCAAAAAGTGTTATTACGCTAGCATACTTTTTTCTTAGTTTAAGATGGATGATTTCCTCCTTTTAATTTTAAAGGCCTAGAAATATAAGACATATGTATCCCTTAATAAAAGGCTGAACTAGCTAAATTTTTGGTTTCCTTAACATTCCTGTCTCACTCTGAGTGTTTTAAGATCTATGCGTAAAAGGATAGCTGTATGGAGAGTGACTGAGTGGTGGCCTGTGACCTCTGTTTTCCTAGTGCAGGAAGCCAGATGTCAGTTTGGGGACACCTCCATGGGGCTATTTACAGAAATATAAATCTAGAATAAAGAGTCTGATTCTATACATCCAAAATACCGAAGAATACTAAACAGAGGGTCTCATTTGTAGTGGTGTTTAGGAAAGGCAGAAGATTTCTAATATACAGTACAGTATCTTGCCTCTGCCTGTGTTACCTAATAACTCGGGGACTCTAGGTTAGAGTTGGCCATCAGTTGCCATTTGGATTGCACTGGGTTTCTGCATGGAGTTTCATTCCCTAAGTTAATTCAGGAACTGATGGCCCACATCAAAAGGCCATTTTTGGGTTAAAAATGTTGAATGTCCATTTATTTTTTTGTGGGTTCAATTTAAAATGGGAAGAGGAGATAAACTTGGCCAGCAATGCAAAGGTTCCTAGGTTGAATAGAAATAAGTAAAACTTTTTTAAAGTCGGAAACCTCTGGAAAATGCTCTGAGGATCTGAATTTCTTTATTTTGCTGTATGAAAATCTTGGCCTGCTACTCATTATATTACTTTCAACAAATGTATTTTTAATTCTTCTGTGGTCTTCTTACCATGTTTATAGTATTTGCTGACTACCAAGCTTATATATAATCTCAACTGACATTAACTTTTTATTTTGTAAGAGCTTCACCATCTATCTGTGTTAAATGCTGTGGCCTTAACTTTTGAGCTGAGTCTTAAGCAAAACATTATCTAGAAGTCTCTTTTCTATGCTATTCCTCTCTTCCTTGCAACTCATTGGCTATAAAGCCTGTTAAAAACAAGGAAAAATGTAAACTGCTTGTACTAGTTAGCATTTAGGACTAATATAAGTTATCCTTGGAAAAAGCCATAAACCCAATATTTTATTTCAAAAAACAAGCATGTGTCACTACAGCAGAAGGTACTCCTCCATGACTTTTTTGAGTAATGAGGCCTACAAAACATACAGGTACAGCTGACATTGCTCTGAGTTTGAGAGGCCACCCATGCACTGGGTGGGAGATACAACTTCATTAGACCAGCCAGTGATTACTCAAACCCAGATGCACAGGGCTGGAGGGCAAGCAGGAAGTGTCGGTACCACTAGAGGAGTGTTGTAGGAAGGAAGAGGGGAGGATCCGGTGTGTAGAAAGGTTGCAGGAGGAAAATGTGCGTGTAGATGAATTTCTGGAGTTCTGGTGCTAAGGATATTTGTTTGAGAACTTCATCTTAAACCACTGAAACATGAAATAACAGCAAGGACTTCTAAAAGTGTCTGGGCTTGTGCACTTTTTCTAAACCAGGAGGACATTTTTCTAGAATTCTAAAAATAGGAAATAACAAGTTGTTTGGTAGGTAGTTGGTATGATGGCAGTGTATTAATTATAGGTATTATGAAAAGTGCTTGGAAATTTGGTTTTGCCAAAAGTAACAGTATGGAAATTATTGGCATATTAGTCCAAATTTATTGCATTTTTCTTTCGTATACTTTTTTTCCAGAAGAGAAGCTACAAAATGAAAAAGTTTCAAAAGAGATGAATGAATTTATCAACAAAGAACAAAACAGTAACTCAGCATCCCAGGAGTCAAAAGAAACTGAAGCAGATATGGTTCATGAAAAGAAAAGATCTCCAAATGCAATCCCACCTGATACAGAACTCAAAAAAGAGGGTAAAGAGAGGACAGGAAGGAGTGGGTCAAGAAGCTCTAGCAGCGGTAGCACTAGCAGCAATAGCAGAAGCAGCAGCAGTAGCAGCACTGTATCTAGTTCATCCTATAGCACTAGCTCAGGTAGTAGTCGCAGCTCTTCGCGTTCTTCCTCTCCTAAAAGGAAGAAGAGACACAGTCGCAGTAGGACGCCTTCACATAAAGTTAGGCGCAGTAGAAGCAGGAGTTACTCCCACAGAAATAGGAGAGAGAGGAGTAGGAGCAGGGAGAAAACAAGGGAAAGGAGAAGATCTAGTAGAAATCGCAGTGCTGAAAGAGGGGAGAGGCGAAGAAATCGGAGTCCTTCGAGAGAGAGAAGCTGGGATAGACGTAGAAGTAGTAGCCGTTCAAGAGACAGGCGAGCTAACCGTGCGAGCCGCAGCAGGAGCAGGGATAGACGTAAAACTGAAGACCAGCGTAGAAGCCCTACTGGAAATAGGCACAAACATAAAAGTGAGGGTAAAGATCAAGAAAGGAAGAAGGAGCAGGGTGGAGGTGTAGATAAAGACAGAAAAAAGAACAGAGAAAGGGAGAGAGATCAGGAAAAAAGAAAAGATAAGCCCAAAAAAGAGGAAAAAGAAAGTAAGGCTGGCAATCATGATGACAGTAGATTAAAGAGAAAAAGAGACAGTGAAAGAACTTTCTCTCGCAGTGATTCAATATGTGTGAAAATAATAAGACAGGATTCCAGACAAGAAAGCAAAAAAATTTCTACCAAAGATAGCAAAAAACAGTCAGGCTCCGAATCTAGTGCGAGGAGTAGTTCTGAATCACCAGGAAGCAGTAAAGAAAAGAAGGCTAAGAAATTGAAGCATATTCGGTCATGCTCCATGGAGAAATCTCAAAGGTCTGGTAAGAAGGCAAGCCGCAAACACAAGTCTAAGTCACGATCAAGGTAGTATACTTTTTAAGTATTTTGTCTGACTTTTAAAAATTTTTTGATATTCATCTTCATGTGTACGGCATATGAACTTTTTTTAATAAAGTATGGTATTTATTAAATTTTTTGTCTTAGGCAAAAGTAACTTTGGAAAATCTTTTAAAGCTATTAATTACTAAGCCTAAAGTGTGTGTGGGTTTGGGGGTCTTTTATTTTTTCCAATTAACTTTTTGCCCTTTTTCCTTTATTTTTCAGATCAACAACTCCTCTTCGTCGTAAACGCTGAGGAATTTATGGCACCAGTGCTATGACGTTTAAAAATTCCATGAGTTATAAAAGGCTTGTCTCATTATAGAGGCACATTGTGGCTATGTAGGTGAAACCAGAATCCTTTTTTTATCTGTAAATAGGTGTATTTTTTCCAAATGCTGCTCAGAATTAAATACCTAATAGGATTTCTTTGTATTACATTTTTTCAAGAACGGTAGTGCTTATTATGAATATAAAACAGGCCATTCTCTTTCAGCTGTAATGTTCTTAAAATTACTATTGAATGTACTGTGATGTCAATAAAGCTCTTTAGTTCATTTTTTGTTTAAAATTCTTGCACCTGAATTTTGTGTTAAATTGTAGAAAGTACTTCTAAAAAAAAAAAAAGAAAAAGGCAGCTTTTTTTGGTATAACAAATTTTTAAAGTACTTGAAAAAGATTTTAACATAAAACACTTGTCAAAATATGTAATCCATGGACACTATGAGATTAATCTATTGGGGAGTGTGGAAGAACAAAGAAAAGACATCTTATTTTTTCTTTAGATATGTGTAATAGATTTTTAATAATCTTTTTATTTGGACTAGCAAGTAATATATGCTGTGTGTGTAAAATATGGGTCACTGTAATACAAGCTATACTTAAACAGACTGAACCCCATTAGGAATATGTGCAACTAACTGATCTTGTGTGAGTGTTAAGCTCTGGAACTATATTCCTCACCCAGTTTTCAGAGAGAACTTTCTGGATGTTCAGGGATATTACAGGAACAAGAATCAGTATTTTAGATGTTTTTATGGAATATATTTATAAATGGCACTCAGTACACATTAGAAAACTAATAATAGGTTAACTTTACATTTTGGGACATGCATTAAATGTGTAGTAAACATTAAAGCTGGTTATTTTTGTTAGTGTTATGAGAATTGTGATTCCTGTAAAGCTAATGCATTGATTAGACCGCAGTGTGACTAAATTTTTATTTTTAATATCACCATAAAGTGAAAGAGGTCACTGATTACCTCCTTCTTCAGGAAATGAATTTTTGCTGTCATTAAGAGTGTGAAATAATACTAGTTAAAAAAAAGCAACACTACACAGCCCTAGGCCCGTGACTGTTACAGAAGAACATTAATTCAGGAAAAGATCGAGATCTGTGCCTAGAAGGTCTGGTATGATACCAATTGTGAAAAAAGGCTTAACATCAAAGTAAGATCTTCTTGATGGCTCTATCTTCTAAGAAAAGTATACTAGTACTGGCAACTTGCAAAGCATGTCTTCATGAACAGATTAATCCATTTAACTAAAATCAGAATTCAGCTATGCAGCATTTTTGCCAATGTAATTTTTTTCATATAGATGCAGAAGTAAACTGCTTCAGTGCAAAGAATCACATTTTAACTATACGTTTATTAAGCAAGCTAATGGCTGGTGAGGACATGCATGTTTATCAAAACACTGTTACAGATAAATAATTAGTTAATCAGTTATTTATAACACACCCCCCCAATTAAGTCCTTTTACATAGAGTAAGCAGTTATACCTTACTTATACCTTATATTAAATAAGGCATAATTTGGAACACATTACTTTTACTTGCATTGGTATGGATATAAATAACAATGTATTGATCCAATCTCAGTACACTATTGGCTCTAGGTAAAAGTGAGGATTTTTTTGAAAAGTAGGTATCATAACAATTCAGATGTCTTAGAAGGATGTTTTCTGAGAGAGAGAGAAGCTAGAATTAAGTTTAAGAAAAGCTATTGAGGAATACAGTTTCCATGATGCATTGAATTTGGTTTTCAGTTCAGATTTTATATTTTCTGTCTAATAATAAAAAAGACTGTGTATGAAAAGCTTTATATACTCTGCCAACAACTGGAATTCTGTCACTTCCTGTAAATATGAAAATTATTTTTTTGACACAAATGCACTTCTATGGGTAGTGACTGTATGCCAATAAAAAGAGCATACGATCTCTGTATTTAACTGTTTCAGAAATCTTACTAAACAACAAACTCAGCACACCAGTAATTAAAAATACATTGGTACTATATCAGCTTCACATACATTAGACTTCTTGGGTTTTAGTAACTCCCTTGTGAATGTTTTTCCAGTGGTAAAGGCTAAAGTAACATCCAGTCTTTAATTCCATACAACTGAAGTGATCTAAAAGGAAAACATATGCAAATATATACAAAAATGGGAATGCATAATTTTGGAAAAGGCTAAATTGGGTTGTTGCTCTACTCTTTTACATTTTAAAATAAACACTGCAAAAATAGTGCAGTGCAGGAGAGCAAGACATACAGTTTTGAATGTCATGCAGCGACATGACATTTGGAGGCAGTTCCCTTGAAAAATGTTTTTAATAAATAAGGAATGGTGTGGAATCAAGTGAAAAATGGTTTCCATGCAAATTGTTTTGAAGAGGAATACAACAAAACCAATGTGAATATGTACCCCAAGGCCCTGTTAGATCATTTAAGAACAAGAACTGGCTGGGGCCATGGATAGGCCAAAAAAGTGTAGTCGGGTAAAATACTCTAACTTTAAAGAACGAGCAACTACACACTTCTTGAAATATGGCATAATAACTGGTTTGGAAAAAAAATGTCTTGTTATTTGTGTTTTTGAGGCCCTGTCTTGTGGGAGAGGTTAGAGTCTAGGCTGCTGCTTTTAACAGCCATTATCTTAAAGTCTCTGTTTAATAATAGAAAAATTGAATAGCTACCTCTAGTTTAAAACCAGCTTACCCTGTTCAGTAAAATACTTGCCATTGTGCATGTATTTAATGGCTTTTTAGTAAATTTTTTAAAATCACAAATATAAAAGCAATGGCAACATAAGGAATGGCTTGCTCTCTCCAGAATTTGCATTTGCTTTGCTAAATACATGAAAAATAATGAATTAATTTGCATAAGTAATAAAATAATTTGCATACGTAATATGCAGAAGCACACTTTGAAGGAAGGCTTAGTTTTGTGTCTTAAGGAGACCATGTGTCTTAGCATAAAGGATTTCTTTGAGCTCTGTTTTTTCAGAAGCTCTGAGGTGTTATTTACGACTTGTAAGTCCACTGCACCGGGACCTTTGCTGGATGGAAAGTAGGTGAGAGGGAAGCAGTGCACATAGATACCAAGCAGGTTTGCCATATATTTAATTGCTGCTGATACAAGCTTGAGACCTTTCAGTAGTCCTTATTTAGCCTTAAAAAAAAAAAAAAAAAAAAAAGCAAACTTTTAACTATTAGATGAATTACATTGTATTTACAGACCTGTAAATGGGCAGGTTTCAAGCACTGAGGGTTGTAGCACAGAGAGAGGTCGGTTAATAAAAACAGACTGGCATTAGATAGAGGGAAGAACGAGTCAAACCATGACTGGCTATACTACTCCAAACCTCCTCCTGCCTGGAGGGTGCTCCTGCCCCTGGCTTTGTGCAGGCTGTGCCTCCTGCCTGTGGGTGCCAGCATGCCTACGGCCAGGCAGGGGGACCTGGCCACTGGGATCCTCTGCTCGGAAAGCCCGGGAATGCTGCCGGTACCCCTGCCTTGCTCCACACCCTTCCCTTCCTGCCAGCTTTGGTGTTCATGGGACTTTCTCATGAGACCTGCAGCTCAATAAAGCATCAGAAAATTATTCTTTTAAGAAATTGGCTTAGTTCTTTACTATTTAAGCATGTTAAACTAGCTCACCACAGGGATCTGAAAATGCCAAAGCCTGCCAAGGGGGAGGAGGAGGGGAAGAAGAGCTCCTGTGTCTGTCAGCTCTGAACTGCCAGAGCTGTTCACAGCGGCGTGTAGGTTCAAACCCTCAGCTGAGCCTCAGTCCAGGGCCCTGGGCAGCAGTGCCAGGGCGAGGGAGCGGGGAAGGCGGCCTTGCCCCTCCTGGGCCGCAGCCCAGACTTGGCCTGTGAACCATGACACGGCAGCCTCTGCAACAGGCAGCAGCAAACCAGCCTGGATGGTTCCCAAGAGGAAGCGCTCAGGAGTTTGTCTCAGGCCTGGTCGTGTCAGGGGCCCAAGAGCTCTCATGCCACAGATGTGCAATGCAGGCTGTTGGGTATCACTTCTCTCCCATGCCTCCCCTCTCTCAGAAGTGAGGAGTCTTGTGATTTGGGCCTGCTCCAGCAAGTCCAGTGTGTTACTTGGTAATAAAAGAGACTGAAAGCTGATAGCTAATCACAGTGTCATCCGAACAAGCCTCTGCTAAAGGTGTGTTTTCTTGTTCCAAGACACACAAGGATCAGGTCCACGTGCAGGAGTAAAAGGGCATAAATTTAAATAAAATCACTGTGTTAATTTCCAGCAGAGCTTCCGGGTGAAGCCATGGCGACGTGTGCCATGAAGCACCCCTGGGACAATAGGGATTGGCATTTGTACAGGCCGGGTCTTGCAGGCAGAAGGGGCACCAACCCTGCTGTATCGGTAGTGTTACAATGCAAAGTGCATCAGGACATCACAGTGCTTTACTGTTGTGAAGGGAAAGGTAAAGTGTTTTTTCGTGCTTGTTGAACCACCTCTTAAGCTGGAATATTTTTTTTTTTTTTTAAATAAGCTTGAATACAACACACTGGACACACTGGAGGGAAGGGGTGCCATCCAGAGGGACCTTGACAGGCTTGAGAGATGGGCCTGTGCAAACATTATGAAATTCAACAAGGCCAAGTGCTAGGTCCTGCATATGGGTGGAGGCAATCTCATGCACAAATACAGGCTGGGCAATGAGTGGACTGAGAGCAGCCCTGCGGAGAAGGACTTGGGGGTACTAGTGAATGGAAAACTATGAGCCAGCAATGTCCACTTGCAGCCCAGAAAGCCAACTGTCTGTATCCTGCGCTGCATCAAGGGAAGTGTGACCACTAGGTTGAGGGAGGCAATTCTCTCCCTCTAATTCCCTCTTGTGAGACCCCACCTGGAGTCCTGTGTCCAGCTCTGGGGCCCCCAACATAAGAAGGACATGGACCTGCTTGAGCAGGTCCAGAGGAGGCCACAAAGATGATGAGGTCAGGCTGAGACAGTTGGGGTTGTCCAGCCTGGACAAGAGAAGGCTCCGGGGAGACCTTATAGCGGCCTTCCAGTGCATAAAGGGGGCCTACAGGAAAGATGGGAAGGGACTCTTTATCAGGGAGTGTAGGGATAGAATGAGGGTAATGGTTTTAATCTGAAAGAGGGTAGCCCTAGATTAGGTATAAGTAAGAAATCCTTTGCAGGGAGGATAGTGAGACACTGGAACAGGTTGCCCAGAGAAGCTGTGGCTGCCCCCTCCCTGGAAGCGTTCAAGGCCAGGTTGGATGGGACTTTGAGCAACCTGGCCTAGTGGAAGGTGTCCCTGCCCACGGCAGGGGGGCTGGAACTAGGTGGTCTTTAAGGACCCTTCCAACCCAAACCTTTCTGTGATTCTATGAATAAGTGCTTGCAATGGGCTGCCCAGCGTTTTGTTCTGTTTCCCTTACATTTTATAAAAGTCATTAACATTTAATAATAAATGTTATAAATATCTATAAATACATCGTATAGAATACTCTAAACGGCGGCGTTGCCGGGGAGGAGAGGCCCTGCGGGTGGCAGCGCCTCGTCCCAGCAGCGGAAGCCTCACAACGTCTAACGCAGCGGCAGCCGTTGCCTGGGCGAGGCCCGGAGCTGTACGGTGGTGGGAGGGGAGCAGTGGGGGCGGCGAAGCCGCTGGCGAGGGCTGAGAGCCGGGCCGGGCCCCAGTGCCGGGCGGAACCAACCTTCCCGGCGCCCGCCCCGAGCGGCAGCCGGCACCGTCCCGCCGCCGCACGCCCGGCGCTGGGAGCGGGGCGGGGCGAGCGCGGCGGCCGCGGCGATGTGGGGCGGCGGCGGCGGGGCGGCGGCCCGAGCCCTCACCCGCGCCCTCGGGCGCCGGCGGGCGGCGGGCGCGCTGCCGGGGGCTGCGGGCGGTGAGCAGGCGGAGGGCGCGGGCGGGAGGGCCCCGGCGCGGTGCCCGCGGGCGGCGGGGCCTGGCCGGCCCGCGTCGCCCCCCGCGGCGGCGGTGGCCTAACGGGGTGTCGCCTTACCGGCTCCCTCCCAGCACGGCCCCAGCAAACCCCCCACTGGCTGCGACCTGGCGGTTGCTTCTGGCGGCGGCGTCCCCTCGCTCACCCGGCCGGCCTGGGCTCGGCGTCCCGGCCGCGGCCTGCCCCCCACCGCCCCCGGCCCGGCGGGTGCCCGGCAGCCTCGGCGGGAGCGGCCTGGCCACCGGGGCCTGCTGGGCAGCGGCGCGGCCCTGAGCGTGTGCGGCGGCGCGCACTGGCCGTCCTCACCCGGTGCGTGGTCGCAGTCGTGCGGGTGAGGCCATGCCGGCCTCACGCCAGCCCGTCGGGCCTTGGCGGCAGGTCCCGGTGGGCGCTGCAGGCAGCTAACGGAGCTCTCCCAGGGGAGCCGTTGTCCCCCTGCCACCTCCTGCGCAGCCCTTCAGCCCAGGGGTACGCGTAGAGCTCTCCGTGGCTCGCTGCGGCCTAAAACCACTTTCCGGGGCCGTCCCCGTGGGCGCAGTGGGTGCTGCGGGGTGTGGGCGCTGCGGGTGGCCGGGCGCTGCTGGAGCGGAGTGGGTGCGCATCACGCTGGGAGAGCCCAGCCGGGCGGTGGCAAAGCAGCCCTGGAGAGTGGTTTTCGAGACGAGTGGCTTGGCCCGACTCTGCACTGTCCGTGAGGTTTTCTTACGTTTCCTTACCAATTCATACAATACAAATGGAGTGTGCAGCTGTATATTTCTTATTCCAATATGTAATGAAACAGGAATCGGAGCCCAGTGCTGATAACTGTAAGTGTGCATGTGTATGCACAACTTGTGGTCAGAGTAAACATTTTGGTGAAATTCTCGCTAACTGAAATGTTTCAGCGACGTGAAAAGTTCCTTTTCGTTCAGGCTCTGAAAAGTGTCATCATACATAATTCATAATTTGAAAAGTACTGGGGTGGTGAACTACATATGCTCTTTTATTTAATCCCCATGCATTCCCTAAGTACTTTAGTGAGCAAATGTGTAAAGATTTGCATGGTTAGTATTGTTGTTCTAGAGCAGCATTGTTAAACTAGGTTTTTGCCTGTGAGCTCTCATAAAGCTGATGTTTTCCATTTGGTTGCATTTCTTTTATTTATGCAGATGACCATGCTGATCTGTCTTTTCAGACAGGCCTGAGAGGTACGCTTCAGAACCACAACTGGCAAATACAGCTGAAATCCGGTAGTACTCTGCCTGTCTCTAAGACTGAAATAAAAAGCAGCGTGTAAGTATTGTGTCTAAAGTAATCCTGCATGTCAGGGACTATAATTTCCTGTAACAATTTAATTTTACTTTATGACAGTGTCACATGAAGTCATTTTTAAATCTCACAAATGTTTAAATGTTTGATGTGGCCTATTTTTATTTTATTAATTACTACCTTAAAAATTACAGGTATGCAGCCATCTGTTTTGGAAGATATATTACACATACAGTGTATAAAAACTGTTATTAATTAAGTATAACTAGAGTCTTTAAAGGATCATTGGTTTTATCTTTTTTTTTCATTTTCTGATGCAGAATTTGTTTTTCCCATATTTCAGCTGACATGAAATATCAGTATTAGCTTCATTACATTCAGCTTTCATTATTCAGGTTCACAGTGAAGAGGCTTTTCAGCACTTCACACTCATCAGTGGATTCAAAGGAAATGAAGAAATTCCAGCTCCTCGCACATAAGTGGTGGGATGAAGAAGGAGAATATTCAGCCCTTCATTCTATGAATGATATTAGAGTGCCATTTATTAGGTATGGTTTTAAAGACAGATTTTTTTTTTTAATATGTACTATTTCAGAAAGCATTATAAAAGAAAAAAATTACCAGTACTTAAGGTAACTGTATTGCATGTACTAAACCACCTTGTGTGTTTGCCCTTAATCACATCCCTTTTCTTTCAGAGATACTCTGTTGAACATGAGTAGTAATTATCATCTGGGAAATCCACTTTCTGGAGTAAAGATTCTCGACGTTGGCTGTGGTGGTGGACTGCTAAGTGAGGTAAGAAACGGTGTGCTCTGGTTTCTCTTGTTAAAAAGCGTACAAAGTATTTGAATTGTTTTACTATTACAGTGCTTAATTTCTAAGCCTCCAAGGAGGAGCTTTTCTCTTCTACGATATATTAGTTACTGAACGTTTTGGAGTGCAGTGCATTCTACAAACCCTATAGAATGTTTGGTTAGCATAGTGGTGGTGGTTTGCAGAAAAGGAGGGAGTTGGTAATGAGAAATTCTAAAATTCTGAGGTTCATCAGAAAAATAAGATTTCAAACACTGTAAAGAAAAAGAGAGCGGAAGAATGATGTAAAAGTCTTTGAGTATTCCTCTGGGCAGTCACAGTATGACAACTTTTTTTTTTTTTCTGGGTTTTTTTCCTATTTTTAATTTACAAGCCTAGGCAAGAAAACTTTGGTCATGACAATCCTCATTACCAGAGGTATTTTCTATTATAAACTTGTTCTTACACATTAATTTCTTTGAATTGCTTATCTTCAGTTTTTTATATTGGGGGTGGGGATTCTTGCTTTACTTTGATCTCATGGGAAAAGCATGGAATAATGTCAAACACCTGAGACACACCTACCCCCTATCAGGAGAGATTCTCCTGGTTTGGGGCTGATGCTTCCTGAGAGTCTGCACAAATTTGGGATTGAGAAGGAACTATTTGTGGTGGAACCCTTTGGCCCCACAGGCTCTGAACAGTGCTATATCCTATCAGTAGACTAGGGATGGTTTGCAAATTTAGGATTACAGATCTGGCTGGCTGGGAGCTTCATCAGCATCTGAAAGGTGTTACAAAGGGACCTGAATCTCTCCCCGTTTTGTTTTTTTTTATTCTTTTATTCTGTTCGAAATCTTGTAGTCTTGTGAGAACCTGCTCCCTGACAAGGCTGGCAAAACTGGTGTGCTGCATCACCTTCTCAGGCTGAACAACCGGTGAATTTCAGGTTGGAATAACATACACGTGGTCATATTCTGCAACCTGTTTCAGTTTCAGAAGGGGTGATGGCTGAGGTGTTAACCTATGAGTAAGGAGACACTGGAGAAACTTGAGTGACAGCCAAGCCTGATGCTATCCTAGTAAACATTAGTGTTTAGTTCTCAGCAGTGAGAATGTCCTAGAGATAATCATATATTAAGTAACCATTAAAAAGATATGAGGATTTACCATTACAGGTGGATGTTGAAGAAAGTAATGACAGTAATTAAATACGGCATTGTGTTCCCCCCTTTAAGTACTGTGTTGATTTTTTCCCCCTTTGTTTTTTCTTTATCAGAGGGTAATAGTGGAGGAAATCTTTATTTGGTATAACGGAATGGATTCAGAACAATTTGTTCTAAAAGACAATTTAAATGTGTATATTCCAGAATATAATTTTATAAGAAAATTAACACCACCTTCCCCAAATCTAAGGGTTTTCTTGCTTTAATAAACATTTAAAATAAAACTTCTGGATCAGAGCTTATAATTTACTGTTGCTTGTCTTGTTCTCTGATAGATGTTTTCTGTATCGTGTATGTACATTGCAAAGTTGCAGACACCTTTAAGTAAATTGTTTTCATGCAGAGAATAAATTATACTCTGTATTATTAGCCTTTAGGTAGACTGGGAGCTTCAGTTACTGGAATTGATCCTCTGGAGGACAACATTAGAACAGCAGATCAGCACAAGTCATTTGATCCGGTCCTGGCCAAGAGAATACAGTACAAGTCCAGTTCACTGGAGGAGATTGTGGAAGAGTCTATGGAAACCTTTGATGTAATTGTAGCTTCTGAAGTAGTGGAGCATGTGGCTGACCTTGAAATGTTTATCAAGTGTTGCTCTCGGGTGTTAAAGGTAAGTGAGTTTTTGCTTTCATTATTGGAAATTATTTATTCTCTTTTACTATTAAGGCTTTCATTAGAAGGAATGTGAAAACACCTACATCTGCATTCATTTCTCCCCCTCAAAGCCTGAACCGTGCTCGCGAGGCGCCTTCCATTCTACTCCATGATGCAAGTACAGCTTCCCAACTTCAGTAACTAAAGTTAGAGGAAATTTGTTTCCCCAGCCCTGCCTTAGAAAAGTGTTAATGGCATTACCTAGCATTGCAGTGTTGCTTTGCATCAAGACCTTAAGAAATCTAGTTGTATGTGATTTCACCCAGGTGAGAGAAAACATGGCAGTGCTGCTCTTGATGGACAGCTGTGGCTCAGACTGCATCGAAACTGACTGTAATAATGTTTCTGACTCACAAGATTCTATTCCAGCTCTAGCATCACATTAGATGTGCTCCTGGATTGCTTTTAAAGGGTCATAGTTCTGCTTGGAGATAATCGGGTGTTGTTTTATTCCTCTTGATGCTGTTCAATTTGTAAAGAAGGATGGTAGGCCCAGTACACAAGCAGCAGCTTTCCTTTAATCCCTTGATTTATCTTTCTGGTCATTAGAAGGAATATAGATTACTTGAATGGAATGCTTAACTAATTTTCAGTCTGCTGGGGACATAGAAATTATCCTTTATTTCTACGAAACAGCCTCGTAAGTACTTAGAATTCATTTCTGGCTTTGTTTTTTGACCTCATAATCATTAAAACAAGCATGACATTCAGCAGTCTCAAAAATTAGGCAGTATTGCACATTTTACTTGGGTTTTAATTTGAAAAAGCGTTTCTTTTTACAATAGATACTGTATATGCCTTAACACCTTTTATTTATCCATTTCCTGTGCAATGTTACGTTATAAGTGACTTTGTTAGATGTTTTTGGGACAAGAAAATGGCTTTCAGACCACCCAAGACTTTGATTATGTTGACTCTTTGAGGACTACTGAGTCATACTGTTAGAACATTATATTCTTTATTGTATTTAAATGGTATACTTGTAAATACCTATCCTGGGATGAAATTAGTTCTTACTCTTGCAGCATGTAGACTTGCAGATAGACAAATTATGTGGTTTAACGCAATTAAATTTACAATTAAAAAAAATTTAAATATTCTTCTAATTGAACATTTTAATCTTTTAATTAGCCTGAAGGTTCCTTATTCATTACTACAATCAATAAAACACAGTTGTCCTATATCCTGGGAATTGTGGTTGCAGAAAAAATAATGGGCATTGTACCAGAAGGAACACATGATTGGGAGAAGTTTGTTCCCCCTGAAGAGCTGGAGCGCCTCCTGGAATCAAGTAAGTTCCAGGCCATATGATGGGAATGCAGAGGGATATCCAAATGGTCCCTGTGGAAATGGCAAAGGGATAAACTAGGTGGGGTGAGTGCTAGCAACAATACACAGCTTTTCCTGTGTGAGTTATGAGTCATACATTATGCGTATCATTTCTAGCTTAAAGATATGACTGCTTACTGGATTTTGCATAAAATAAATAAACTAAGTGGAGTCCTAAGAATGCAGGGATTACTCAGACAAAATCACTGTTACAGCTGCCCTCTGTTTGATAGTCTAAATAAAAATTCCAAGGTTTTCCTTCCTGTTCTGGTGACAGACTGTACGCTCTGAAGTGGTTCATACGCTCTAGGTCAGGTTTGAGAAAATAACTGTATTGGCACTCCAGAGCTGCACTGCTGCCACTGCATTCTTTGTCATCGTCCCCTTGGGAGAAGGTGTTTTTATTTTTGGTTGCTGATCTGTGTTCTTTATTCATATTGTGTTACTAAAAAATTTCTTCAAAAATGTGGAGATGAAACCTACTGCAAATCCATTAGTCAGTTGTTAAGAAACTGTATGTTACTGATTTGAAGAAATAATTAAATTGCCCTGGTTTGATTGCTTTTAAAATAGACAGCACTGAGCTGGGAAGATTTCTGCGTATTGCCCTCCTTCCCTGCAAATGTTTTAAAACCCTCTCACCGAATATTTCACTTTGCTTTAGTGCATTGTAAAGAAGCTGGATTATGGGTTGAGCTATTCTCTTGGCAAGGTCTTTTCCTGGCACACTGCAGTGATGCTGTAAGGAACATGACTAATAACTAGTTCACATGCTGGTGGTTCTTTCCGTTCTCCCTTCAAAAGGAGAAGCAGGTGCAGTGGAGTGATTTGTTTTGATAGGGTGTTTGTTTTCTGCCTTCCTTCATGTATCCTGCTGGGACACGGCAGAGCCATGCAGGGACCTGAGAGATGCTCAGCAGGGAGTACTAAATCACTCTTTACTTGCACTGAGTCCTTGATAGCATTCTTCTGCCTCTTATATTTTCCATTCCTAAGGGGAATCTGCAGATTCCTTCCAAAGATAACTTAGAATTTCATTTCGAAGTGTGTGATGTCAATCTGAAGAATGTCTCCACCTAGAGAAAACATTACCAGTCACCCAGATGCAGTGTTGTGAAGTTGGGGTTTCTAGCATACCGCTTCGCAGTGGCTCACCATATAGTGTGCTCATGCTACGTGGCCTGGCACAGAGCTATTGCTACTGCTGCCAGCAGCAGGACCCACTGTCACCAGTGGTGCCTGTTGCCACTGCTTGTGGTGGCGTCTGACAAAGGCCAGCTTGTGAAGCACTGCTCCCCAGCTCGGAGGAGGCAGCGTGTTTCAGACTTGCTGTTCTAAAGGGTTTGATGTGGCAGTGACTTAACGATATTTAAGAACATCCGTTGCTTTATGGCTTCTTTCTTTTCTAGATGGCTTTTCGGTCAAGACTGTGAATGGGATGTTGTATAATCCCCTCTCAGGGTCGTGGAGCTGGTTGGAAAGCACGAGCGTTAACTATGCTATGCACGCGGTGAAATCTGGGGCTCGGGGACAGTCAAGCCCAACAGACGCCCTGTCAGAGTCGGAGAGTGAACAGCCCTCAGCCACAGCTGGCACTGCTGTGTGACTGAGATGTGTGGTGATGGACTGCCACCAGGAACAGAAAAGAAGGTTTTACCCAGATGGACATAATAAAACCTTTTGTAACAACAAGCTTGCTGTTTGCATTAATAATGCTTATGCTGGTTTTGGCCAAATATTTTAGTGCAGTCTCAGAAAAAAACAAGTGACCATTATCTCAGGAATCTTAAAATTGAAATGAGTAAAGCTTTTAAAGAGAAAGTATTTTTATAAGAAAGTAGTTTCAAATTGCTGGACAGGGAAATGCAAATTCTTCTGTCAGTAGCTTGGAGGAAGCTGTTATATGCAGTGGCATTCTCAGTCCTACCAGGAGAACTCAGATCTCCATGGAATAATAGCTTAAATGTAGAATGAGTTAAAAAATGTAACAATATATGAGAAATAAAATGCCTTAGGTATTTAAGTTACTCAAATATACAAAACACTTAAGAACCACAAACACTTGTTTCTATATTATGCCTCCTCCCTGAGAGGAGAATAAAAAAAAGAAAAAGAGCAGCAAACCTTTTCTGTCAGGTGCTATTTCTACAGCTGACATGAGCTAACTGTGCAGTGGAAGAAGAGTCTCCTAGACCAGCGTGCCCCAGCTGTCAGAAGCCTCTTCGCCATAAAGGTACTTGTGTCTGTGCCTATGATTTCAACTTTCACCCTCTGCCCAAATAAAGGGATGTAAAGTTGCAGGTAAAATTTTACTAAGTAACCAGAGCTTTATGCTAGAAAAATGATATATTAGCAGTCTGTCTGAGAACTTAAGTGCCATACCTACGCAGTCTTAAAGTCCTAGTGCCAGGGTAAGGAAAAGTGTTGATTTACAAGGAAATAGAACTTTCTAAAATGTCTTGTGTGTGTGTCCATGTACCTCTTCTCTCTCCTCCTTTTTCTTTCAGCTTGTATACAGGTAGAGGGGTGGCCTGCCTGTGTGTGCAGCGATGAAAATGAAACTTTTATTTTTTCGTTGTTGCTTGTGCATTTCTCCTGCTGGAGAGGTTTGGTGGGCTAAATTACTGGTTTACACATTTGCATTCTTGCTGCTTTACTGTATCTTCATGTTGCCTTGGGATCCAAGTTTCATGATGGATGGATGATGCCTGGAAGAATATAGTTAATTTATAATGGAAATAATAGTAATTCATAGGTATTAAGACTAAAAAGGGATTATCTAGTGTGATCATTTCCATGACGGTAAGTTCTGCTTTATAGTATTTTTTTGGGTTATAGCTTGGCTTTGAGAAGATGATTCATCTTCATGTAAAAAGTTTAGTGATGGAGAAGCCACTACATCAGTAAGTAAATTGTTCCAAAAGTTCATCAGTTGAAGTGGTCTAACCTCAGATCCCAGCCAGTGATGTCTTGACATCTTCACTTTTTAGGTTAAGGACCTCTCGGCTGTAGTTTTGAGTCAAGTCAGCCCTTAATATTCTCCTAGATAAATGGACTGAGATTATCTCTACAGCTGTTACCCCTACATCATAAGGTTCTGAGTTGGTATAAAATTTTGTGGTAAATATCCTTTCTGAAGTATGACAGTGGAAATTGGATGCAGCGTGTCAGTAATGGTCTCACTAATGCTGTCTGATGTTCTTCTTGTGCAGGGGAGTCTGCTCCATTGGTCATGCATGCAGCATGGCGCATGGTGTTCAGGAGACGAGTGACACTGAGAGAAACATGGAGCCAGAGCAGATAACCAGCAGTCTCTGTTCCTAACAGTGTATTTAGTCATGTTAAACCATGCGGCTTGAGTGAGTTTCCCTAACCAAGTTATCAACTTCCATCTAAATTATTACAACTGTATGACTGCTTCAAATTTTGCCAACAGTGAATTGAAAGAAACAGTATCTGAAAAGCACTGAGACCTGGACAGATTGCTGGGGTAGCCTACTAGAAACAAGGTGGGGACAATCCCCCCTTCACTTACTTGTTTTGAGACCTGTCAAGTGAAATAAAACTAATGTAGATAAAACTGAAATAGAGCAGCTGAATTTTGTTTGCTTTAAAAGCCCTAAATGCAGATGTTTGTGTGACCAGCTTTTATCCTGGCTTTCTCATCCTTTCTGTTCTTCCCACTTGCTTGTAGTTTTTCATTAAACTGTGAGCTGCCTGGGGAATGAACTGTTTTTTTCATTGCTATTTCTATTGCACTTAGCACAAAATGCCTTTGATGCTGCTTGGGTTCTCTGCCCAGGCTCACAAGAGGGATCACATACCTAATTAACAATGGCTGGCATTTAAGCAGCAAGCATGTGGACCTGGTTGCCCATGGATACCCCTGTTTTTGACAAAAACCTTATCAAAAGCACCTGACCATCTGCTCCTACACGTGTATAGGAGCCCTGTCAATATGGGAGAGTTCAGTGAGTGGTGTGGGCAAAGGAGAGGGGGGACGGCTTGAACAGGTCCTTGTACCCATGGCATGTCTGCAGATGTCCTGATGTGCTCCATCTTTGGTCACTAGCCCTCAGTTTTCCTCTCCTGGTGGAGTATCCTAACTATTCTAGCTGTATTTCATCCCTCTGGTTGAAACAAACTCTTCTGAAGCCAGAAAGTAAATGAATGCACTAGAAAAAAATTTAGTGAGATAAAAAACTGCAAGAATATCCTAAATGTTACTTTTTTAGCTGTGGTTTTTTTAACTTTGCATTATTCATAAATGTGTGTCTCTGGCACAGCGTAATCAAATTCAGTACTGTGCACTGAATATGTACTATGTATTCATGCTGCAGAAACTTTTTTCTTAAAATCTGTGCATAGGAAACCAATCAAGATTTCCTGCTTTTCTTAGCTCAGTTGCCGTGGAAATTTAATAGGTGCTATTGAAATGAACAGAATTTAAGTCAAATTTGCAAATCTTTTGGCTTTCCTGTTGCAAGTTGTTCATGAGTATGGAGCCATAGCTTTGACGCTTACAGGAATAGTGGTGGTAGGAGGTAAAAAAATTAATGTCATAGCACCACGCGTGCACCTGGGACAAGAGGTGATTCTTGCTTTGAGATTGGGAAAAAGTCATATTTGGGGCTTGCTCTTTTTCAGCATCTGTGTTTATTTCTGGTTGTAGACCCTTGACTCTCCTGTTCCCAGCTATTTGTTTCTGCAACACAACAAATGGGAGCAAGGAGCTAATCTGGCTAAAAAAAATCCCACAGAACAAATGATGCTGTTCTGGGTGGTCTCAGGTATTCAGCTCTGCTGTGGCTTGTCATGTTGTCTCATTGCTTCACACGGTCCCAGTCCCAGCTCTTTGCTGAGACTGATGCTTGTCTGAGTTGTAAATCTTACTTTTTTTTTTTTTTCCTCCTTGGGGTGCTGGTGATAGTTGTGCTGTTCAGGGGGCTGAATTTTGCCATTGTCGAGGACTAGTGCCAGCCAGGAGGGAAGCAGTGGGAGCACATGGCCAGGGAGAAGGCGGGGCAGAACAGTCCCTTGAGGGGCAGTAGGCTTTTAGGTTGACTCAACCTGTCCTGTGGAACAGCACTTTCAGATAATAATTGAAATATTAGTTGCACTCAAGCCCAATTTGAGTAGTATGAGAGCCTCAAGAGGAGATTTGCATTTAATTTTCTTTTTAAATAAAAACAGAACTTGAAGTTTCCATGATGTCCTGTTCTGGTATCTCATTGCCCATTGTTCCTTGGTGATCCGGTGACATTTCATGGCCATTTTTGCAGGACTTTACCATTTCTTTACATACATTTCCACAAACACCCTGTGTCAGGTTCCTAGGGAATGGATAAAAGGAGGGAGAAAGTAGTGGGAAAGGAAATGTGTAGTGGCTGTGAGTAGACATAAGAATAAAGACTGTCTTGTAGAAAGTTTTTCTGAAAAGGGCTTCTCAAGTTCCTTAATTATATTGAAATCTCAGCTTTAATTAAAAAAAAAAAGGAAGCTTATTTTCCGCATGCTTCTAAGAAATTCTTGAAAGGAATAATCGCATGCAGTCTAGAAGTTCAGAAGTCAAAAGGCTCAGTTTCTGTAATTAGCCAGCCTGATGAAGCAGACGGGAGGAGAAAGTGAGACAGAACATGAGTCATCACATGAGTGTTGATACTGTAGTTGCAGGGATTTGAGATGCACCCAGGAGTACTCAGAATGGGGACTGCACTGGAAAAGCCAGAAATTGTAGAAGGAAGAAGAGCGATGCCTGGAAGATAAATAGGATTCTGATGGAGATGAGAAATGTGAAGCCAAAGTATAGAGAGCAGTCAGGTTCGAGTGTGCCTTCAAAGAGGAACTGGTGGTTGGGAGAGTGGTTCTGTGTCAGGCTGAAGCATAACAGTTCACGTATTCACAGCCTCCCACTTGTTTTTCCATGTTAAGCTCCAGTGCCTTATTCCAAATGCCTACGCCCTCGCTGAGCTCCTGGGAAGGAAAGGTGGGCTCCTCCAGCTTCAAACTGAATACTAGTCACTTAGTAATCATGAGTAGCTGCCAGCTCCCTCCTTCATAGTGTTCCCCATGTTTGTGTGGAGGACCTCCTACCCTGCTGCATGCAGCTGTATTCCCACTGTACTTTGCATTTAATTCCCTTTTATCGGGAGCATAAGCTAGAGCAAAACATCTTCACCATCTATACCAAGATGCCCACAGATATGAACAACTTGTATCCTAAAACTGCAACGCTGTTGACTTGAGTCAGCATTTATTTAATAAAATAACTAATATTATCTTGTTAAAGAGAAAAATGCAGAAGCCCAAATGCATAATTTCTCTTCCCCATCACCTCCCCTTTGAAATTGCACTGCTTCTCCCTTACTGCTTCTGCTGGGCCTGTAAGGGAATAGTATCACTTAGTGTACAATCATCCTTCAGTACCTCTAAAGTGGAGTTTGTGGTTTATTTGGTTCTGTGCTCCCTCAGAATAACCTTCTATTTTTCCAGCTCGGGGTGAATTTTGTTGCATTGTCTCCTGCTTCATGATGAGTGACCAAAAAAGAGTTCTTTCTGTGTAATGCACTGTCTTGCCATCATAACCACGTATTTTCCTCAGCCCCTTCTCCAATGAAAAGAATCCTGCTTTTATAACCCTTTCAAAATAATTCGATTTTGCTTAGACTGAACAGTATTATAAATCTGAATAAAAATAACATTATTTTCGGATGACATGTTCGTGATAAAAATCAGCCTGTGTTTCCCCTGGTTCCTCCAGGTTATAGGACAACATTCTAATAATTTAAAGTTTGGGCTAACGGTAGACTTTATTTATATTGACACACGTCCCATTTTCTTGAAGCAGGATAAAATGATGTCATGTTTTATTCTAGCCAGAAGGGCTGGGATTTCACCTAGGCTGTAAAATCACCTGACCTGTCTTGACTTACACATGCATTAATTGCACAGCCACCTCTCAGTGCATTAGGGATTCAGGATATATACTTTGATCTGCATTTTATTGTGCTCTTATTCCTGCATGGAGTCACTCCAGCAATATAATCAATATTCACTTTTTCTAAAATATATTTTTTTTTCTGCTTAAAAGGACTGTGAAGACCATTAGTGTTCCATTAATAAATCTGAAACCTCTGTTGCATCCTCATGTGATGTGTTAACTTAAAAAAAAAACCCAACCCTGAAACAACCTGGAGATTGAACTGCTAATATTGCTTTGTACAGTAGTTGTATTATAAAAACTTGTAATAACAGAAGATACAGAAGGAGATGTAGTGTTTATTTTCCTGAATTAGAATAAGCACATGCAACCTGAAGACATACAAAAATGAAAGTAAAGAAAACATACAATAAAAAGGAGACCTCAGAAGAATGTATCCAACTCACCTAAATAACTGTCAAAGTTAGCAGATTTGCCCTGAACGCCCTCCGATGAAGCACAGCCCCAGCATTAAAACTTGGGGTTTAATTCCCAGCTTTGCCTTCCAGCTGTTGGAGAAGGAGCAGCTCAGTGCCTTGCCACCCTTGATCCGCATTGAAGTTACTCTTTACAAAACCAACGGGCCCTGGCTACCCCAGAGCCCTGAGGGATCTGCCCGTAAGGGTGCTCTCTGCCCCACTCCCCAGCTGTAACTGAGGAGGTCCTGACCTGGGCGGGCACGTCCACAGCTGTTGAGTGCCCGCCACTGCCACAGGAGCACTGAGCGTTGTGTCTCTGCCACGCCCAGGGACGTCAAAAACCAGTAAACCCCAATGTTCTTTCTAAACACAGGAGTACCAGATTTCCTTTCCATGTCAAAGAGAGGTGCCCTCATGTCCATTACCCGCCTCCTTGCCTCTCCCAATCCTAATATATCGTGAGACCATCTAACTTCTTGAGAGCGCAAAGCTTTTGAACACCGGGGCGGTTCCCTGATCACAGGCTTGCCTGGAGGCCTCTGCTCTGCAGTCAGGAAAATAAACCCTCTGAATTTTGAATCACCAGAACAGCATTTCTCAGTACACCACAGCAAGAAAAGTCCTGCCAAAGCTGCCAACAAAATGTGCCTGCTAAGGAGAAATGTGTGTGGGGAGGATGAGATCTGGTGTACCCTGCTATAGTTGCTGGCAAAAAGTACTCTGGAGACACCTTGTTTTTCTCTTCCCCAGAGGAAGGGTGAGACCCCAGATGAACCTAGATGACAAGGTTTCTGAAGCTGTAGCCAGATGAGATGATGTCCCATGAAAGGATGAGAAAGGGAGGAAGCTACATGGGCTGAAGGACTTCATGGCGGATAATGGAAGAAACTTCAAATGGCCTGTCTATGCAGGACAACATTCCCGTGCAGGTTGTGCAGCACCTCTCCCTGACTGAAGCCTCTTGTAGGTAAGAAAAAAGCTTCTGTCTACAGGACTACTTGACAAGCACCTTTTTCCAGAACCACATACACAATAAACCAAAATCATGCTATCTGTTATGGTGCTCACCAGTTCGCCTTCTCACAGGACAAAGACAGCAGGCCTTCAGCTCTGCTGCTGTCTCTCCCATCCCTCTTTATTTCCAGAGCTCTTGGGAGATGAAAGCACAGCCTCAGGGACGCAGCCTCTGGAACGGGCTCTCCTCTCCCCTGTTTCCATCCCTTCTTGTTCTCCTTCCACTGCCTTCAGCGGGGAGTTGATTTGCAGACAAATGTGTCACGCTGGAATGATCTCATCCCATTTTGTGGTCCTGTTGCCCTGGATTGACAGGGTTTGTGCTCGCTAATGGTACATTGCTCTGTTTCTGCAGGGTCTGCAGCAGCTAGCACTTTTATCTCTGTCATTATCACCTTAGGCTAGTTGCTAGCTAATCTAAGGCAGATGCACTAAACAACTCATTTTCCCACAAAAACCAACACTTCTTACTTAACGGGGTAAAATCTGAAGACCGTATAGATCTTTTGAAAAGAGTAAATATGGTAAGGAAAGGAAATCTGTGTAAGGAAATCTGCAAAAACTTCATACATCTCTATTATTAATCAAATATGAACTGAGATGCCAAGCAGGTCATGGCAGTATGTACTGCAAATCTTACGTCTTCTGATCAGAGGATGCTGTAAATGGGAGAGCACTTACAAGTGGGCAAAGACTGGGAGTGACTGCACCGGGCTATGGCAAGCAATCTGTATCTGGTTCCCAACGCTATTCTGCTACTGAGAAAGTTTTACATGAAAGATCTGACTCTAGAAGGGTGTAACCACCCTCATGACATTATGAGGGTTGTCAGTTGTCCATAAAGCTTGTAAAACAGTGTAATAAAATTAAAAACAACTAAAAAATTGTGAAACTGTAGGTCTGTCAACTGAGTAGCAGACAGCTAGACTCAGCTGTCAGCCTGAGTATTTTTACCTGCAGAAAGTAGGAGGTTTCAAGCAAAGCCCCTTTTTTTTGGCAAAAGCAAGGAACCCTGAGTTATTTACATCCTTTGTGACAGTCTCAGGTCTGCATCACCTCAGCAAGTGGCTTTGTTTACCAGAAAGTGCAAAGTAAACTCTGGGGAACTTCTGGAATTGCACTTAGTGTGGACTTAGATATAGGTACTTCTGTACAGCACAGAAGAAGTAGTTTAGATTCTGGATGCTTTTAATTTCCTATGTATTTGTACCTTTGTGTGTCATTAAAGTTATTATTAACTCCTTCTCTAAATCCAAATGAAACACAGCATGACTGTTTTGCAGCTATACCTTGGCTATTTTTAGCTGAATGATTAAAAAGACATGTATATGAAACTCAAGATGCCCAGAGAGATCATTAATATTACAACAAAACCAATCCTGGCAGCAGTCAGCAATTATTTCAGGAGGATCTTGGAAAGCCTGCCGGCGCTGAAAAAGCCTTTTTTCACCCTCTCATAAACTCAGCCCTCACCACAAAACCCTATTAAATTATGTCTTCTGCAGACAAGGCCTCAGTAAGTTTGGGCTATTTCAAAGAGAAGGAAAGCATTTCTGTACCACTGAAGGATGCCCTGCCAGCACATAAAGTGAGAGCCCAACCAGAGCAGGGGTGTCACCTGTCTGGGGACAGCCAGTCACCGTGCATGGGCACGGTGAGGCGCTTTCACTTCAGGCAGAGCAACCTGTAAAAACAACATGGACTGATTAATAGAGCTGTTAAAAGCTCCATGCTGCCCAAACCCTGACCACTTGGAAGAGAGAGAGACTGTCAGTAGGAGCCACGGGTGATACCAGTGCAGGAGATCAGCGGAAAATGGGTGGCGCTATTTCTTGAAGCCTCAGGGGAGATTTGGCAAGTGACGCTCTGCTATTCAAACCCAGTTGGCAGCAGTACAAGAAACTAAAACTTGGGGTGAGGCATGCAGCGTGGGCCCTGATTGTTAAAAAGCTTTGTTAGTGCTCAGCCAAAATACAGATGGGACAGCTTCTGCAGTGGGACTCTGCAAAGACCCACTGCAACCACTGGGCTCAGACTGCAGTTTTGACACCCTCCACCAGCTCTGTGGGCAGCCCGCCATGCTAACCGCAGGTGCAGTGAACCCAAAGTTATTACAGAAAAAAAAAAAAACCCAACGGAATGAAGATCAGGAATCTTTACACCAACATACAGAATGAGTTTATTAGTGCCTCCCTGCCCCCAAATCAAACTGCAGGCTCCAGAAGAAAAACTCGGCTTGCTATATAACAAAGTAGGCTTTAAATTTATACTAACTAGAAAAATCTACTTATTCTGTTATTCTCTCTTCCTTTAGGCAGCCTCTCTAGAACAGATTACAGATAAAAGTGTACTTTAATGTACTGCATCTTGTTTTCTCTGCAAGATGTATTTGAGAGATGACTGTTCCAGACTGTGCTACATTTGGGTGTGTGTTTGCAGCCAGACAGGCATGTGGGTGTATCACTGTTAGCTCTTATTTTCCCCACTCAAAAAAATGAAAAGTGGTAATTTAGCAAAGATGCAAAGCTGGATTCCCACCCTCCCTGAACAAGAGAGGCGGCTGTCAGTCTGGTGGGCAGCACCTGTGAGCTTCTTTGAGGTGAAGGTGGGAAAACCAGACTGTATCTCAGGAACCAGTCTGAGACTGCAGCACCCACGATGCACAGGACGAGAAAGCCAGACAAAGTGCTGTAGCTTGTGTTCCTGGGCGCTACTGCCCGCTAACAAGCCCAATACAAAGTCATTGGCCACAGGTAACAGTGCCGCCCTGTGAGGCTGTGCACCTTCCCTGGAGGAATGGACACTGCCTTCTTCTGCAGCCAAGGAAAAGGCGGGCTGAGGACATGCTCTTTGCTGCTTTGCCCGCAGATAAGCTTGGCTACCAGACTGCCAGGCCAAATGGATTCAATACCTGCTGGCAGAAGACTTTGAAACCCCAAGGAAGAGAGGCTGGCAGCACACTACTAGTGAGTCAAGTGTGTGGGACAGGTACAAGGGTACAGAACTTGTGTTTTATCCATGTTCTTTATCTGCTGTTGTTAAACTCTGGCTACCAAGATGTGACACTGGGACCTGCACCTTTTAAATGGTCAAGTCCAGTCAGTGCTGTGCAGGTCACAACCAACCCCTTAAAATCTGGTTTATGAGCAGGACAGCAAGGCTGTCGGGGTGTCTGTGGGGATCTGTATCTGACATACCATGAGGTGCACAGGCTCTGCTGGAGAGGCTTCCCACACTGCATCCTGGGAGGCATCGCTGTGCACTGCACCCTTGCAGCCTCTGGGCAACACTGCATCCACAACAGGAGTAACACAGTGTAAGGTTCTTCTCCAAAAGAAGGGTGGTAGTCTCCTTGCTGAACAAATGTTAAACATCTGACTAGAGCACTGCTCTAACAACCTTGGGGCAACTGGTTTGCCTTACAGTCTCCCTTGCATCTGTATAGCATCTTAATGCCAGCAAAGGCACAAGCCAGACTACCAAACCAGCATTGACTTTCGGAGCATAAATTGCAGTAATGTTTCCTTCAAGACACCAGGTTTGCCTACCTTGTCCAGGGCAGCACTGGGAGGTGAATGATTTACTCCCTCTTTCCCTCCCTCCTCCCACTCACAAATCCTCCCCAGTTGTGCTGGCCACCGATTCAAAATGCGGGTTTTAGGATAGCTCATTTGCCTCTGAAAGTCAAGCAGTGGCAGCAGCTGGGATGTGGATGCCCTGGACCTTTCTCTGCCCTCACAGAAGCTTAGATCCCATCTGTAACTGGATCCCTCTTATCGGTAACACAGCAAGCAATTCCCTTGCAGTAGCAAAAGCTGAGACCAGCTACCAGGCTGTGACAGTCCAGATTTATTAGGCTGTCTGCCATCTGAAACAAATCTTCAGCCTGAGATTTGAAGGTGCTGTAGCTGAGAAAAAGCACCTTTCATCTTTGTCTCTTCATTGCCCTGTTGTAAGAATTTAACAAAACCTCATGCTGCAAATGATCAGCTGTGGCATGAAGTGGCTGCTGCTCTCACTTTCCACTCTTATTTCATTACCTGTGCATCATCCATAGTGTGGAGTGGCCCAAAAGCTGTGAAGAAGTTGCTCAGCCAGCACCTCGCTAAGGATGAGAGCAGAGGAGCACAGCAGGTTTTAAAGGGAGCAACCTGTTTGTGGAACGAGATCTACCAGGTCCCTGGGACCTCTCTGATCCCATTAATTCCTGAGAGCAGGGCGTCAGCACAGTATCAAACACATGCTATGTATCAAACATGGGGCTCTTGCGCTGTAGCCTGTCGTTATCGAATACCCATAAACAACAAGTTAAAAGTGAGGAATGAAACAAAATGCTGCAAGGAGCTACTCAGGAGAGTGTCAGAGCACAGTAGCTTTCCTGGTGAGTGGTAGCAGAGACGACTGCTCTCACTGATGTTGCACAGCAAAACTAAATGCAAAACTGGCCACTGCTGGCACTTGGAGAAGTCAGCACATAGATCTGAACGCCACAGCTTTGCTCAGGGCTCTCCTCTTCCTCATCTTCCTCCTTTGTCTGATTTGTCCCATACCTTGAGGTAAAGCGTCTGCAAAGCCCTGGTCCTAGTTGGTGTCTATGCCCTACTGGACACTAAAAGTTGATCCATTTGTGTGAAGAATCAGGTCACTTCTATTACCCCTGATGGCATAATAGAATACCTAACTTGTGTGAGCTTTTTGGAGCAGCTGTGTACACACTACAGCATTTGATGAAGGACTAAGTATTTGGGCAGTGGTGTTAACCAGAAAACAACAGGCATTGTTAGTGTTTTAGGGTCAGTGTGACGTGCAGAGCCACGGATATTTGGCAGAATATGATGTGAAGTCCTGCTCATACCATCACGGGGCACCCAAGGCTCTTGCTGCTGCAGGGAGGATGCAGGCAAGGGAGCGCTGGGACCCTCAGTGCCAGCAAAATCTTGCTACCTTGTGGGCTGAGGGTTTTGAAGTCACTTTGCTTCCCTTTCTGCGTGTAAAGGTGCTCTCCCCAGTCACCTCATCGAGCATCAGAGTAACAGAGAGAAAACTGCCGCGGGATGTCAGGTGTTTGGAGACGCGTGTGGCCACGTTCTGCTGCAGTCAGGCTCTGGGGTGTGATGCCGTGTCGCCTATTGTCCCAAATACAGGGTAAGATACGAGGCCTCTGCTCCTCCGTAAAGGAACAGCGCGGCGCTGCTCGGCGCAGCAGTCCGCGGGTATTTTAACGGGGCCGGCTGACGCGCAGACCCCCGGGCGTGCAGCGCCGCTTTTCGCCCCGAATTCTGGACAGTGGCTGCCGCAGCCGCGGCGCGGCCCCCGGCCCTGCAGCCCTCCCGCCCCGGGCCCGGCGGGAGGACGCGGGGGCCTCCGCCCGGGCAGGCCCGGCCCACCCCATCCCCTCTCCTCTCCTCCCCTCCCCGCCGCCTTGCGCAGCCGCGCAGCAACGGCTGAGGGAGCCGGCGGAGCCGCCCAGCGCGGCGCGGCCCTCCCCGCCGCGGCGGCCGGGCTGGGCTGTGCTGGGCGGGCCGGGGCAGGGCAGGGCCGGGCAGGGCAGGTGGGGGGCTCGGCGGTGCGGCGGGGGATGCGGGGCCCGGGCGCAGCATGCTGTGGGGGGTGGGCCTGGCGGCGCCCCGCTCCTGCGTGGCGGACCTGAGCCGCAACCGCAGCCTGTCGCTGGGGTGGTGCGCGGGGCCCGAGGAGCCGCCGCCCGCCCTCTATGGGGGCGAGATCGTCGCCTTCCCGCTGGCGGGCGGGGGCGCGGGCGGCACCATGGCGGCGCTGGGCACCGACTCCTGGTGGAAGAAGACGCTGTACCTGACGGGCGGCGCCCTGCTGGCCGCCGCCGCCTACCTGCTCCACGAGCTGCTGGCCATCCGGTGAGGCTGCGGCGGCGCCGGGACGGGGGCGGCGGGCGGGCGGGCTGCGGCGGCGGGGCCTGCGCCGGGCCGGCCGCTGCCCCTGACAAGAAGCGCTGGAGGCGAAAGGCGCGCTCACCGCCGCGCTGAGGCGGCGCTTACCTGAGGGGAGGGGGCGGTGAGGCCTGCTGGGTTGGCTTCTCCGCTTCGCCGCGGTTCTGCCGTTTATAGCCCCCCCGCTCCCCCTTTATTTACCCTTTGCGGCAGTGCAGGAGGTGGCTCCGAAGGGGTGGCCCACGCTCGCCTCCACAGGTGGCCCCGGGCGGCTGCGGGGCCGGTAGCCCCCGTGCTGGCGCTGCGCAGGGCGCTGCCTGCCCCCGGCGGTCTCCGGTGCGGGCTGAGCCCAGCCTGCTGTCCGCCGCGGCCGCGCCGGTGCCTCTCACGGGCTCTGGGTCCCATGAACCGAAAACCTGCAGCCGTCCATTAAGGGAGGATGCACGGGTTGCCTCGGACAGGATTTCTCCTTTGTGTGTTTAATGTACCGATGTATCCTGCACCTCTTCGGGTTTTTTTTGTTGTTTTTCTTTTTTTTTTCTTTAATTCTGTTCTGTTTTTGGCAGGAAAGAGCAAGAGCTTGATTCGAAAGATGCTATCATACTGCATCAGTTTTCAAGGCCTAGCAATGGTGTTCCAAGTTTATCTCCATTCTGTCTGAAAATGGAAACTTACTTGAGGATGGCGGATTTACCCTACCAGGTACATTGGGCAGTTTTCCTTTACATTGCAGCTCGCTGTAATTGCATGAAATGGCAAATAGGCATCCTGGCTCTCCTCCGCCCCCCAATCTGTCTCACCCAGGGAGATGTAAACATACACCTACAGCTGGGTGGGTACACCGACACTTTTATGTCTCCAGTTAAATTTGGTGTGTAACCTTTAAAGATACGACTTGAATAACGTTGGTCTGGAACAGCTCCTGATTTAACTGGCAATGCTAAATGAGTGTTAGAAGCTAACTTGGCTCGAAGTGCTGAAGTGGGAGAGTAGTCCAGAGTTTATGTAATGCTAAATAACACCCCAACACTAAATTGTAACATTATTTCATCTTTGAATTTCACCATGCTTAAGAGATCAAGATAAGACAGCTGCAGCTTCTTATTTTCCTGGAGGGTTTCCCTCTGGAGCTCTGCTGGGAAGACGTGCTTGCTTTCTGCTTTACTTCCCATCGCTGGTGCTTCCCCTCCAGTGAGACAGGATTGCCTTTAGAGGTTGTGAATACTGCTCCTTAATTGTGGCTGGGTGCATCCCATGCCTTCTTCCCACGGGGGATGAAGCCCGAGCTACTCCAGTGAATGAAAGCCGGGAGAGCAGAAATTTGAATCTAGCAGCCTCGCCTGTTAGCGTCAGAGTTTAGTTGTGACGCCGTGCGCTTTGTTGTGGTGTCGGCAAGCTGTACAGCATGCAGGCTCTTTGAAACACGGGAGGGGTTTCTTTTCTGTCTGTGTAAAGCATTGAACATTTAAGATGGTACAACAATGCTGATAAATATAACAAGCATCTTGGGTAGAAGAAATGTCTGTCTTTTTTTCCTAAATGATGTAAATTTGGCATCTTACTTTGTCTCAAAAGAGACTGAGCTGTGCATAAGGTGCATGATCATCCCTCACGGGCTCAAGTCACTTTTTACTGCTGCGTACCAAGGTGTTAGGAAGGATGTTTTGTTTATGTCCAGTGTTCTGCAGATGAAAAACAACCATATTACAACTTTTTTTTTTTTTTACACATTTGTGGTTGATATTCATTCAGCTTTGTATGCGGGTAAACTCCTTTATATTGGAAGTGAAAGAAAACCGAATTAGTACATTTTGCTTAAGTCTTCAGAAGCCTGAGTTTAATGTTCATTATCTTACGATTTAATGGTACTTGAATCAGATAATTCAAAACATTGAAGAGGGAGATTTCCATCCCGTGGGATGTATTTTCCTCATTTGGGTTTACAGAACCTGGAAGATACTGAAGTTTGAACATGTCATTGGAGCAGGAGGGCTTGGTGTGCATTGCTTCTCCACCCAGGTTAATCTGGGTAGAAATTGGACATTTGAAGGGAAAACTATTTTCTGTTTCCTTTCTCATGGCAGTTGATGCGGTTCAGAGGTTTTCAGTGATCCAAGTTGCTCTGGTGGAGAGTAAAGAAGGCTGAAGTATAAAATGGTTGTGACAGGATACGGTCACTTCTAAAAGATAACACGGCGCATCTGTGTGATTTAGGATGGAGTCCTTTAGACAGCTAATGCTGGGTAGAAGTGAGTCACCTAGCTTTTTAGAGAGAGAGGGATTTCCAGAGGGTTATCCTCCCCTCTTCATGTTCTGTACTGAAGGTCAGCATTGCTTTTTGGTATTGCATCTCTCTACCCCTACTAGCCAGCTGTGAGCACACTAAGCTGGTGTAGGTCAGCAGGTCTGCCAAAAGCAACAGTCCTACCTTCAGCAGCTGGTGGCTCCCTCTTGTCTCTTCCTTCACATGCTTTTCTGTGCCAGAGCTAGCCTAGCTGGAGCCATGAAGGTTTAGTTTATTTGGCTTTAACCCAGCACGGTTCCCCGTGCCACACTGCAGGAGCAGGAATAAGTCCTGCGGGTGCTGGGAATGCCAGATTGCTGCTATTAGCCATGCTGGCTTATATGGGTTTAAGGTGTTTTGGGGGTTACCGACCCTACGTAGGATTTTAGAGGTAAGTTTCGTGGAGTTAAGCTTAAGAGCTGAAGACGTAGCTTTTTTCTGAAAGAGGCAGATTCTGTTCCTGTCTTTGTGTTAGGAGTACAGTGCTGCGTTTGGCTCCAGAGGGTGGAGGAGGGTCTGGGTGGTTCTGTGGGGTTAAGTGGTAGGGGAGCAGGAGGTAGTGGGGGGAGCCAGCCAGCAGCGCCTTTCTCAGCTGGAGTTAGAAAGTTTCCTATACTCGGACTACCGGCAGACTTTTGTTCCCTTGTGGCTGTGTTACCTGTAGGACACTGTAGGTGACAGAGACATTCAATGGGCAGCAGGATGCGTGTGTAGTGGGGGTACATCCAGATGCAGGAGGGAACACCTCGTTTCCCTGCGCGTTGGCGGGGGCTGTGATGGAGAAGTGATGGCACTCCGGGTGGCAGCTGGTGCCGGGGCTCGCCTCCAGAGACCTGCTGCAGTCATCACCTTCCCAGGGAGGGGATGCTTCAAAGGAAGGGTTGTGAAGCAGAGTGAAGAAAAGGCAGCAGGGTGGTCAGGCTGCTTTTACTCTTTTGGTTCGTTGTGTTTATACTTTATTATAGTGTCTCAGGCTATTGAATAACGAGCTGTGTGTTACACGACAGACTTTAATGGCATGTGAAAAGTGGAATTGGGCAACACATTCCTACCTTACTCTCTCATCTGAATTTCTCCCAACAGATGCTCTCTTAATGTACTTAGTTTTCTTGAAGCTGCCTTTCTAGATGTGAGTTCTCCATAAAAAATAATTTGGGCAGCCCCACCCTGCCTGGTCTGTCATAGTACCTAGCTGTTTTTTCAAAATGGTTGATGCTTTTCTTGATAAAGCTTCTTTGAAAGAGCCCATTCTGGGTGGTTGTGGAGACCATTTGGGTGTTCCTGGATTCCTTCAACAATATGAAGACCTGAGCATTTATGTAATCTGATAAGTAATTAGCACAGCAGAAAGTGCTGTTTTCATGTTGGGTCTGTGAAAATGGTAACCTCCTTGGGAAGAGACATGAGTAAAGTAAAAGCATAAGCAGCAGTAATTGAAAATGTGGAACCTGTTCTCTTCTGGATAGTACTATAAAATTACCCCAAAAGTGCCCTATGTCATTCTGTTTATAAATACCTCTATAGATGAGGTTCTGGGGAGCTCTTGTTTTACTGTTGCTTTGTAGCTTGCAGTTGAGTTAAAGGTACTATGAGGCATAAGGGGATATTCTGTTCGGCTGTTTTTATAATGATAATACCATAGTTTTTCCCTGCTTTGCAGCTGGAACAATTTTTAAGTGGAAAATTGATAAATATTTGATGGCAATTAGCTGCCATAAGGATACTGAGTTTTCAAGCCTAAAAATACCCATCTGAGAACAGAGGATAGATACAAGAACAGTATAACAGATTGTCAGGAGACTAAGGTTTTCTCAGGTCATTGGAAGATGTTTCCTGTTTTGTTTGATAAACTGTATGTAATGAAACATGAAGATCCTGAGAAGGCTTTTTTAAGTTCAGGTAGACCAGCTTTAGCTCTCATTTGTGTTTTTAAGAGCGTAATATTAATGCAGTACTAACAAGATTTTATGTAATGTATTTTTAATATTACATATATGTGCTTGAAGAAATGTGCAGTTGAATAATAAGAACTTGCTTTTTTTTTGTGTTGCAAATTATATGGACTACAGTAATTGCAGTATGCATAAACACATCTTCAAGTCTGGTAGCTTCTGCAAAACATCAGTGTTTGTGCGCTAAAAGGGAAGTCTCATACTGAAGGGGCCAGACAAAAATTAAGCCAGCAATGCTCAGTGCCACGTAGACGCACTATGTAGTTCCGTAAAAAGCTTATGATTCTGTGGTAAATTCACAACGAAAAGTTATGGAAACCTATCAGTCAGTCTGAGTGCTGGAAGAACCTTTTTGATGAAGGAAGGGTCTGGAAGGTGGAAGGATGGAGCAGTGCTCTCCTTTGTTTTAGGTGTTCAGCAGTTTTAGACTTTCTCCCGTGGACCAGAGTAACAACCCCATGTTGCCCACATGTCCAAGCAGGGTGGATTCAGTTGCTTTATTCACCCACGCAGGGATGCAGTAGACGAGACAGTGTGTAATCTGGTGTTCCTACCATGCAGTTTGTTTGGGCAGAAATCCCAGAAAAGGCTACAGCTGGAAGGCATTGTTTTACCAGCAGCATTACCCGTTTTGTCTGTTTTCATCTGCAAGGGAAGAGCCTTCAGGAATGGCAGCGCATTCATAGTGCATTGCACATCCATGTTTTGAGTGGTAGCCAGGATGCTGTGCTCTCAGCCTGAGCTGGAGGCGCTTTCTGGTGTATGCTGCTTGCTGCGAGAGGACCTTAATCCATCTTTAATGGATTCAAGAAGGGTAAATGCTGGAGACCCAAACAGGTCAGTCCAGAAGTACTAACCCTAAACCTCCAGCAATTAGGAGCTAGCTCCCAAAATGCTTAGGGCGACTGTCTGGAGACTGAGTACAGAGCCTTTATTGTGAGCCTTCATGGTTTGGCTTTCTGAGCTAGGCTTTTTCATTCATTAAGTAACAGGATGCGAGGATGGCAATCACAAGAAAAGAAGAAAGTTCTGCTTTGTGTCTCTGCCTTCAGGAGTAAGAGAAAATTGAAGTCAAGTGTCCGATTGTGTTTTGGAAGCCAGCAATTCCTCTTGTGTTTGTCAGATGAGACATATGTTCTCTATCTCTTGTGTTTCACCTTCTCCAACTGTTAAATGGGGAAAGTACATTGCTACTTCTGCGTGAGTGCTACACTGAGCAGATACACCAGTATTCAGCGATGCACTAGTACTGTGCTGATGTTGGGCTCTTGGAGGCACAATTGTAACAAGTGTGTCTGTAAATGTATGAGATTTCTAAATGATGAAATTGCAGAAGCGTATGTAAAGGCAGATTTCCCTCCTGCTCAGTGAGAGAATGATATGCCTTTCATTACATGCTTGTGATTGTGTGTGTGTTATCCTTGGAGGTAATGCAGCTATCTGAGATAGGTAGTGAGTTAATCTTTATAAAGTACTTTTAACAGGAAGAGTGCTGCTCTGTGCAAAAACCAAATTCAGTTGAGTCCTGTGATTAAAAACTTGCTTAGAATAACGGACCTAATCTTCCAGAAGACTTGAGCATCTCCAACCTTTAAATAACCCAGGTACTTAAATAATATTACATCACGTGGCATCTAACATAAAAGTGCGTAACACCTCGCAGGACCCAGAAATAATTTTATCTGAATTGTTATGTAGGGTAAAGCTGTTGCTCTGACTGAACAGTTACCACTAGTCTAGAGTATTAATTAAACAAAAAAAAGTTTTTTTGATAATGTTGCCTTTAAAACCACAGAAAAATATTTAAAAAACTTTATTCTCATTGAAATAAAACCTGAAGCACCTGTTTTGTTTGTATGTTTGTTTGTTTACTTCCTTTTTTTTTTTCTTAGAACTATTTTGATGGAAAACTTTCCCCTCAAGGGAAAATGCCTTGGATTGAATACAATCACAAGAAGGTATCTGGCACTGAGTTCATTATTGACTTTTTGGAAGAGAAACTTGGAGTGAATTTAAATAAACACCTTGGTCCACATGAAAGAGCTGTTTCCAGAGCTGTGACGAAAATGGTGGAGGAGCACTTCTACTGGTAAGCTTGCATGGGGAAGCTGGCTGAGTTCTCGTGCTGTCAGATCTGGCCCTGTGCTTGTGCCTGGACGTGAATGGTTTTTTTCTCTTGCAGAAAGCTTGGGTACCTAACTATTAATTTCACAACTCTCTTCACCCTAGAAAACTGCTGTTGCTTTCTGCGTATAGCTAGTATGAACTGGGGGTAACTCCCCTGAGAGTTGCAGTGTTGTGCAGGCAAGGCCAGGAGTCAGGCCTTTTGCCTGCAGGTTTGCAGAAGGGAGCTGCAGTGGACTGTTCCTCCATCCTGTTCAGTATGACCTCTGCGTAGAAACAGCCTTACTAATAAAGAGCAAAAATTCAAGATGGCTGAATGAATACATATGTACTTGGGAGGGGAAGGGGAACAAATCCAGCATTCAGCGTGAATCCAGAACATTGTGTTCTTACAGTTACTGATTTTAATTATCTGTGCGTGTGATTGCAATATGAATTACTGCCTTTCCTGTAACACAGGATACTCCTGTATTGTTGGCAACTGCCAGTTGATAGGATACAGTATTAGTCACAGTATCCTGAGAAGCTGAAGTATGTATATGAATGGCAAGCATAAATATAACCTTGTTGGTACTTTATGCATTTTACTGACACCTTTGAAAAGAATACCTGTGATTTCTACCTCCACCCCACCCCCTCTGCCCCTTTACGTTTCAGTCCTTTTTAAGTGCCCTTTCCAGTCTGGATTCATAGAAGTAGCAGGTGGACATGGCATGTTGGATGCTGCATTGGCTGCCTCAGCAGGCACAAGGCTTCTTCTCAACAGTTTCCTTTCTAGCATTCATTTAAGTCCTTGCTGTACTAAGTCTTGAATTAATATTGCACTTTTTTTCTTCAAAACAACGTGTGATTTAAATTGAATGCATTTATGTGGTTTTTCTTTCACCTTGTGATAGAAGATGAGCAGCAACATGTACGTATAGTTCTTCAAATAATTCTTAGTGTTTTCTGTGAACAATTTTAGCATTCACTACGCAGATTTAAATGATACAGTTTAGAAATATAATCCCTGCTTTCCAAGAAGTGTGATCTTCACCAATTATACCCATCTGCAGTACCATAGCCTCAGAAAACCCTGACTCAAGTAGCCTGCAAATTTAACAACTTTTTTTTTTGTTTGTTTGCCCCCCTCTCAATTATTATAGCTGCCAAAGGGAAAATGAGGCCTTTTAATCCCCTAATGCTCCATCTCCTTGCCTTAGTGTTGCTTGTTTTATGGTCCATAGGCTTAACTGCTTTAAATGTGACATCACTGATGACAAACTTATACTGCTGTTGTGTCTCAATTAAAAATTGCCCTTTCCTCTGTGAAGCTGTTGTTTGTCCATCCAGGCTTCCTCTGAGCTGACTTGGCACTGCTGGGCATGATACAGGGGAGCATGGGGGACAAGTATTGCAAATTCAGGCACTGAGCCAGGGAGATGACATTGAAATGGGCTTAGACCAAGTGAGAACAGATGTGCGTGCCTGGCTGTATATCCCTGTTGCCTTTCCCATTTACTCACACAGTTGAGTTTCCCTAAGGCACGGATTTTTGCTGCAGTGTAGTAGAACATCCAACTGTATGTTCCTGCTGTGTGGCTGTACCAGAGGCTGTTGGTGAGGTTACACCATGCTGGCTGGCTATAATAGGCAAAGCCTGAGCTATGAGGCATTACAGTTGTAATGCTGTAATTCCTGGATAACAACTTTGACCATCCTTTAGTTAGACGAAAATAAAATCAGGCTTTAGCTGTATAGGACTATGTTTCTCATGACAGCATTGCATCTGTAGTTGTGGATCCCTTCATATCAGCCCTTGAATCAGCCCACTTCCCACCAGAAGCTTAGGTTTTGTTCTTGGTGTCCTCAAGTCCCATGGTGAGGAATTTGTAACAGCGATCTCCTTTCTGCAGAATAAGGTTTAGAAAATCAAGTCTCCAAAGCGGTGATATAAAATGTGATTCATACTGCTTCCTTGCCAGCAGCATGCAAAGTAGTTTCATCATAAATAAGTAATACTGTAGTACATTTATCAGACAAAGAAGCAAAGTGCATCCTGTGGTGTGCTGTCTCTGGATGGAGCTAATCCTGGTGGGTGCTCAGCATCTCCTTCTGAAACGTTTTGCTTTTGCTGAGGTAATTGCTCGTCTTTGCCAATTAATGCCTCTTACAGGTGGAAATTACTGCTCTGGCTGGAGTTGAGAGCCATGCAGGGCTATTGTGAACCTCAGCCTCTAGATACTCTGTCTCTGCCCCAGGCTGTGATGCTTGGCAGGGGTCAGGCAGAAAGACAGCGAGGGAGCAAGTGAGTGCACCTATTTTAGCACCAGGATTAGAGCGTATCTCTGAGATGCGCAAGACTAATTTGGAGCTGATACTGGAGCTTCTGTCTATGGAGAATGCCATAACTGTTAGGCTTTTGCTGTGTTTAAATTGGCAAAAGAAAAAAAGCCTGCTAACCTGATGGGTGTTGGGCCGAGTCAGCAGGGGAAGATGTATGGGAGCCGAAGGATTTTGTGTCTCTTGCCTCAGGGCTTGGATCCCGTGCAGACCTCTGTCATCTGCTGAAAGCTTGCTCTGGGTCACCTCGTGACCGTGGGCCCTTAGAAACCGGCGAGACACCCACAACCACTCAGTATACGTTGAGTTTTTGGTGTATCTGTAGCACATTTGTGGGATCGGATCTCTGTGTAAAATGGGCTGGTGGATGTCCATGGCACTGCCAGCATTCAAACCAGGCAGCTGCTGGTGCCTGGAGGGTTAGGAGTCACTGTGAGGTGCCTGGAGGGCTCTTTAATCTCAGGAGAGGGATCTCAGGTCTGTGACACTAATGTGCTTAGTGAGAGCCTAAAGCCCTGAATATGCAGCTTAACCAAACTAACCCATTAGATTGGTTTAGCTGTATTATCAAACACAAGCTTATTGATTTATGTGTGTGTGTGTGTGTGTATATACATATATATATATACACACACGCATACATGTTTAACTCATTTCTTGCTTTGTCTTTCAAGAAGACTGTGTAAACATTACATATGTGATGAGTGCCTGAAATACCGGCAAAGCATGGTATCAGAATACAAGTGAATCTGACTCTGGTTGGTATTCAGACTTGCCATGTATTAAACATAAAATACATTTATAATATAAATATGTTTAAATACATCAAGACAATTATAAGAGCGACGTCTCTCCTGCTATTAACAGTGATGAGGCTTGGGTGGCACTGGCAGCCTGAAAGCCAGTTGCTCTGGGATGGCACCCAGCAGGTGGGGTTTCTGTAGCTGATTGTGAAATGAATTCGTTATAATCCTCTTGTATATCAAGAAATTCAACTCTGCACAGATTCAGATAGGAAAAATAACCCCCAGTTCACATCCTTGTGAACACCTTCCCCTTGCCTTGATGTTCAGACAGTTTGGGGATAATCAGGCAAGACGCTGTTGATGAGTCATTTTCTCCATCTCCTTTTCTGATTTATGTATTGAGGCCAAAGCTGGTGTTACATTTAGACTTCAGATTTGCTTCAGCTCCACAGCATTGCTCTTTAATGCATTATTGTTTTATTTATACTCTAAGATTTGTACAGATGTGCTGGCACAAATGGTGATGTTTCCCAAAATGCTCAGTTTGGGCCAATATTTAAAATAGTTATGTCATCCTATAAATACTAACTGCAGTTTAATATGCATAGTTATGCTGAAATAGGTTATGTAGACTACCTGATTTCTGGCATTTTCTAACCTTTTGTAATGTTGATAATACTCTAGTAATATAGTCTGAGCAGAGGGATGATGTGTGTGATTAAACGCAGAGGAGCATTTCTGGATAGGAAGCACAGATTAATGAACCTTTGAATAGACTTATTTTTAACAAAGTGCTTTTAACTGTTTCTCTGATCTGAGCCTGCTTTTTCCTTTCCTTTTGTGCATTCTCAGAACCATAAAATTTTAGGAGTAAATTCTGTGGTTGCCTATTTAGCTGCCTTCATTGCCCATGTAAATTCGAGATCTGGGACATGTGACAATGTTACTCATTCAAAGTGACAAGCAGATGTCTTAAGATTGTGCTTGACAGTTTAGCCTAAGCAGGATTACCTAAATCCTGTGCAGTTCTGCTCTTCCTGCATTGTTGTCCTGATCATTAAACGCTTCGTCTGATCTCTGCCTCTTCCAGACCCAAAGACCTTCTCCTGCAGAGCAAGCGAGTGCTAGGAAAATGTATTTTTACTTTAAAGTATAGGCTAAATAGCTTTGTGGGAAACCGTGTTCATCCTGTCTCTTGAAATTAAAGCCATCCTGGACGGGCTTGATCATTCTTGGTGTGGTGCTAGCTCGTGGGTGCAGTTGGAGTGAACCCAACACAAATAGCGATGACAAGTCCATAGGCCTGAGTTAGTCTTGTGCGACTGGGATGACTTTTAAAAAATGCTGCAGTGAAGTCTCCTCTCTTCTTCTGTTTCGTTTTGGCTTCTTTTGACTTGTTGTCCCTCTTGTGGCTAGGCCTGTTGTCCTAAAGCAACTAAGTTGTGTTGCAGAGTTGCCAGGTGAAGCTGGTCAGGTCCATGCTGGGAAGAAGGATTGGGAAGAAGGGTCTTTGCAGTGAGACATGCAGCAGAGCTCTCGGAGAGCAGGTTTTTCTTAGCTTATTCAAGTAATAAATAATAACTTATAGATAGTATTAGTATTTGCAATTATTTCCTAGTGTTTGCATCAAGACCAGGGTGTTCCTGTTCAGAGCTGTACCTGCCCAAGGACCTTGTCCTTTCCCAGGCCTGTGAAACATGACTGCTGAGATATTCTGCTTTATGGAGCACCCTTATGCTTTCACCTTAGTCTTCTTTCCATCTTTCTTAAATCCTGTTTTGCCTTTGTTTCTGGGGCAAGGCAGTCTCACACCACATCTTCCAGCGAAAGTTAATGCTTCTGGAGTTTCAGTAGCTGTTTACTCTGCTGCTTGCAGGCTTCACGTTCCCCCTTTTGTGCTGGTGCCTCTCACTAAATCTGGCTTTGTTACAAACTCCCCTGTGTTGAAACCAGCCCAGTGACTTGAGTTGATCCATCCATTTTGAAAAACAGGGATTGTGCAGAACACCCCTGTTCGAAGAGTGGTACTGAAGCGTGTGAAATATCAGCGGGATGCTTTTGTCATATTAATACAGTGCAAGAGGTTGTGGAGAAACCTGTGGAGGATAAAAGCCTTCAGAAGCATAGCAGGTGCGGTTTTGTGCTTCACTGTTGATGCATTTGCAGTGAAAACCTGCATGTGCCTCACTGTTACTGACTTTAATGAAATCAGTTTGAGCGGAAGGCATTGTCCTGGAGTGGACAATTTTTAATAGAATTAAAATGCCTTTCACCCACTCTGTTGGGAGTATTTGAAATTTGAGCTGTAAGTGGATTTTTTTTTTTTTCAGCTGTTATGCCAAATACTCTCCTTTAACCTTGTTATTAGTAATTCAAGTAAAGAATCTGTGGAAATTTAAAGATTAGAACATTTTCATGGTGTAAATGTAATTGTTCCCTCATGGTACTGCTGAATTCAATTTTTGTTCATGACATAGAGGAGGTGCTAAAACATACATTTAAAAAAAAAAAAAATAATCACAGAAGTTCTCCAGGAGATACTGCTTTGTTGTTTTTCTTTCCTGAATTAGGCAATCCATATCAGCACTAAGGAAATTATGTCAAATTAGAAATATGTACAATGGTAAGACTGAAATCATATTCCAAACTAAAAAACTTGAGCTCTGATCATATTGGAAATGGAAACTTTTGATTATTAAGTTGGTATTTAATATAACTGTGTACCTGAGCTTGCAACTTTTGATATTTCAACCTTTTGATCTAGCTTCACTAGTTTATCATGTCTCCATGAGCCTGTTTTCATATGATCTCAAATATGTAAATCCACTTTTAGATTTTTCAGTTTGGAAATTGCTACAAACGTAATGGAATGTGGATGCCAACTCCCAGTGTTTCTGAGACCCTGTTGGTTTCGTGTGTTTGTCATGTCTAATTTGAGATGTCTTTAGCCCTTTTTTCAACATCCCTTGAACTTGGTGACAAAAGTCATATGGTCTTTTTGGTTTCTTTGTAATGTCAGAAGATGCTAGATATTAAAAAAGTTAATGTTTCTTTTTTTGTAAGTTTCTTGAGTAGCAACAACAACAAATTGATTTTGTTTGCCTACAATATTAGTAGAGAACAATATTAGTAAAGAACAAAAATTCATGTAGGAAACAAAAATTTCAGCTGGTAAAACACATTTTTGTAAAAAGACCTTTCAGAATAATATATTTGTCATTCAATAAAATTGGAATACAGCCTGAAATAAAACAGAGTCCTTTAGAAATGTGTCTCTCATAAAATCAACATTTTGAATAGAGGAAAAAATACAGGAGAAAAGTAATCCAATAACCACCACTCCATTTTTTTAAAATTTAATTTAAAAAGATTGTGTCATTGTTAGTTTCTGAGGAGAGCAGAGATCTTCTGAAGAATGACTGCTACAATATTTATGTTGGAGCAAAGTTACTGTTTGGCTAAGTTTCAGCAGTATAGAAAGCAAGGAGAACAGGTTGGTGGGAAAGATTGGTTTCTTTGTGGGCTGTTTTGTTTTCTCTAGGTCTGTGCAGTCAGTTGTCTTTAGCTAATAAATCCTTTTGGCACTTCTGGCACTGCATTTTGTACGCAAGTTTGGGAGATTTCTGCAGCTTTTATTTTATATTTCAATGTGAATCCCACTTTCTCTTCAAGCGAGTCATGATTTAGTGAGAGAATAAGCACTGGGCAGATTGCGTTAGGTACTGCAAGTCAGTTTTCTCTGCTGTCACTCTTGAGTTGCATCAGGGTCTACTCTTTACTGGAAACTACCTCTCCATCAGGGCAGTGAGCACTCAGTGTTGAGAAAGTTTGCTGCCTAACCCTTGTGCGAACTTTTGCGGGGTGGTGAACGGCTGTTTGGGTATTGTACTGCTGTAACTTATTTTTGCATCCTTCTAGGACTTTAGCTTATTGCCAGTGGGTGGAAAATCTTCATGAGACGCAAAAGATGGTTTCACTTTTTGGCCCCTTCAGCGACTTGCTGAAGTGGATCCTCTGTCACCTGACCAAAGGGATTGTGAAGCGGGAAATGTACGGGCATGGCATTGGCCGCTTCTCGGAGGAGGAGATGTACACACTGATGGAGAAGGACATGCGGACTCTAGCAGGCCTCCTGGGTAATGTACAGCAAGCTACGCGCGTTCTGTTTGTTCACAGCCCACTGTCCACAGGATGAAATCGATTGCGAGTACTTGGCAGCTTGATCATGCACACAAATAATCTCATTTTGTCAGCAGGTAGAGTCTGCAGTGCTGCTGTCATTCAGTGCCACCCTTGCTCTAGCAGGGACACTGTTTCTTTCCTTGCTGCTTGCTACCAAATTGTGTCTCTAGAGGTGTGCTCTTCTCTGGGCACCCATTACCTGTATCTAGAGGAGCAGAATGTGACCTGCAATTTTGGAAGAGTGTTTTGCTGTATGAATTTAGTAAAATACAGTGTTTGGTTCTGCAAATTAAACTTCTATTTATATTTGGGGGGGGGGGGTGTGTCTTACTTCTAATTCATGGGACTCATGGCTGTTTGATAGATTGTTATGAGGCTGCCATTTGAAAACCCTTTACAGATGTTATTTTGATGAGCTAGACTTTGCTGTGTTTGGTTGATGTTGGCAGCTTTAGTCAAAGCTGCTAGTAGGAGATCTGTCTGTGTTGTCAAAATAGGTAGTTTTAGACTTCTTGATTGTCATGGGTAGGTCCCATAGGGTTAGTCTTAAGGTTGACCTCACTTAGCTAGAACCACATGAGCCTCACTTCTGTTGTGTAGCTCAGGCTGAAATCTGCGCCGGAGCTGTCTACACTTTGCTTCTCGCCTTGCAGTGTGCTGAGAGCTAACCATATTGTGCTTCTGTGTAAAATTTGCATTTTGAGGAATTGGTTTGTGGCAGATTGTCATTTCCCTTGAGCTTGTGTCTCTCTTGTGCAAGGAACTGAGAGAGATGGTACCTATGTGGCTGCTTTGTTCCCTGTTAAGATCGCTTTAAAGAGGTGGCTGAGTGGAGGGCAGGAGGGATGATTCCCTGCCCTGCGCTCCAGAGGGAGGACATGTTGCACATGCTCTAAATAGGTAAGTGTGGAGTGGATGGAGGGAGCAAGGTGAGGAGAGCCCCGCAGAAGGCAGAAACCGAGTGCTTGCTGAGAAAGGGAAGGAAGAGAGATGCTTCTGGACTTCCAAGGTGTTTCTGCACCTTTGTATTTGCAGAGGTCCTAGATGGGTCTGTGTAGCTTTTTCTGTAACTTTGTCTTCTGAAACAAACCTACTGTGTTGCTGGATTGATAGCAAGATGGAAAAAAGACGTGATGCATGGACACAGTGAGCAAGGGGGAGCTCCCTTTCTCATGCTGCATTTTGTTTGTTAACAAAAAAGTTACCTATTCTAGTGCGTCTTCAAAGAAAACCTGGTTTTGGCGCTTAAGAGTTCCCTTTTTTTTTTCTGGGGGAGGAAGGGAGGAAGCAGCTCATTTTAGAAGAGGAGGTCTGGGCACATATGCTGCAGAGCTGTGGCCAGTTCACTCAACTGTGGGACTGCTGTTGCCATAGCTTCAAAGTTGCCACAACGTGGCTCCATGTACGTTGTAGAGAGGAATGGGGTTGGGATGGGAGCTGGAGGAAGTTCAGCCTATGACTTGGGAGCTCTGCAGAGCCCGGTGGTTCTGGCTAGGCAATGCTGACAGGCTGAATGGAGCAGCAGTGGATGTGTCTATGCTAAAGGCACCCCTGTCTGCCAAGAGTAGACATAGCCTTTAAGAGAAAACTGAAACATGTTCCTGAGTACCTGTAAGGGTCTCTTGGTTTGCTTATTTGAAGTCTGCATCTTCCTGTGTCTGGAATCTATGCTGACACGCAGATTTGTAAAGTTTTGAGTTCAAAGGGATCAATAAATCACCTAGACAGATCTCTGAATTGGACTGCTTGGTTGCTGTCGTGAGGCCTGTGTCTTTCTTATGGCTGAAGCATGTCTTTCTAAAAGGCATCCAGTTTTAATTACAAGATTTCAGGAGGTGGAGGTGCCACTACTTTCATTAGTTATTGGTGACAGATGTTAATCACCATCAACATCTGTTCAAAATCTGACCTGTTTTAAGTCAGAGTTTATCCGATTCCAGCCTGCAGGCAGATGTTCCTCCTGATTCTTCTTCCCTCCCTGGGTGGCCTGGGTCATCTCCTTGTGAAGGTAAATGCTGTAATCAAACAGTCTCGTACTTTTGGTTTTGGTGGGAAAAACCACTGGAAATCCTCAAGGATAAGGTGTTTTCTTCACTATATCAGTCTTTTTAATTGTATGATACCTATGTTATCAGCAGGTGTTCTATTTTTGCTTCCAGATTATTGATGAGAATGTTGTGCCTTGTGTGCTTCAAAAAGCCTTGATGGGTATCTGCTGTATTCCTGTTTTACTACATTACCATCTGAATATTGTACATTTTTTTTCATCTTCCCCTCTGAAATGGATGTCATATTAGTCAGTGTGCAATGTGAATCATTATGTTTGCCCTTTTGATTACTGGTGCATTTATCTGCTTCTCTATAATTGCCTTGATTTTTTATTAACACCAGCATGCTCAGGTTTTCTCCAGCCAGCTGTTTACAGTCGGGTCTAGTAACTGCAGCATCCAGGTAGTATCCTGGGATGGGGGCAGGGAGTGGGATGAGGACTTCCAGCCTGACTGGAGACTCTCCTGTTTCACAGGGGGAAGGAGAAGGCAGTCAGTCAGCCTGTTGTCTGCACAAAAATCTTCGTGAAATTCCCCTCCACATATATGTACCCATGTGTTTTACCAGAAGAGAAAGCAGTTAGGATTTTGGCTGTTAATTAGAGGCCAATTTTAAGAGCTTAAAAAAGATGCCTATAATGCAGAGTAGCTGCACATAGCAAACTGTAGCTGTCAGTCATCAGGCATATAAGATTAATTTAATGCTCCTCATTTTTTAAGAGAGACCATTCACATGGGAACAAGAATAACTTTTAAATTCCAAGTGCTGCTTCCAGAGAATGACAACTTGGCAGCTGCCTGGTCTTGTGACACTCATTTTGACATTCCCAGTCACATCTTCAGTGCTTTTTTTTCTTTTTTCATTTCTGAGAATCATTTTTCCTTCTCTGAGGTACCTATTTCCCTAACAGACTCCTCCAGATCTCTTATAAATGTGGAAATTGGAAGTAATCCTCCTGTGATGGATCAGCCTGCCCCGTTGGTATCATCTTGCTCTCTGTCCTGCAGTCTTTAGACCACAAATGAAATCTCCTTGTGTTGTAGTAGTTTCCTACTGCCTGGTAGTAGCGTCAGGAAGTGGGGGGAACTGGGCATATGAAATAGCAATATATAAAAATATGCATTTTGGTAATTATTTAAAAGATGGAAGTGAGTGAGCAGTGCCGATAAATCTGTTGGTGCCCTCTCAGCTGCCTGCCTGCCTCAGGCTTTTGGGTAAATGGGGATTTTGAGCAGGGAGTTGCAGGGCAGCAGCTGCCTGAACCAGCTTTTGAAAAGCATTTGACGATTTGTGGAGGGAGGGCAGGGGTGCTCAGAGCCAAAACACAGAGGTGGGACTAACCTGAATGCAAGCCTCTAATGCTAGTTGAAATGCCCCCCAGCAGCCTCCATAGACTGTATGTGCTGCTGTGGAAGGGTGCAGGTCTCCTGCTGGCCCTGTGTCTCGTAGATCTGTCTTTTGCTGGGGTTTCTTGACCCAGTGCTGAAGTAGCTGCTTTTGAATCCTTTTGGTGCATGGTGGAGTTGGTCACAGAGCCTGGCTGCATGGGCTGTGTGCTCTCAAATCTCCAGACAGTACAAATGTGATCCAAGTCCAGTGTGACCAGGTGTTGGCATTTCTGTTGGGTTAGCTAGGGGATGCAGCCAGGTGTTTGAGATGATTAGCACTATGGCAGCCTTGATTGCAACAGGTGCTGTGTAATCTGGCATAAAACTAGACACTGAGAGATGGTATCTGATCTGTCAGAAAGTCTTCTGGAAAAAAGTTGCACTGGAAGTTTTGGGAGCGGGTTGGAACCAGTAGAAGGAAATGTGCATGGAGGCCATGTTATGTGGTGCAGGGTGACTGCAGTTTTAGGGAGCCACAGCTCTATTTCCTCCTCTTCCCATTTGTTTCTGCACACCCGAAGGTGTGGGGTGTTGTGCCTGGGGAACCCCTCTGTTTGCAAGAGTGGGATGTTTCAGGCCTCACTCACTGCCTGTCTTAGTTGTAGCAAGATGGAAATGGCAGTATTACTTCCCAGCACAACATTACTACGGATCAAGTCTGAGACCCGGTTGTATGGTGCTAAATTCCTAGTGTTGGCATGTAACTGTGGTTTGGGGACCGATTTTTGAGCTGTGCTTGAGATCAATGAATGCTAGGTGTCACATAAATACTGAAAAGACACAGCATTTACCCTGTATGTAGTGTTCAAACAGTAGATTGATGCAGCCGTGAAAGAGCTGTGGGGAGTTAACTTGATGTTAAAATTACAGCTGACAGGCTAGAGGAGGTTTTTGTTACTGGTTATTCCTGAGCACTGTTCTGCTACACTATAGTACAGGGGAATGACAGCATTTGTTGTACTGTACTCTGAAATTTGGTGCATTTTAATGCTGGATAGTGTTTCTAAACTCACTGAATAACCCTGACAGTTAATAACCTGCTCAATTACAGGCAATTTATATTGGGCAAGGGAAGAATGTCCTGGGCAGATGGGATAACTGGATTTGGAGAATTCAATTATGTATGACACTTCAGTTTTTAAAGCACTTTGGGCCAAGGCAGGGACACTGCAACCATTTCACCTGACCTCTGTAACACCACGCTTCACCTGTGTGCCCTGTGTGTGGTCTTTGCTCCAGGTCTTGTTTCTGTGATGAGGAAACAAGTTTATACTGGATATTTCTTTGCAAATGGTATCTTTGAAATGTGATTTTTCTTCCCTATCTTAGGTAGTTATCCACCTGTTTGTGCTGTGGTGGCTATTTAGGACCATCATGGCATTGGGGTGCCCAGGGAGGTATTGCAGTGTGGAGCAGACATGTCCCCTCCTCTGGACCAAGCCAGTCCCAAGCAGCTGCTGTTTCACTTGCCTGCCTGCATGCCTTATGTGCCTCTGTTTGGTCCCTGCCAGGTAGAAACCAGAGTTTGGGGATGAGGGCACGGCACTGGTGGTATGTGAGGAGAGCTGTTTGCTCCTGCCTACAGTGTCCTCCTGGAGATGCAGGTCATTTCTGGGCAGTTGCTGCCAGTCTGACTGGTACATTGGTTTCAGCCTGAACAAATGGTGGGAGAAGAAGGCTTTGGGTATGACTTTCTTTTTTCATGTGACCAGATGAGTAACCTGAAACTGGATCTACATGCATGAGAGGTACAGGGTGACCAGTGTCTTTCAGCAAGTGCATTCATGGTTTCAAACCATGGTTGAACAATTTTGGGTTTGCACCAAAGGAGAAAATTGTGTGTTCAGGCACCTGGTGGCTGCAGAGAAGATTTTAGATGCAGCAGAACTAGTGCAGTATGTATGTGCTGCCAGGTGTGATGAGTGGAGGAGGTCACTTGGCCAGTGGTGGCTCTGTAATCAGCCTAGTTAGAGAACTGGTGAGCACAAGGGAAGCTGTGGTAATGGATTTCACCTGCTGAACCGTAGCAACAGCTTTTGAACCATATTCAATATTGAATCCCTGTCTTTGAACCAGTGAACCTTTTCAGCTAAATGATTTCAGTAAAAAATATAGCTGAATATGTAACTAGGGAATTTTTCTTTTTTGTTAACTGGGGAGAAGTGGCATCCAGTCAAGAAATGTTTGCTGTTGTATTTACAGGTGACAAGAAGTACATTATGGGACCAAATGTTTCCACTGTTGATGCCACTGTCTTTGGGCATCTGGCACAGGCAATGTGGACACTACCAGGGACTCGACCAGAGAGGCTAATCAAAGGTAAGAAAGCTTAAGTGATCTCCCATGAAAAACTCTTGGTGGCATTTGCCATGTTTAAACTTGGAGCACCTTGTAAGGATATTTGAGGACTGCAGCAGCACTTCAGCTGCATCACAGGCTGTTCTTGCCTTTGATGTAGCATTTGTATCATGTAATGTTGTTTTAAAATTCGTGTTTGTTTTCTCTTTAATGTTCTACATGGTAATTGTTTCTATTCCTGTACTTGATCTCTTCCCTGTTTAACATAGCAAAGACTGAATGCCTTTAGGGAATGAATGCTGGGTAAAGTGTGAGAGGACAGCATGACCATGAGCCAAATTCTACTGAACTGAGTAGTCTAATTGATGGAAGAACTGCAAGTGCTATTGTCCCACTGAAATTACAGCCTTTGCTGTTATTGAAGATGCTGGGCAAGAAAGAAGTCTGGCCTGACTTTGGAGTCACTGTGTTTTTGTGTGAATTGGAAACCAATGTACCCTTCCTCTCCACGCATTTTTTTCTTGTGGGGTAGTATAGGGATATGAAATTATCTTTGTGTCCCTTTTTAGAATAAAACCCAACAGTATGAAGAATGGGAGGAGCTGAGGAGGAAAAAGATGTGAAATAGGTATAAAAGGAATGAATCTGACCTGTAGATCTACTCTGCACAAGAGAGAGCTACTAAAGCAGCAGTTAGGAGGCATAGACTTGTTCATTATTAAAACTTTGAGGAAAAAAATACCTGAGATGAGAATATAAGTATTGTCTATACAGTTCTTCCCCTTGATATCTGGGGAATCACAGATAAAATTCTGAAGGGTCTGTGGCTTTCAAGAAGGAATACGGTGTTTGTTAAGCTAGTTTGTCTCTAATGAAAATAAATAGAAGGTGCAAATACCCAAGCAGTATGGATGTGGATGATTCTCTGTACCCATCCACCTATTGATGCTATTGTGAATGCAGGTTTCACATACGCATTCCCTCTAATATACTATTATTTCTTTGTTCTTTGAAGGTTTTTGTAATTTCTTCTCTAAGCAGACTCTAAGCATACACGTATGTATAAACATAAGGCGTAAGGTACTAAGGCTAGGAACATTATGGGTGAGCCAGTGACCATATGAAAACTTAAAAATGTGAGTTTATCTTGCAGACAACGCTGCCATCTGGTGGTGGGAAAACTAAATTAACTGTATTTTAATAAGCGTATAGGTTCAAATTCTGTCTTTAGAAACCAGGTTTCTGCAAAATAAGCAAGAATTTTACTATGAAAACCTTAAAGTATTAGTATCTTGTCTTGATTTATTTCTTTAGATGTTCAATTTGGGTTAGTTATTTTGTTAAATGTGTTTATGTTCATTTCAGTGTAACCCTTCTTGTATGTAGGTTAATAATAGGTGTTTTAAGTTACATGAAAGCTACAAACAGAGCCGCTAAGAGGATTGATGGGATCTTGGCATTTTGAAACCTCTTTGGAAAGAACTTGCACAATTTATTTCCAAACAGTGCTAACATGTTTCTGCATCAGCAGGTAAGTTAGAGTATTATGGACTGGGTGTATTTACTGGAGTCTGTTGTACTGTGTTGCAGGTGAACTGATTAACCTTGCTATGTATTGTGAGAGAATAAGGAGGAAATTTTGGCCAGAATGGCACCATGATGATGATAACACTCTGTATGAATCTGAGGAAAGCAGCGAAGCAAGCAAGACTTACTCCCCTTTGCAGGACTTCAGTTTTTATTCAAGGACAGAAACATTTGATGAGGAAGGGAACAGTATTTCTCAAACGCCTGATACAGATTACACTGGACACTCCCTCTTTGATTCAGATGTGGACATGGATGAGTACAGAGATCATGAACAATGCAAGTGATGTGTATGAACATCTCCCATTTTGCAAACAAGCTCTTTCTTGGGATCAGTCTGATCAGATCTTGGGTCAGGAAGAGGTTTATACCACTTTGGAAGAGACCATTGTGCTTGATTCAACTGTCACATGCTACCTGGACTATTTCAACCTTATTTCATTTTGTGTAACTGTTCAGGTGGAACCAAGGTAAACAGTTATTTAAAACACACATGGGCAAACTGGAGGTCCAGGGGGAAACAGGACCTTTCAGTCTATGTTTTTGTTTGTGTTCAAAACCAGATCCTGCAATCAGGTGGGACAGACCCCTGGCAAGTGGAACATTTGTCAGAGCTGGTTTGTGTTGATATCTTACCTTTATAGGAACGGGTTGAGGACAAAAATGGAAGAGGTACAACTGGCACACCTTTCTCCCGTGGAAGAAAATGTTTGATGCTGTGTTGATTTGTGGAGTTTCGGGGGGATTTTATTGGATAACTACTTGTACTCTGGATGCATATGTTATTAGTGTCTGCAGGAAAGAACTTCTTCCAGTTCTTTTGGAGACAGTCAAGGAAGGCAGGAGGAAAACCTGTTCCTACAAAAAGGAGCTTTTTAGTGTTTCTTGTTCTTTGCAGAAGATTGAAATTGCTACTCTAGAATATTTTTATTCAGAAAGGAAATATCAGTTTTAATGTATAATCCCCCAAACACTCATCTGGAATGTGTGTTGGCCAAATTTCTTCTGTGTTTTTGAATTATTACTATTATGTTTTTAGTTCCTGCTACTGGGTGTTGTCTGCTATTGCCAGGCAAGGCTAAAGAATTGGGATTTGTTACTGAAACTCTGGTGTGTCTCAGCAGTGGGTGCTTTGTGTTCTTTACCAACAGACACATCAAACCCATGAATATTGCAAAGCGATTTGGGGTATTTCTAGGTGTGGGATACTGTGTAAATGGAAGATGTTGGTTCAGGCAGTCAAACGCTGTAGAGCTGCCTAGGAAGGTGCTTCGGTGGGTTCTGGGCCCTGTGCTGGTTTACAGTGCACAATCCCTGAAGCTGATGCATGGGAGGCAGTTGAGATAGGACAGCTGTGTCAACACTGCTGTCTGTGGGGATTTCCAGGTGCTGAAGGTGTGACCAGAGTTGGTTTTAAGGTGCCTTTGCTAGCACATCCATGAATCTGGAACCCCAAATCCAGAATGATTGCAAAGGTGCTGACATGCTTTGTGTTTGTGTCTCCCTAAATGCAGGTTAGAGATGAGAATGAATCTATTGGATTTACTCACCACTTTGAAAGTAAGCATGTACATCAGTGTTGCTTGGCTGTGGCTAGTTGGTTTTAAGTAGAGATAAAGCATATGGAACATATAGACAGCTGTGGTAGTTGTAAACATACATACAAAATCGGGTATTTGCCTGAAGGCTTTGGCAGTGGCCCATTTAAAAATATTTTAATTATGACTTTCTTATGAGTTAGATGAATCAGAATCCCTCAGTAAAATTATTATAATGTGTTAGTTGTGCCACACATTCTGTGAGCAGACAGGGCAGACAACTGCTTTAGGATGTTAATTGTTGGTAGTCCTAATAGTCTGGAGCTTGAAATAACTCCAGCTTTCAAAGAATACCTCTCTTTCTTGGATTGTGGAATGTCTCCTGCAGAGGAAAGCACTTGCTCTGGGGAAACACTGAGGTAGCCGTAGCTCTGAAAGCAGGGGGACACATGTCTGCAGTGAATTCCCAGGTCTGTTCATGCATGGGAGCTATTGCAGTGAGAGCTGACAAGTTTGGTGTGGTCTGAGATGGGTGTGAATTTGTACATGTTTCCTCAATTCCCCAGGCATGTCCTTGGAGCCATGTTCCAGTCAGTGGTCTCCATTGTTGTGAGGATGTATCATTTGCAAAGTGAACCAAAACTGAGGAGGAAGGTATCTATCATCCAGTTACTTGGGACCCTTCTCAGGAAACTAAGCCCAGGAATACGACACAAGACGACAAGTCTTGGGTTGGAAGCACAGAGGTGATGGCCTGAAATGCCATGAAACTTCATAGCCAAGTCAGGGCAGATTCCATTTGCAAAAATTTAGGTATTAATACTCTGGATAAAAGGCATCCACGTCAAAAAGCTCCTCTTTAAAAATGTTTGTGTGTTGGAAATTCTGACGGAGATGTTCTTATTTACCCATGTGTGTTTGAAGGCTGTGTTTCTGTGCTTTCTCCATCTTTTCAGCATTGGGAGGGTGTGCTTGCAGCAGATGAGTCCTGTGAGTCCCAGTTATTAAAAGACCATCTGGACTTGGGTTGACAGTATCACCTTTATAATTTTGGTGGGCTGACAGATCTGCCTGTGTCAGCGGCCCTTGCAACATCCTGAAACGTGGGTTAACCAGAAGTCAGCGACGTCATTTTACCCTCCCATGTGCGTGCAGCTGGATCTGGATTTTGCGTGGCCGCCCGCAGCAACGGGCACAGACCCAGGAGACGCTAGCACAGTGCACAGCCGGTGCCACACCACGGCCTCGCTTGTCTGACAGCGCTCGGAGCTGCAGGCACGGTGGGTAGGGCTGGTGCCGCCGCACCCCGGCACGGGGACCTGCGCCCGGGATGTAGGTGCTTCGCAGGCCCGTGGTTACGTTCGCACCTGGCATTTTTTGCCTTTGTTTCAAATAACTGGCATGCCTCAGCAGAGGCTGGACTGCACCCTGACCGGAAAGAAAGGATCGGAAGCAGTTGCAGAAGGGGAAGAGGCTTTTTGCTGTCGTCTGAGTTTTTCACTGTGTTAATCAGTGAGGTGAATGTATTTTGCAGCTTGTCACATGCCTTTCCTTTCTGAGGGACTACTCAGGTTACTTTAGAGGAGAAGTCGGTTGGGAGAAATTAGTTGGCTTTCTCCTTAGGACAGCTACTCTCGATAAAGTCTGTGTTTTTCAATTTGGCTGTGTTTCAAACTAGAAGTGAAATTAGGAAATAGCACCTCTTTAGGAATTTATGGCTGTAGTATTTTGTCCAGGTTTGGTAGGAAATTCTTGGATTTATTTATCCCTTCCGGAAACCAATACTGACTATTAGACCTCTTTAAAAGGATTTAATCCAAGATTTTTTTCTTGGAAGCTGGTCTTGGTAAAGTCTTCCAGGGGGGGAAAAAAAAAGTTTTTTAAAAAAAAGCTTTTTTAACATTTATGAAAAAGTGTTAGTTCTTTTGGTTTGCATGGGGAAGGAGAGGTGAGTTTTCTTCCAAAAAAAAACCAGAACAGATTTTTTCTGACTTTCCAAAATTCTGCTAAAAGACCAATGTTTTCATAGTCCTGCAGTGTTTTTTTTCCCTTTGTTTTTTCCCCTTCAATCCTCTCTCTTTTTTTATCTTGGTGCTGAAGGGCTATACAGAACTAAAAATAGTTGGGAGAGCATCTTTATTTCCTCTTGGGTTCTTTTTTTGTTGTTTGTTTGTGTGTGGGGTTTTTTTTCCTCTCTCTCACTGATGAAAATTGTGAGCCAAGTCCATCGTAGGGATGCTGAAGGTTCTGGCCATGCTGCTGATGGGAGTCAGGGACATGAGGGGTGTCTGCAGCTGTGAAACCTGAGACAGCCGTGGGGTGCTGACCGCCCAGCAGGTGAGCTGAGGTGGCCACTTCACACTGGAGCTGGAGGGCGATGGATGCCATGCTGTCATGTCTGAGGTGACATGGACCACATAACGCTTTTTTCCTGGCTGGGGGTCCTCGTGGCCAGACACTCAATGTGGGGTAATGTTAGGAAGAGTTCAGGGACCCTTGTTATAAGAGTCAGATGTCCATGAGGTCTCTGAGAGCATCGCAGCTGCCAGCACCAAACCTGGTTGTGGTCCCAGCCACAGCCCCAGGCTGGTTTTGGGTAGCCAGTGGTACATGGTCCTGGCGGGAGGAAAGCTAGCTTGGGGATCCTCCACGCTGTCTGGCCCCTCCCAAAATAGGTCAGGGGGCCCTTTGATGGTCAGGGGAGGAGGCAGTGGGTGGGAGAGGAGAGGGTGGGATGTGGGGAGGGTGCTGAGTGGTGGGTCGCCACAGGAGGACTCGGGCTGAACCTGCGGCCTGGCTAATGCTACTGTTTGGGGGCTGGGCGGGACCTCTGCCCTGCACCCCAGCTGGAGCACAACCCCTCATCCTGGTGAGGAGACTGCGCTGTTCCTCCTAGTTACTTCACCATAAATACCGCTGAAGGCTGAGTACTGCCTTTGTTTCTGTAGTGCTGCTTTAAGAGAATGAGTAATTGGTCTGCTCCTCATTTGGCAAATGGGAGTTTAAAGCAAGCCCTGCATTTTCAGTAGAGTTAGATTTGAAGCAGTCTGTTTTTTCATGTGAATTGCAGTGTTTGACTGTGTAACGTTCTGTCATGTCAGAAGGGATTCGTTTACCCCTGTCAGACTCATTGGCTCTGTCAGCAGAGCTCAGTGTTACCGGGTGGGGGAAACAGGCGCTAGGATGTATAGGTCCTACAGAAATCCTACAAATGTGGTGCTTGATTTAAAAACCAAACTGAACCCGATGTTTCAGATCTGGAGGACTCTTTCCATCCAATTATAACACTGCAAGTCACATGTTTTGATCTTTAAACCTTGGCAATGTCCCTCCAGATCTATATTCTCTTTGAAAAAATATTGCCTGAAATATTTCTGCAGCAACAGTTCAGGCACAAATTTCCTTTTGTCAGTGATGTCTGCTCAAGTAATCGTGACAGTTTCATACTGTTTTCATTGAAAGGGCTGTATCTGTCAGATACTAAGCCGTACAAAATATTGCCTGCTGGAAAAGTGTGTTATGTGCAGATTTATGCAGGGCAGCTCACCAAGTGAAATTTCTGTAGCAGGGGATGAATTCAAGTGCGTCTTGTCCTTAGATGTTTGAATAAGAATTTGAATCTGTTTTCTGACAAGTAGCTATTTAGCCTAACCCCCCAATCCCCAAATACTGCAAAATTATGAATTAGGCATGTGATCAAAATAAAGCAAATTATGCTCTCTAAGTGCAGAATTATGTTGGATGGCCCAGTAGCTGGCATATGGAAATGGATATACATAGCGTGGGTGCGAGTCATGCCCGTACGTGTCAGTAGCGGTGATCTGGAGGAGCAGTAGTGTTTAGTCCTCTCAGCCCATGGGATTAGAGGTACCTTTGAATGACTGCAGTGGTTTTCAGCAGGTGATTAGCACTACAGGTGTTGGTGTATGCTGTGCTACTCTCCGGGTATTCGTTAGTGCTAGGTAGGCAGCACAGGGACTCCTTTCCGTAGTGGCGGCTCCAGTGAGGCTGTCAGGCGCTGTCATCCCACGCCTGCGCTGCAGTCGTCAGCATCCTGGTGACGAAGGGCAAGGGCAAGGATCTGTTTGGGTTTGACCCCTCTACAGAGCATTGCAGTGAGCACAACTTTGAGCTCAGCGGTGAATGTGGGCTCTTGTGTCCAGCAGGTGCCCTGTTGAGGCAAGGTGTTCCCCTGTACCGCATGGGTTGCTGTTGGGAGGGGGGATTTAATTTTCAGGCCAGTGACCCTGAGACTTTACAGCTTTTCCTTAGTGGAGAAAAGTGTTCCAACATGAATCAGCTCTTGTCTTGGTGGTTTTGGGCAGTCTTCTCTTTGGCCATCGGGGAGGGCTTCTCTTGCCTTCCTTCCCTGTGGAAGTACCCTCAGTACTTCTCAGCAAAGGTTTATGCAGCTCCCTGAGGAGTTGGAAAAGAAATGGGATGTCTGTGTACAGCACAGGAATCTGAGTTGATGAAAACATGCAGCATGTCACTAGAGTGCTAAACTCTTGGTACCATGTCCTGGTTGCCCCCACTGCCAGATTTTTAAGGCCAGAGGAGATTGTTATAGGCCTTTAGTCTGACTCATGCAAAAAAAGGGCTGTAGGATTTCATCTAATGATTTCCACATTCAGCTCAACAAACTAAAGCTGAAATGGAGGATATGCTTCCAAAAGGCATTCAACTTTTGCAGAACAAATAAAATGCCATCCCCTTTGAAGTCACTGACAAAAGTGCCATTGGCTTCAGCGGGGCCAGAGTTTCCGACCAGGCTTCCAAGTGACCCAGAATTTACTGCTTCTCTTATTCTTCTGTCTAATTATTCTCACCTAAAAATTTGCTTTATTTGAGGCCATAAGGCAAACAAGATGTGACCACTGTTTTTTTAAACCAAAAAAAGTGCTTTTTTAAAGCTTCAGTGGTTGTGTTGATATTCTCACTGGGCACTATGTTTGCGTGTGTTCTTCTCTCACTTCTTAGTTTGTTCTTATGACTAATCTTTCCTTGAATGTACAGGTTTTTATTTTTCAGGATACTTGAAGAATGCAAGTCCCAAAGTTTTAATCATTGGGGTGTGCTATCCAGCGAGAATGAAGTATGTGTAGATGGGTACAGGGAAGGGATATATCCAGCTAGCTGCAGTGTATGAAGTTTAACTAACAAAATGAAGCAACACATTGCTAAATGAGGACTCTAATGTTGTAACTGCTTTACGTTGTTTGTCTATGAACTCACATGAGACATACATTATTTTAGCACTGTTATTACTACTAGTTTATAAAGCCATATTTAAAATTGTACACTTAATTGTAACATAACTTTAAACTGTGCACTGTGTTGATCCATGTATATATATATGAAAATCTGTATATTTTGTCTTTATGCCGTATGTCATTGGTGTGTAAATTACAATGGATCTAAAATACCTTTCTGCTTCATGTCCTTATTCTGAACGTGTCTGTGCTTTCTGTAGAGCTGTGAACTAACGGTGTTATCTGCAGTGTGGGAGTGCATGAAACTTTAATGGCCAGTGAGTTAAACCCTCATCTCCCCAGGCAAATATTTTAGCCACCAGCATTATGTGGATGGGGCCACTCTGTCACTGCTCACCTCTCCCCTTGACACTGCAGGAAGAATTTCAGGGCCAGCACAAGAGGAAGGACTGCACTTAGACTTGGGCATGAGGAGGGATCCCTGCTCCCCTCTCTCTCTGTTTTGTGACGGCTGCTACCAGTGTGAGAATAAATAAACCTGAGAAGGGAACTAGTCAGGAGTGCATAAGCTTTAAGGTCTTCACCCAAAGCACTGTTCTGGCTAGTTTCATTGTATGATAATACTTTGGACATTTTTCAGCAAGTGTGCATCCTTACCCAGAGAGTGTGCTGCCTTGAATGCAGCATAGGAACTGTGTCGCAGGAGATGTGACCTTGCTGGAAGAAATACAGGGGAACAGTGTGCAGGTGATAAAGGTGCAAGACTATACACAGGTGCCTTCAGACCTTGCAGAGGCTTGACATCAAGTCCCACTTGGTAAGTGATGACATCAGCATTGCAGGTGCACTTCACCTATGTTGTGGTTTAACCCCAGCTGGCAACTAAGCCCCACACAGCTGCTTGCTCACTCCCCCCCCGGTGGGATGTGGGAGAGAATCATAAAAGTGAGAAAACTGGTGGGTTGAGATAAAGACAGTTTAATAGGTAAAGCAAAAGCCACAGACACACAAGCAAAGCAAAACAAGGAATTAATTCCCTGCTTCCCATCAGCAGGCAGGTGTTCAGCCATCTCCAGGAAAGCAGGGCTCCATCACGTGTAATGGTTACTTGGGAAGACAAATGCCATAGCCCAAACGTACCTCCCTTTCTTCTTCCCCCAGCTTTGTATGCTGATCATGACGCCATGTGGTATGGGATACCCTTTTGGTCAGTGTCCTGGCTGTGTCCCCTCCCAACTTCTTGTGCACCCCCAGCATCCTTGCTCGCAGGGCCACATAAGAAGCTGAAAAGTCCTTGACTTAGTGTAAGCACTGCTCAGCAGCAACTAAACATCAGTGTGTTACCAACATTATTCTCATCCTAAATCCAAAACACTGTGCTATACCAGCTACTAGGAAGAAAAAAAACTAGTCCAGCCAAAGCCAGCACAGCCTACCTGAACATTTTAAAAAAACCCAGTTGAGTCAGGCCCAACCCTGAAGTACCATTCTGAATAGACTTTTATCTCCTTTCATTGCCTTAGAGTTTTATGGCCAGTGAGGTTGATGTTTATAGTCTTTTTCTCCATGAAGGCTAGAAATGTCAATGTATTTAATAAACACGAAGGTCAGTAGCTTGTACCTAGGTTGAAATACAGAACTTGAATCATTAAATACTGCAAGCTCAGAAGAGCTGGCAGCTGAAACTGAGAGCCCTATCAAGCTCAGGTCTCTCTCCATTCCAGTGAGCTTCTGTCTTGGTGAAACACTCACAAACTGTTTATCCCCCAGTCCCAAAAACTTTAAATTATGGCATGTGAGAAATATTTTGGACATTACAAGGTTGTTCTGGGCCACGCAGGCACATGCAGCTACTTACTGCAGCCTTGATGGCAGGAATTTGGTGAATCATCATAACTCGTGGTAAGCCTGATCCTTACTTCCGAGAGCACTGCTGGAAAGATAAGCGCACCCATGCTTTCCGTGTGAGGAGACGGAGGCAAGCGGTCTGTGAGTGCCTCAGGGCAGCACCCTTAAGGGGAACTGCACAGCTAAGTTCCCTGAACAGCTTATTTAGCCATTGGCCAGATCGTGGTTGGGAATACTCATTTTCCAGTGAAATTGTTAGCAACAGCTGATTAGAAGTCTCTATGCCAGCCCTGTCCCCACTCTGATGTCTGTTGCAAGGCTGGGGTTCAGTTGGCCAAGGTCGGTGCCCAGTACCTCCTGAGATGCCCTGGGACACCTGGGGGATCTGTGCAGGGCTGGCTGGCAGGACCCAGGGGAGGCCTGAAACCAGGAGCGGCAGCCAGATGCCAGGCAGGCAGTCTTATGGCATTTGAAATGATGGCTAACCACTTGTGTTCAGGCAACTGAATCCCACCCTGGATAACCACTTTAAAGGCAAAATGAAAGGAAGTGTGGTGGTGGTGTTGCAACTAATAATGTTTATATCATGGTAAGGCCCAGCTAATCAGCACGAGTCCTTTCTTCAGAGGCTCAGATTGCCTACCATGAGGTTTACAATCCCAGAAAAAAAGTGATGCAACAAGAGAAAGACAGTATCTTGTTTCAATATTTGGCTCTGGATTTGGCCAAGTACATTTAATTTTATATTAAGGCCTCGCTAGGCATCTCTAGGTATCTACATTGTCGTAACCTGTGGAGATCTGCTTTGAGTGGTCTGTGCAGCCTAGGGGCTCCTCATTGGAGCAGAAATATCTGCTTTCAGGTGAGCTGAACTGCTCCCACTGTGCTGACTGCATGGCCCAGATCTCTGTGGGTGACAGTGGAAGATGAACATTTAGCTCACGAGTGTACCCTACAGTCAGACATCAAAATTAAAACCTCTTAATCCTAGGCTGAATCCCACTCTAAAACAGCTGTGTCTTTACCTGGAAGCCCAGCCATCACCTCTATTTTGATACCTTTTCTAGGAAATGATGTACTACTGCAGACATCAGAAGTTGTTCAAGAAAACTTCAGGCTGTAACGCTGAGCAGTCCACAGTTAGAAAATACCGGAGTTCAACTGCCCGTGTAGTTTTAATGCCACCTCTTTTTGCATAAGTACTGAGTTGCAGATTTCAATTCTTTCACTCTCTTACTATTTTTTTTTCCTTAAGACCTCTGCCTCATCTGGTGCAGGGGGTGAATTAATGATGAGCTAGTGGTGATTTCATTTGAAGTGTGACCCCCAAGCCTTATTTACTGTGTAAGATTCAAGCCCTACAATGGAAACCAAATGATTAATTTCCCCATGAGCTTGTCTGTGGCGGTCATTACCATGGTTTCTGGGTGCTTCAAAAACACTAACAAGTCTATTTTCACAACATCCCTGTTGGGGATGTAGAAAGACAGAGTTGTCAAGAGCCTTGAAAGTAAGTGCAAGAAACTGGAATTTGATATAGGAAGAGCCAGTTGGTGGACTCAAAGAAAGGAAAGACATAAACAAGCAATAGGCATCAAAGATATTCTTGGAAGATGCACTTTATGTGGGTTAGAGGGTCTTAGAGAAGTGCTGATTACTCTAGGATGGAAGTTGAGGGTCTAAAATAGAGCCTTTTTTGTCAAAACAGGAAGGAAATGATTTAAAGGAGAAATGACACAGAAATAACATTTGGAGAGAGAAGGCATGGGCTGTCACCGGGCAGAGGCCCTTTTTCTGTCCTTCATAGCAAAATCTTCAGCGGCTGGGGGTGTGCTGCCCTTACAGACAGTAGCGAAAGGCGCTGAATTTTCTCTGCCCAGGTGTGAAGGCTTTGAGGTTGGGCCACGTTTTGCCATCATTTCAAAGGCAACATTTGTTTGGGAGCCACCTGAAGCACAGTTATTATCTAATAAGCAGCTTTGATTTATCAACTACATCTACGCATAGAGAAATTGCCGTAATTTCACATACAGTGATTCACTGTGACAAAGAAAACCATAATTATTCAGCGTGCAAACTTCACTGCATGCTAATGCGGCTCTTGTTGGTGTGGCTTCTCGGCACCCGTTTAGCCTGTGAATACAGCATCACAGAAATAGCCAATGGAGCAGGGAAAGGTGATTGCTCCCAGGGGTATCTGAAGTGCTCGGAGGTGGAGCAACGTGCTTGCTGTCGCCTGGGAGACCCGAGGATGAGCATAGGAAAGGTTGCCCCTACCCCAGCCTTTCTCTGTGCCCAGCCCTATTTTTGGTCCTGCTGCTGAGGATCATCAGTGATTCATTGTCACATAATGATTCAGGAGGGGAAAATGCGAAGGTTTGCTTATGAAGAAAGCATCACCGTGAAAGCAGTTGGCTCCCAAAAGTGTGCATCTTTTACTCCTGAAAAAGCAGGGGGTGAAGTTTGTGCCTCCTTTCTCCTGATTTGTGCAAGTTGTGAACAGCCCATGCTTTTCCTCTTGCAGATCCAGAAAACTTTCCTGTTATATTTCAGCTCTAAAGTACAGTTACATAAAGGTGGGACTGTAGCTATTCTGCCTTCTCAGTCTTAGTGCCATCTGAGTAGTAAATATTCTCCCAACTATCTTCTGAAAGCCAATGCCAGCCCTGCTATTCCCATTAAAATAATTCAAAAGATTACATTTACTTTAATGTACATGTCCTAATAAATGAGAGTTTGGAAGTGCCTGGATTTCATTGTAGCTCATAATCAGCTACCAAAACCCTGCACAATACCAAGGGGTTGTAAAAGTTTGAGGATGATATGCAGAATTTCTAGCTGCTATAACTATTGTTAGTTAATTTATTTGCTTTCTGCTGTGAGGCCAAAAGCAAACCTTAGCCAAAGAGTGGAAAAAAGTAACTAAATCTGATACACCATTTATATAGCTATGGATAAATCTGGAACCCACTTGGGGAATCAGAGTGAATAGCAATCTTTTTAGAGTCTGCTTAATGAAGTGGTTCAAAATATCAAATCCCTTAGATAAGTTGTTAAAGAAGTCTTTAGTCTTTTATCGAAAGCCATGAAAATATTAGTACTTTTTCAATGAGCTTAAAAATATGACAAAAATGAATGGTATGATTGCTAACTAATCTCTGTGGTTTTGGAGATGGCTAACAAGATGGATAAAAGTCAAGTACTTAGTAATGATTTGCCTTGTTTATTATTATATATTCTTTTAATCCATAGATTTCAGAGAGCACGCATTGCCTGAGCCAGACAGTGGCAGGCAAAAGTCAGAAAGGACCATGGATGTGATACATGCTGGAAAATAGCCACAGCTGGTGGGGGAAAAAAGACCAGGTATTTAAACAAATGGGGTACACCAGAAGCTTTTGGTAGGAGGAGGAGACAGAAGACAAGCAATCATTTTACACATGTAAACCTAATGGTTGTTATGTGAATTTTAAAACTTTATGGTGAGGGAGAGGGATGAGATCCACGGGAGGGTGTCTCTGTCATAGTTAACACTACAATACCTGACAATAGAGATCAGGTGGCTGCAGCGGGCGGGTTCCTGTTCACAAAGTCTGTATGAAACAGCTTGCTTTATTGCAATGATGGTTCAGTCCATCTCAAAGTAGCTAATGCTGGCAAAGAGGCCAGGTAGATTTTGTGATAAACTTTTACCAGTCTAAAAGCAGACTTCTAGGTTGGTGGCATCTTGAAGGCTTCAGAATAGCTTCTATCAGATTATTTTAGAATTAAGCATGCTAATAAGGTGGGAAACTTTGGGGTTTCCTGCTGCCGTTTGAGGTTTCTTTTTAGCATGAGGAGTAAACATTAGTAGATTCTGTGACAATTTTTACTTGCACAAATATAAGTGCATACTTATTGCATTCTAAGTCAGGAAGAGGTTGGTTCATTACCTAAAATCAACAGTTTCTCAGCTCTACAGACAATCTTGTATTCTACTGTCTTTTGGTGGCCAAGGATTTGCGAAGAGGAAGAAACTGGGGTGAGGAAGGAAATGACAAATAAAATACTTAATATTCAGGTAAACATGTTTATAGAATCATAATTTGTACAGCCCTGATTACAAACATCAATGGTAAAATTTCACGGATACCAAAGCATGGCTGGAATGACTTGGAGGAGACACAAGTCATTTATTTTGGCTTGAGTCCTTCCCTGCAGTCTGCTAAATGCTGCCCTCTGGGACAGCCTTTCTGTACACACCACACCACTCAACAAGGCAAAAAATGTTGAAGCAGAACAAGTCGTCCTGAAACGTTTCTGCTACAAATGTTACTAAACTTTCCTATTTCCATCCAGATTCAGGACAGAAGGATGCTTCAAAGTAAAAAGAGTTTTAGGGAAACAGGTTTGAGACAGGCCTGGCCCAAGCAGCAGCTTCACACCATGCCCCTTATCTGATTCCCTGCTGCTGGGAGCCACCAGGGCCAGTTATTAATTGCACATCCCCAAACTTCTGTGCTGGGGTTAAAGTGACAACTTAGGCGTCAATCACCCTGATTTTGATCTGGTATAACAATGCCCCGAATAAGGAAAGGCCCAACAAAGTCCCTGTTTAGCTGGTTTTTCATTCTTGCACTGTGTGTAATCTCTGTCAAACAGAAGTGCCATTTTTAACTGTAATCTAAGCCTATTTGCCTCCGTACTGGAGTTGAGGGTAACTCATGTCATCAGGCCACTGCAAACATAAGCAAATGAAGCTTTGTTAGGTAAGTAAATATTTTTTCTCTTTGACATGTGAATGAAATGAAATAGATATGAGTGATTGACTGACACCAGAGATGTCAGACCCCTCAGATGCCCCCCTCCTGGCCTAGTTTAGTCAGCATTTTGTTCCATACGTATTCAAAATATAATTATTTTTTGTTTATCCAGAACTCTAAATGAGAGAACGATGTTTGTAATTTGAAGTGCTGATCCTTCCCCTCCTTTAACCTCCCCATCCTAAGCAGGGTATAGTCAGCTAGTTTAACATTCAAGCCAAGTGAATCATGCCACGAGCTTTCAGCAAGCCAATTACATCATCCAACGCAGATATACCATGTTTCTAAAACATCTAGTCTTCCCTACTTGGTACTTCATCTTTTAGCAGCCACATATGAGGAAGCAGAAACAAATCATCCACTTTGCATTCAGCAAAACATCTTTGTGGAGGACTGAAGTTGGGCTTCTACCTTATTTGCCTTCAGTTTGTTTCGGCAGTTCAATCTCCTCCTGGTTGTTCTGACGAGTCTCCAGCAAAGCCGGCTGCTCCCGCACGCGATGATGTGCACCCTCCTGTTCGTGCAGTCTGCCATCTCAGTAGGAGAGGATCCAGCAGTGAATGTTTCGACCATAAATATTCCTGTTTTCTTTCCTGGGGAAAATTGAAAGACACTCTCTGAAGAGATCTTCTGGAAGAAGCTGCAGAAAAGACTGACATCTTTCTGCAAGAGGTTGCCCATGTAGTACTGTTATGTATTAGTTATGTATTGTTACGAGAAGAGAGACACATGATGTCCTATCCAATCTTGCTGTATTTACACATCAGGGAAACATACATAATTCTGTTGCTTGTGCCCCTTTCTTCTCCTTTTGCAGAATCCTCATTGATGATCAGTTGCTGTCAGCTGCAGTGAAGGTCTCTGGTTGCATCCTGAATCATTCCTCTGCAGACACCTCTTCCGTGCTTGCCTCGATGGATACGTGGTGGTAGTGTGTATTGCCGGGATGCTCAGATGACTCCTGGATCCCCCTGTGGTGACAAATCTGCCTCCTTAGTTTCTCTTGTTTCCAGTTCCTGGCTACCTACTCTTCCTTTTGTGGTGTCTGGACGTAGCTGTACTTGTTTTCTGAAGATTCTATGTTGTGCTGAAACAAATGACTCCAGGCTTCAGACATCTCCTCTGTGTTCTGCTGGAGAGGAAACCAGGGCCCTTCCTTCTTCCTTCTGTTGGCTGCTTACTGTGGAGCCATATTTAAATAGAAAGACTTGTACATTCTTCAAAATTCCCTTCCCGTCCCCTTGCTTAGGGGTTTTCTCACAGCAACAGGGTGGCCATGGTGGGTTTGGGCAGCACGGGACATCCCTCCACTGTATTCCCTTGCTGCTGCATGGGGCAGCTGCCTGCCACTCTGCCCTGGCTGGGACATCTGCAGCAGACAAGCTGGCCCTTCATTGTCTCATCTGCACTGACACTGCCTCTGTCAGCAACTTGTCCTTCATCTGACCTTCTGCACTTGCCTGTGTGGTGACAGCACATCTTCCCATTATTTTCATAGAAACATGACACACCTGCGTGGTGTTGGCAGTGTGGAAGTAATTTAGCAATTTGTAAATTACTGATTGGCAAAAGTGGGAAACAGCTCATACAAACAGCAGAAATTTTGAAAAATGTAGTCAATTTTTGATTTAGTATTGTTGAACATCTCTTAAACATCAATTGTATACGTGTGACAACAAATACACCACACCCCAAAAATGTTGCTGGATCAAAAGGCACAAAATAATGATTCCAACGCACTCAACAATCCCAATACTGCCCCTTTGGCAATGACATGGGAAAATGAGTAAGACTTTGTAATCCTATCTGCACTTGATCCAGGAATTTTTCAGGGACTCGTACATTGTATTAAGGAAAAATACAGGGTTAACCTCAGAGAATGCTATTATAGCAAGAGTTTTTATTGAATTTGTCACAAGAACTCATATTTTTTCTAAAAATTGTAGAGAACTTTTAATACATTATACTTTCCCATGGTTTTTAAATTGTACACATAACATACCTTCTGTTTTTTTATTAATATTTCACCACTATTTAAGTTTAAAAAAATCCTTCGCCCAACAGCCGAGCATCAAGTGCTGGGGAAAGACAACATAAAGACCATCTACTAATTCGGCAAATGTATTTGAATGGACTTGAAGATGAGGCCCTCCTCTGCTGCGAAGTGCTTTGGAGGTGCTTTACATGCAGCCACGGGAGGGCAGTGGATGACTTGGATATGAGGTTTCTTTCTAGTTTTTATCTGTTTTTTTAATCGTTTCGTTTCCCTTCCACTGAGCTCCTATCTTGTCAAGAAATAAAAATTTGACGCTGATGCGAGAAAGGGGATTTGATTTTCATTTCCCTCTGCGCGTTTGGCACATTTTCTTCATATTCTTGTTAGTTCAGCTTATCATCAGTGTGTGGAGAGTGTGTGATACCATCCCTGGTACTGCAAGAGGGCAAGAGGGGAGCGGGGGAAACGTGTTTGTACAACTCCTGTGTTTACGCACCTTTCAAGGTCAGGACTTCCTTCAAAGAAAAAAAAAAAAAAGAGCCCACAAACAGTTTAATGGCTAGCTGTGGTGCTCACAAGTTGTCCTAGATGCACTCCAAATTCTTCCCTCTTTATTGAAAGACCTGACCCATGTTCAGTACAGGTTTTAGCCAACAAGCAGTTTAATAACAAATTATAGCTCCAGACCTGCTGTGGTTTGCTAATAGGCTGGTATATCTTTTTGCCTTAGCTTTTTGCTAAGCTAGCAAAGGGTAAAAGTTGTCATTAAAATTTGTAATTATAATCAGAATTAAACATTTTTGGTAAAAAGCAAATGAAAACAGGTCTCCTCATGATCAGTGTTACTGGCCAGAAGGTCTCTGTGATGGACAAAAGACAACTAAAAATGTCAGGACAAGCTCTCCAGCCTGACCCTGTACCCCGATCAAAGGTATAGGAGTTGGCAAATACTCAGGATCAGAGGAAGTCCAGCCTCACAGCAAGCAGAAACAGCCACATATCAGCTGGACAAGTACTCCACAGAGACCGAATACGAGTTTTACAGTTCACAGCAGAAGTGATGTTTGAAACATTTGGAAGCAAGTTAGGGAGAACAAAGGCTGTTTTTGTGGCACACTGAGTGTGGGGAGGAGAGGAGAGCATCCGCAGCCTGCCAAGGCGGTATGAAATATATGCCTGTGTCTCAATATGCCAGAAGCTTCTGGGCTTTATTCCCAGAACTCCTACTGGTGTGTATGACCTTGTGCTAGTCACCCACGCTTGCCATGCCTCAGTTTCCCTATTGCAAAGTGGGGGCAAAAGTACCTCTGAATGGCTGTCAAGGAGCTGATTTTGTAACTTTTTCATGTTAGGAAGAGGGTGTCTATTTGTATTTGAGTAGTACCAGCTCTCAAGTATTTTGGTGCTTTTTCATCTTCACAGTAGAGTAGCCAGTCTTTGAGGCATTGCAGAAAAAGAAGGTCGCATCAGAGGCAAAACTCACATTTCCGCAAGTACAAGCTCCATCAGCTAATTATAGAAAAACATTCCCTACAAGGTAGGAGCTTTGCAACTTGTGCTGAAGTAGTTTTGGCTCCATGTAATAGACAGTGTGTAGATATACTGGCCAGATGCATACCAGCAGGTTATTGACCCATCATTTCATCTGCCAGGTTGGCTGGTCACCAGTTCCCGATGCAAGGTTCAGCGTGCCCACTCTGACAGGAGAGGACGCTCAGATGGCACTGGAAAAGTGAAAGGAGCCTGACCCTTAACCGTGAAGGGCAGATGAGAAACCACAGGGTGACTGATGAAAATCTCCATTTGGCCAGCCTGATGCTTGCTGGGTCAGACTCCACATGCCCACTGTGAATGGATTTGACTCGCTGTGTAGGTACGTATGTGATTTATCTCTCAGTGGTTTTACACGGATTTACAAATCTGGCTTATTTTGCATGGGACTAAGACCTCCCAAATCTGCCTTGAGTTGCAACACATTTCTTTCAGCTGAAGGCTTGGATTACAGTACATCCAAAATTTCATGTAAACTTCAAGAAGCAGGTTTTCTCCATATTTGCATTGCTTTCACAATTCACCTATATCGAACTGAACCTCCAGGCTCGTACCCAGCAACAGTGTGTGTGCGCACGTGCAAACCCACACACAGCCCACCAATAACTGATTTTTGGGGTAGGCAGGGAGAGCATTTCTGTTACTAGATTTTTGTACCCTTTCCTGATTGGATTCCTCAATAGTCAGAGCAGTAAGTTTGTTGACAGAAACATCTCCCGATAAAGTAGGTTTTAAATGACTTTTGTAACACAATAGGAAGGAATTCAGAAACTGTATCTGCAGAGATGCTTCTTTGTGTTACCTCCTCTGAACAGCGAATGCAGCATGGGGGTGGTGACCATTTCAACTCTTTCAAATACTGAATATTGCATACTGTCAGCTGGTTCCTTGTGACCTACCTACCAATAAGTATACATCTCTTTTTTTTTTTTTAAATTTATTTTTTTATACTTTTAATATCTGGAACTTTCCCCAGCATCTCAACAACCAGTTCTAAAAACTCAGCTCCTTGCTGTGAGGTCTTGGCAGCCCAGTTGGCCTCCAAGTTCTCTATTTACAAAATAGGAACAATACTCTTTCATTTTTTCCTCTTCTGAGGGAAAGTACACTGGAAACTGTGAGTTTCCCATGTCCTGAGATAAAGAGAGACATACAAATGCCTGCAGTAGATATTTTTTATTTCTTTGTATTGAGTGCTGTTATCTTGGGAGCAAAGTGTAAGGACACAGAGAAATGGGACTGTGTAGAAGGCTGGAAACCTGACGCAGTGCATAAAGGTCCCACCTGGAACATACCTACAGAGTTTCCACCGAAGGAGTACTGATGTTTCTCCTGTAAGAAACAGTTTTTGTCACATGGAAAGGGAATTATTGCCTATGGCTGGTAAGCCTGTGTCAAATGAAGGGTGGAGGGAAGTAGTACATAGAAACAACAAGTTGTTTCCAGAGCAGGATGTTAATTTTGACTTGCAGTCCCAGTCCATAATGACTTTTAACATTTTTCTATTTGAGTATTACCTGTAAATCATTCAGTTACCAGATCTTCTCAACTGAGTTAGGACAGTTACTTGGATTGTGGGAGATGATACTTCAGATTCCTCCTCTAATTCAAACCTGATCCAAACTCAAGTGTTTTCCACTGGACTGCTGTGTGGTCTGTAGTGATGTGTTCCCAGTTTCTTCTGCTGAAGCTGTTCTGCTTTGTGGGGCTATAAACACGTTCGAGGCAGGGATGTGCTCTCCACAGTCCCCAACGTAACAGCTGTAGGTTCAGGAAGAGGACAAAGAAAATGGGTTGCAGGTTTGTGTTCAGCCTCATCTGCCCTCCCAAAACAAACAGCACCCCCCACTGCCATTCTCTGAGAGACAATGAGGGCCAAGAGGGACCACTGGGGATTTAGGGCACTGCTCTGAAGAGTGGAGAGTTTCCGTTCAGCTCTTTTCTCTCACAGAAGCACAGACATCCTCATATCAATGCACCCCAACCTTCATGAGTGCCTTCAGCACCAGGGAACAAAGCCCTCTCCATCACAACCTGCCCCTTTACAGGAGATATTTTTTTGACAGTGACTTCCCCCCAGTGATCTAGTCTTTACCAAAAATTACCCCGACTGCAGCCTAAATTCACTGGAAATGCTGAAAAAATGTTGATCTGGGTCAGCCCTAAGGAACATTTTGGTTCTGAGAGCTGTTTCTGTTGCCTGTAGAGCTGAAAGCCAAATGCTTCTCCCAGGCTATGCAGTGGAAGTGGGTGGTGGAAGAGGAGAGAGGGACATGAAGTTACTAAGATCAGCTAGTCTGCACTAAAAAAGTTTTGAGACAAGTCTGGTTTTGTCGCTGTTGTTATTTTTAAACCACTAAATAAACAAGAAATATTAATGACATCAGTAATCCCTCCTGGACATATGCCTGGTCATTAACTTCTCTTATTTTCCTAAGTAAAGGCAACAGCATCACACTGTGTTGATGTTTTTTCAAGAAAATATCACTAGCAAATAATCCTCTTAAGGAAGTGCAAGTGGCTGGAGGCAATGCTTGGGGCTAAAAAACACAAAGTGGACTCAAACCAAAACAACTGCTACCCTCCATGCTACTCTGCTACTGGGCCACCATCAGAATACTAATACAAAGAGGTCTGGTTATCCAGGCGGTGGCTCACAAAACAAAAGGTTTTGACCCCCTTTTGATTGAAAAAAGCTATGTTTGATCAGTGAACACTGTCATATCTTATAAAGGGTAGAGGGTAAGTCAGGTAACAAATAATTATAGTGTCAAAACAGTAGATCAAGTCTACCCCTGATGCATGCTGGTGGAATTCTGATACGTTTGACCAAATTTGTTCCTTATTTTTACCTGCTATGTCAGCTCCGTTTCAACTTCCAACAAAGGTGGTGTTACCTGGTCTCCAGTGGACCTTCAAAAGTTTTTTTCAAGGTGTTCCCAAACTTGATTGCTCTACATAAGCCCAATATTAATGGAGCAAATTTATAAGGCCAATGAAAGCTGTGTGCTTTGCAGTCTCTTTGTCTTTGGATCTGAAGAGGGTTCTGAGGACTATCCTTGTGCAGAAATAGGCCCTGCTGACTATTATGACTTCCTGAACAGTTGTTGATGCATCTCAAGAGCCTGATGACAAGCTTTACAGGTGAAAGCTGCAGAGGAAGAGTAGAAGCGGTAAGGTTTTTTATCATCTTGAATTGATATTCATCACCAAGCCCATTTCAAGTGAAGACTGCATTTAACCTTCTTGTTTTCAGTTTTGTTACATGTTCCCTGGTACTTAAGTGCCACTGTTTGCTTGAGAGAGGTCAGAGCTCTTTTCTGGTGCTGGGGGCTCTCTTAAATTTTCGTTTAGATATTTGGACAGTCTCAGGTTCCTCTGGGCTGATTGCTCAGATGTGGTATCTAAAAGCTACCCTCATTACCTGTTTTTTTCCTTTGTTTTCTAATATTCCCTTTGATTTTAAACCATCATAAATATTCTCATCCTCTAGACCTTCTGGATCCTGCTCTGTCAGATTCATTTCTTACTGTGTAGTCAGTCCTGGGGCTTCTTCACTGCATCCTTTAATTTTGGTTCAAAAGAACCAAACCTAGATGAGCTCCATATTTGTATTGCTCAGGCTGAAAAAGCTGCCTCAACTTTATCTTTTTTTCTTTTGCTTATTGTGGTGGGTTGACCCTGGCTGGATTCCAGGTGCCCACCAAAGTCGCTCTATTGCTCCCCTCCTCAGCTGGACAGGTGAGAGAAAATATAATGAAAGGCTTGTGGGTCGAGATAAGGACAGGGAGATCACTCAGCAATTACCATCATGGGCAAAACAGACTTGACTTGAGGAAATTAGTTTTATTTATTATCAATCAGATCAGAGTAGGATAATGAGAAATAAAACCAAATCTTAAAACACCTTCCCCCTACCCCTCCCTTCTTCCCAGGCTCAACTTCACTCCCACTTTCTCTACCTCCTCCCTGCCAGCAGTGCAGGGGGATGGGGAATGGGGTTTGTGGTCAGTTCATCACATGTTGTTTCTGCTGCTCCTTCCTCCTCAGGGGGAGGACTCATCACACTTTTCCCTTTCTCCAGCATGGGGTCCCTCCCACGGGAGACAGTCCTCCACAAACTTCTCCAACACGGGTCCTTCCCACGGGCTGCAGTTCTTCATGAACTGCTCCAGCGTGGGTCCCTTCCACAAGATGCAGTCCTTCAGGAACAGGCTGCTCCAGCATGGGTCCCCCACGGGGTCACAAGTCCTGTCAGCAAACTTGCTCCAGAATGGGCTCCTCTCTCCACGGGTCCACAGGTCTTGCCAGGAACCTGCTCCAGTGTGGGCTTCCCACGGGGTCACAGCCTCCTTCAGGCATCCACCTGCTCCAGTGTGGGGTCCTCCCCAGGCTGCAGGTGGATGTCTGCTCCACCGTTAACCTCCATGGGCTGCAGGGGCACAGCCTGCCTCACCATGGGCTTCACCACTGGCTGCAGGGGAACCTCTGCTCTGGTGCCTGGAGCACCTCCTCCCCCCCCTTCTTCACTGACCTTGGTGTGTGCAGAGTTGTTTCTCTGACATATTCTCACTCCTCTCTCTGGCTGCAGTTGAACATTTTTTTCTCTCCCTTCTTAAATATGTTATCCCAGAGGTGCTACCACTGTGGCTGATGGGCTCAGCCTTGGCCAGCGGCAGGTTGGTCTTGGAGCCGGCTGGCATTGGCTCCATCAGACACAGGGGAAGTTTCTAGCAGCTTCTCATAAAAGCCACCCCTGTATTCCCCCCTCCACTACCAAAACTTTCCCATGCAAACCCAATACACTTGTCAAACTGCATCCTTCATAAAATGCTCTCCAGTCCTCAGGAAGATGGGCATGTGATGCATGTAATTCTAGGAGAGGGGACAAAGACTTCTGTAAGTGTAGTTTAAGAGCACTTAAATTTTTTGTCTAGTGATCTTTATGAGCCTGTTTGCCATTGTTTTCACTCTAATGGAATACAATGAACCTTTTTTTGACTTTTTCTAGTGCAGGGGAACTAAATTCTCTAGGAAGTCTGTAATCTTATTTGTTTAATTAGCCCTTACTCAAACCATGGTGTTACTGGGGCTGGGTGAGCTGTTGAGAGCCTGGAGCACAGCTGGGAGGGTGTGCAGGAGACGTGTCAGGAGTGGGTGATGGAAGAGACTATTGCTTGAACGGCCTCTATGTTGTGTCTTTTGCAGAAGCTGGGAAGTGAGTAGTGAACAAAACAGAAAACTGTGATAAGAAAAAGGACAACATCACGGTTTACCTGGTTAATACTATCCTGGAGAATTGGATTTCGCCCCAGATAGACTTTTTCGATGTTACTGAAGAAGTAATATAAATGACTGCGTATTCAAAAGTAGCCACACCTGTGTGGTCCCTTCTTAAGGCTGTCCAGCCCAAGTCACTCAGCCCCTGGTTCTCAGAGCAGCAAAACACACAGCAATAAATGGAGTACATGGAGATTGACACCAAACACAGTGGTTACTACAAAAATGCTGGCTACTTGACAAAACAGGCATCATGGGTGCTTATTCATGTTGCCTAACTGTAAACAGCTAATACTTGAGTCAGGAATGAGGTTGGTACTATACAGTCAGAGGGGAAGAAGGTCCCTCCAGAGGGCAACACCCCACTGAAGACATGACACTGCACATGCAGACACTTCCAGAAGTATCAGTTTTATGGAGTGTGCTCAGAAAAAGTGTTTGTGGACTATTTGTTTGTGTGCAAGTGCACTAAATCCAGCTGTCAAAAAAGCTAATGGGATAGCTTGCATACCTGTAGTTAACCTCATGCTCTGGGAAGCATCAGATCTAGTATATGAGTGTGGGACTGTCATTGGGGAGTGTAGTTATAATGATGTAGGAGGTTGACAGAAAATGTTGGGTGCTATGACAGTAAACTATAAGCAAAAAAAAAGCAATTACTGTACCAAATATCTTGGGTACTGAAAGAAAGACAAAAACCAGTTGTAATGTAATTAAGGACTGTATTGTAAAACATGCGCACAAGATAGCTTTAGGGTCACATTAATTTTGTCATTTCCTAACTCCTGAACACTTATATTACTTTCTTATTTATTAATATAATAATTATATAAATGTCATGATCTTAGCTGCTTAGATGCTGGTGGATGTCTTCTGCTGGTGGATGTTCTCTGCTCTCTTTCTATACTGCTGAGGCAATAGCTTTTGTTATTTGCTAAGGAGTCATCATAACATTTTCGAAAGTGTTTTCTGGGCTCAGCAGTGTGGTGACACTGGAGAAGATGTTCTGTAGGACCTTCTGGACTAAATACTTCTTGCCCAGCCAGTTGTGACTGTGGACCTGCTGGTTCTATGCAGGAGGAAGGTGCAACCTTGGTCTGACTGATAAGTCTGACTGCAGGAGAAGCCCAGTGGCAGGAAACTAATAGGGTTGTGTTGTACATTTAAGGTAGGAGTGGATTTCTTTCTTTATTTCGTTTTCTGTTTTTTCTCATTTCCTGTCTTTATCCTTAGAATTCACATTGTACCCAACTCTTTTGCCTGTGCTAGGTCTATATGGAGTTTCCACCAGAGCAGAATCTGAGCTGGACTTTTCAGCCCATGCATGGTCAATAATAAAGCTGGTGGCACTGGCTATGAGAATTATGAGCTTAATTCCCTGATCTGATCACATAGAGATAAACCAATCCTTATATATTATGAGGCAATTATACGAGCTAATGATCAAGTTTTCCTGCTCAAATTGTAATAGCTATGCTTTTTATTTCCAACTAGAGCAAATCTGACACAGACTCTGCCCAGGCCAATAATGATTGCCAGTTCCCGTTATACCTTTAAAAGTTAAATAATATATGTAGCACTTGCAGTGTTTTAGTGGCACTTAACATAGTCAAAGAGCTGAACAAGCACTATTGCATTTCACACTCATTTCTGTCAAGGTGTTCACAACTGCCACCCCTACCTGCGTTCCTGCCACAAAACTAAAGTCTGAGGAGAGATAAGGGTGAGTTTTTAGCTCAAGCGCATCCATGCAGTAATACAGCTCTCTGTTTTTCATACTGGAGTGAGATTACATCTGTCTGCACCTAGTCAGGTAAGTGTGCCTCTCATGGCTGCTCATGTTTCCCTTTCTCCTCTTCAGTGTGGGTTTAATGGGGCAATGGGGAAAATCATGTGGGTTTGGTTTTTATTTTTTCTGTCTGCATGCAATTTTGATTCTTTGCAGTGAATGCAGGTACATGAGCTGTTAGTCTGAGTCTTCCTGTGGTTTACAGCAGAAGTCAGAACTATGTATATGCTGGAGTCTTTCTAGGTAAAAAGGTGGGTGGCCAAGCTCATCTCTGGAGAAGCTACTGCTGGGGTTTGGACCACTGCAATGCCAGCTGCTGCGGGCTCCGGCTGTGCTCAGCATCTCTTTGGATCCATTGCACACTGACCACCTGGGGTAACTATGTGCTGGGGTCACAATCTTTTCCTTCTCTGGCTTCTGGAAAGGGAAGATGGCATTAAACAAAAGTAAGACTGGGTGAAGTACATCCAACCTAATTCATCTGTCTTAAAGTTAGATGTCTAAGTCAAAGCTAGTTCCCTTATGGCTCTTGGATGTCAACACTGGAATAGATCATTAAGGCTCTCTTTGGAGTACAATGTATAGAACAGGTGTCTCCAGAAAGCATTTCATAACGTCCTCAGACAGACACCTACAACAGGTGGCAAGGAATCACCTCTGGAGACTTCTGTTTCCTGCCGTTGATAATTAAAAAAACCACAAATCAACAAGGTCAGGCTTTGCCATCTTTTCAGCACTGAAAGTTAGGGCAGATGTATCCTTTTGTCAGTGTGTTAGGTTCCCACGTTTCATTCTCTCTTTCAAAGTCTTGGTCTTTCCTTGTTACGTAATTATATGCTGACTTCTGACACTGTCCAGGCTGCACATTTTCTGTCATGGAGGTGGGTCAGTGATATTATTTTATTTTTAAGATCTTTGGGGCCAAACATAATTGCATGTTTTTCTCCTGTATGTCTGTAGTTATAAACAATTTACACTCTGGAAGAGCCAGGCTTAAGACATGCCATTATGAATAGTTTAATGCATTGACTGTGGTGTCTATGGTTATAAAAACAAAAGAAATTCTTCCACCTACTGCAGAGGATTTGCCATATTCAGTCCTACTTATATCAACAGGTCATGCTTCTCTCTCTCTCTCCCTTTCTCCTTTGGTGGTAAAGTTAGAATTTATCCTATATCACTTTATTTTAGCCTTAAAGCAAAAGAAACCAGACTTAAAATGTATTTTTGGACCTTGTGTTTACAGAAAACAAAATGAATGATATAATGAACTGCTAATTTTAATTATGCCATACTGGGAGAAGGACGGCAAAAATAGCTCCTCAGCAGCCCAAGGCCCAAGTACCAGGAAGTATATGCACAATCACATGTTACAGACCCAGGGTGTAAACTTTTCCTTGGTTGGATGTAAATGTTTCATGATATACAGGGAGAGAAATCAACTACTCCATTTTATGCCAAGAAACAATGGAGGAGGCTGGATGTGTCAACTAGGGCATGGAACAAAGCTCAGATAGGAAGTATAGGGGGTCCGCTGAAAACTGAGACCATTGAGAAAAAATTCAATGACCTGAGACAAGGGATTATGCCAAAAACTACGGTGTTGACAGTCAGGTTTTGAAAAGAAGATTTATGAAAGAGATAAACTATTTAAAAGATTGTGATGTGCAAAGTGTGATGTGTCACTGTTCTTAGTGAATACAAGGTAGCTTAAATTATTCTGTCCAATATAGTTCATTGGAAGGAGTAATTTAAGCTACTCATAAATATTGTCGGGATCTCAGTTCAGCGTAACTAAGAAAATAATTGAGATAGCCTGAGAGTTCGGTGGAAGTGGCTGATCAATATGCAGCTATAGGTGAAGGGACTGAAAGGCTGTCTGTGCAAAGAATGGGGCTGAATACCGAACACATTGCAGTCATATCTGACATGTCACGAAGACACAAATCATAAAATATGACATCATTCGGAATTCTGGTCTAAGTTCTGCTTCCTTTATCTCAAAAAGAAGTGTGAAGAAGAAGCTGCCATCTCGGTAGCAGAGGTGGTTGTAAAAATAGAAGGTGCTTCCATCTGAGTTACGGTTGAAATGACTAAGACTGCTTAGTTCGGAAAGAAGATAAGGAAGTAGGAACATACTGGCAGAATATATAATACCGAAAATGCAGAAAGTAAATAGAGTGAATATTCTTTCTGGTAATGCCAGATGAAACGAATATCTAAACTAAAAAGCACTATTACTACTTAATATCCAAAGAAATGCTTTTTTAACACAATGCAAAATAAACTTGTGAAGCTCATGGTGGCCAGATATCATAGAGCTCCAAGTGGTTAGCAGGATTAAAAGCAGATTAGACGTTTACTATTAGGGCAATTACAGATAACTAACAAGTCTACAGTCATATTAAATAGGATGAAAAATGCAAAAGGGATATGAACCTTTTTACTTCTGTGAATAGAGAAGCCATTCAGGAGACAGGGGTTAAGCAGACACTTCCTCTGAGAGCAGGTTTCTCCTTAATTATCTGTATGAAGACTTCTTGCACCTTTCTTCAAGCCATCTGTCACTGGACATTACCAGGCTTTGGTTATTTGGCTATTCTATTTTTATGGTGGAGATCAGTGGAAACCTGATCAAAACTGGTGAATGTGGCAACTGCACGATATTCAGGACCAAAATAGATACAAGAGTTGCATAAAATGTAGATGGCTTGTAAATCTGGCCAGAAACTAACTTATTTAGGGGAGAGAGAGGAAGAATTTGACAAACCACACAGCCAAGAAAATGTAAGAGATGGAAAGAAAAGAACAGGAAACATGATGTTGAAAAAAAAAAAAAGAGAAGAGAACTCATTTTCTGGGCACAGTGTAGGCTGCAAGAGGTATAGAGCTGGGACTGAGGAAACTTTCCTCTTGATTCCTGCCCTGCTCAGGAAAAAGGGCGTTGTATACGTGCCTGTAAATAAAAAGGATTCAGAGAGATAGCTGACTGCATCATCAATTTTAACTACTCCTAGTTGCCAGAATATAGGCTAATTGATCTGCACAAATTAACTTCGGATCTGTTCTGCTCTATCCTATTCTTTCTATTCTATCACAATAACACTAACTTCAGTGTGTCTATGCTAAGCTTCTCCTAAACTACATTAAACAATGCCTATTTTAATTTTTATTTTTTAAAAGAATTTGTATTATTCCCAGGGTAGAGGACTGTGGCGGCATCTGTTGTAGGGCCTTTCAGATTTTTTAAAAGGTACCTTGCTGATAGTGTTAAAGATGACGAGGATGGTGAAACGTGCTCTGCATATGGATCAGGGGAGAATTAGCAATGGTTCATCACTCCTGTGAGAGTTCATCCAGCTGCCACAGACTAGCCCATGAGAATATTTCTGGAGAGATGAACTTTATCTAATAATAAAAAGTCCGCTGACCTGCTCTCATGTCGCAATTCCTATAGTATGAATAATTGCACCCTCTTGTATAATTGGCAACATTAAGAGTGCTAAGTGAAATAATTAGGAAAGAATCAGATTTCACGAGCACACCATGCTCTTACTTTGAGGATTTTATTCGTACCTCTTCCCCTCTCCTGGATAGTCACCACTCGGCTGCGCTTCTGCTGGGAGATGTGGGCAAGCATCTGCCTCGTCATCTCCTGCCAGCCTGACTCTGGCAGGGTGTCAGCAGAGCCCCCAGGATAACGCATGGCATCTTCAGCATATCTGGCCTTCGGCGGTCCAGCAAATATGCGGCGAGATGCAAGTTCGTGGCACGGAGTTTTGCACCAGGTGCCTCTGGTGCCTGGAACTGGGGTTTTCCAGGACTGGAGGTAGCAGTGCGCTTCCAGGCACCGAGGAAACGAATCATTTGGTAACAGCAAGGTCCCTGTTCCACAAATTAATGAAGATTGATCCTCCCCTCCCAGATCTCTTAAAAAAGTGACAGTATCACATTTACAGGAGAGCAGACATTCAAAGCTGCCTGAGCGTAAGGACATAGTTTTGCGGTGGGTCACGTAGAGTTGGTGGGAGTGTGCCATCTTTGCTGGGTCAGTCTGAAACTGAAAGAGAAAAATCCCTGACCATCTGGCAGGATGCAGCTGGCACCTGGGGTAGTTTAAGATCTTTTTGCTGGTTGCAGGGCAAGGGAGAGCTCGCCACAGAGCAGTGCACATAGTTCCCAGACAACCCCAGGGAAAAACTCCAGCAATGTGTTCCAGCTTTGACTGGGACTGATCTGTGCAGATAACATGTTTGACAACCATCCGCTGCCTTAAAAAAAAGAAAGAAAAAAAGAAAAAGAGGAGAAGAAAACCCACAGAAACACACAAAATATGAACTGCTGAGATGTAACTTGGAATTAGGTGAGTGTGAGATATAGTATGACACTGCTTAGGTCACATGTTGGGGTGGAAATCTGGCATATTGAATCATATGATGGATGCAGTCACATGCACTGGATCAGGGAAGAGCTGTGTCCCGAGCCAGGTTGCAGGCCAGGGGAGCAAGACCCCTCAGGAGACACACTCCTCACTCCCCGCACTGGTGCCACATCTCCCCAGCACTTGCGTGTGACTGGCAGAGAGGGGGTGTCACGCAGACTGGGGACCTGGAGAGGTGCCACTGCAGCACCTGTGCTGCTGCCTGGAAGGGGTTGCAGCAAAGCGGGAGTGATGGGACACGAGCTGAATAGTCTCATGGGAAATATCTGGCATTCACTCTGCTAGGAAAAATAATGTGAGAAAATCTTGAAATTAGTACAATCCAGTCATAATCGTGGGAGACACATGGAGGGCAAAGGGAAGAGCTGGGGAATTTCTGAAGAAATATCAGAACTGGTAGTTAAACCAACCCCTAATGAACACAGAAGGTAAGGAGATGGGACAGTGGCTGAAGAACAGGTGACGTTCTCAAGATTCTGCTCCACCACGGGTTTGTGATCAAACAGTTGACCTCTGACCATCTGATGCCATTTGGCAGAGGCCAGGGGAGTGAATGACAGCAGGCAGTTGTCCTTGGGTCCGGTTCTGGTATATCTTCTCTAGTATATTGCCACTGTGACTTTTCTTTTGTGTGGATCTCCAAAACACATGTACATCTCTCACACATACTATCCATTTCTCCTACACCCCTTCCCCAACTCACTAGATAACCCCCACAGCCCCATTTCTCAGCACAGCCCCCATGTTATACTGGAGTTTACCTTCCCAACTAATTCAACCTTAAATGTTGATGTGCACCAGTTGTTCTGCTAGTGCCTCACTGTGTGCCATCATTAGCCTGGGATTTGCTTTCACAGGCTTTGGGGAAGAGGTGTGAAGACAGGGTGGACAGTGAGAACAGACAAACAAATATGGCAGAACAGGTCTGAAATGAGGACTAACATTGCTGGTCTTTGCAGACTGTTAAGCTGCAGCTATCACTAGTCCACACCCCTCTTCAGAGCGTCTACAGTGAAAATACTGCAAATCAGGTCCCGGTCACTCTTTGTTATGTCAACTACTACTGTAACCCAGTCTAAATACAGATGTCTTTTCCCCTTATGATCATTAGTTTCCATGCATCAATAGAAACAATAACAAAGATTAAGGGGGGAAAAATTTTTCTAGTCAGCTAAAATATAAGGTGAAGGGGAATTAATATAAAGAGGGGGTTCCAAGCCATGAAAGCATCAGGCTGCCTACTGGTAATGGAGGAAATAAACACTGCTACAGATGAAGATTTATAGGAAGATTTCTAAATGTGCTCAGCTGAAGCTGCTTCAGAAAGAGAACGGATCCAGTCTCTTAAGCTAGGCTTTAAGCTGGATTCTCCCTGTCTTAACACTCTTTTATTTTGGCAATTATAACATTTGTGTTTATCCGCACTTCTCAAACTTCATGTAATCTGAAGAGTTTGCAGTATCACGTAGTATGGCTGACTCAGACGCTAGAAACAGCTTATGTAGTGAGATTATGTAGAGAGATATTTAGCATTTTTGTCACATTCTTTTCAAAATGTCACATAAACAAATAATTTCTGTATTATTATTGCTTCTACCAGCAGTAGTTGATGCAATATCATTATGCTCTACATCTTGTTCCATTTTGCCATTCTTACATGGGATAGAGAGACTAGAACTGCAGGAGCCACATAATACTAAATGATGACTTACCACCTATTTAAACAAGTCCTCTGCTTTTCACACAGTAATAATATAGACTAATTGCTATTTCTAGTAGTAGCTGACAATTCTGATTAATACACAGTGAGCTCATAATCAATTAATTTTGATTTTGTTTTACTGATGATAAACTAATGTGTAACATATCATTAAAAATTAGAGGCATGTTGGACATTCAAAACATTGTAACTTTGCCAATATTTGGAGCGTATGGCTGGGGCTACCTTACCTTACAATCTAACGAAGGTGCATACCATTTCTGCATAGCCTGCTCTGGCTGTACAGAGAAACTCATTGTACCTGGTGCTGTTAGGTAGACTGGGAGACCTGAGCTCAATGGTGCACAAAGGACTCCTGAAGTAGGATTGCAGAATGAAGAAACTGATGCTTGGTGGTTGGGTCTGGCCAAAAACTTTCCTTCCAGCCTGTTTTCTTCAAATGGGAAATTGGAAATTTGATAGGAAAATGTAATATTCCTTGAAATTGTTGCTTGTAAAATAAAAAAACTATAAACTGCTTTTCTTTGGCAGATGATTGAAAAAAGTGGTTTCTAGATTCTCAGCAAAATTTCAAAATTCTGGAACAAAAGCTCCCACTGTCTAATCAGCCTCCCATGAGCCTGTCCCTCCTGACTCCTGAAATAACTCCACAGTAGATCAAGCAGGACAACTTAGGAAAGGTCATGTTTTGCAGATGCCCACTTTCATCTGGATGTGGGATGCAAAGTCTGACAAATTGTGCTTCCATATCACTTGTTTGCCATGTCACACTTACACCTTGGTCAAATGCTGTCTGCTTAAGTTATTAGCAATGTAAACTCTTATTATGTTCCTCAGGCACTTCATATGTCATTGACCTCCAGCTGTTGGTGCTAGTGTAGGAGAAGATGACTTGACCCTAGGTGGAGAGGAGGAGTGTTATGGGAGACCCTTGGAGTGAGACAGTCTGGGAAGTTGTCCAAGGACATGCATGTGTAAAGAGCAGCTGTGAGAGGTAGGAGCTGCACACAGAGTCATGTCCTATCACTCAGATTCACAATTTCCTTATAATTTCACACATTTTCCAATATCAGCCGAGACCACAGTTGATGTGGTAGTATAAGCTAACCATTAATGCATTAGTTGCTGTGTGATACTGGCACTTTCTGAGCAAAATCAGACAGCGTGGTGGGTGAAGAGTTAACAACCAACCCAACCAGTGTGCCTCATGAGGATCATTCAAGGGAGGGACACATTTCACTTTAGAAAAATAGTACTGAGGATAGGCCATTTCTCCAGAGGAAAAGGAGTTTGGCCACCTCAGTGGTAGCAGAATGGCCAAGACTTTTTAATGTGGAAGGCATGTTCCTTTGACTCAGCTGGATCTCATTACAGACTATGGAAATGGAAATTTTGGTGGAGGGAATCTACATGGAAAGACCAGGGAAACACAGCTCCAAAAGGGTACCTTGACAGACAGAAAACAAATGTATCTCAGGAGGCAGGACATATTGAGAGAAGGAAGTTGGGAGCAGCAGAAGAGCCAGGAGATGCTAAACAGATGCGGTCAAGGCATGGTGATAAATCTGTGTTTGTAACAGAGGAAAAAAAGAGCACGGGAGGGAAAGCAGGTAGGACAATAGTAGCCCCTGAGCACTGAGCTGGTGAAGTTCTTTTCTGTTGCCATTAGCAGTTTTCAGGAGCAAAATGATTGCTGGAGATCTCCCCAGAGCGGGCCTTTTTGCAGTAGAGGATGGCCCTTTGTACGGAGTTCAGCTGCTTGGTGAGGTCCTTGGGGGGATTCTCAGGAGCACAGCTCACCGTCTATAGGGAATGGAAGTCGGAAGCATTTCTGCCACTAGTAAAATACTGTGACTTTGCAGCTATGGGACCTATGGCAGTTGGGGAAGAAGACCGGTCTCATGTTCTTCCTAACACTAAATCAGACCCATAGGTGACACACTAAGGATGCTTTAGCACTAGCTTCTTTTCCATCTTTTTCAGTTTGGCCAACTGTATGTTTCAGAGTATTTTTATAGCTGTGGTAGTAACAGCATAGTCATGATGTAGTAATCAAGAGGCAGAAAGTGGCTACTATGGGGAAACATTAAGATCATTCCTTTCCAAAGAAAACATTTTTGAAGTGGGAGAACAGAAAGCCAGTGAATGCATGCTGTGTGTCACACAAATTTGAGTAAAAGGCTTGCACCTGAAAGACTCAGCATTTCTTACATTGCACATATACACATACACATGCCTAATTATTCATATGTATATGCATTTATGACTCACACATGTACATGCTTGAGCACATGGAATTTCTTTTTAGGATTATTATTTCTAGGAAAAAACCTAACCATGCTGACAGCATCCTATAAAGGAAATCTGGTAAAACCAGAGATGGATGAAGACCTGAAATACCCAAATGCCAGAATGACTTGGGAACACAGTTGCCATCTGCAATTAGCACTGGACTTTGCTTTCTGAGGAAAAGGCTGTTCCCAGTCTTCAGAAGAGGCAGAAGGAGGACTGCACTGCTCCCAGGCCCTGGGGAGCAGCGGGGACAGGGCAGTATCTGGGTTTGGGCCCCCCTTTCATTGCTAATTGTATGAACTGCAGAGTTATGAACCCAACTGAGCGTCACTGTGTTTCAGGTTACACAATACAGCAGAATGGGATGCGATTTGAAAAGGCTACAGATAAAATCAAATGTGAGGGAAGGATGAGAACACGTCCTTTCTTCTAGCCATGACTATTTTGTTGTGTCTGTTATCTAACCCTGTAATTAGGACGGCATTCAGAAAATGCGAACAAAGTTGGTATTCTTTTCATAACCCCCAAATCTTTGCATTGCTGCATGAAACTTTTGGCTTCAGCTTTTCCCTGTTCATTAACCATGCCAAAATTTTTAATCTAACACCACTGTTAAAGAGTGGCAGGCTTCCAGGGAAATATATCAGCCAGGCTTATTAATTTCATGCCAAGTGCTGGAGGCGTGAATGTAGAGAACGCTGTTTGAGTTTGGATAATAGGAATCAGGCAGCTTAAAGGCAGGGGATAAAGATCAGGAGCCCTGTGTCTCAAGAGGAGGAGCAGGTGCAGGCTGCAAGCAAGGCCTTCAGGCCCAAAGGGGCAGCCAATGCTTAAAACAATCTGCGGCGCTTTTTTTTTTTTTTTTTTTTTTTTTTTTTAATTTGGCATGTGCCTCTCACAGCTTAACAGACCGCAGCTCCACAAAGAGTGGTAAACAGAGAAAGGGAAATTAAAAAGGGAAGTCCCATGATAGACAAAAACAAATTAGGGCAAACAAATTACACAGAGTCAACAAATAAACAAGGGAACATCTGTGAATATATTTCTTGGATTTTCTGATTCTGAAAGCAACCTGAGAAACAGTGGAGGGATGTATAAAATTTAATCGGGGAGCCAAGCCTCTCCTCCTCTCCCCCGGCCCCTCCTTCCCTGGGAATGTTGGGTTGCAGCAGGGGATACCTGGTGGCATCGCTGGGGACCCCGCTGGCAGGGCACATGTCATAGCCCTCTGGTCCCAGTCCTGGTCTGCTGTTCTCACCAGTGCCAGCCCCAAAGGCTCCCTGGCAGCAATGGCAGTGGCCAAGGCACCTTCAGCTGTCCTGGGACGGGACAAGGCTGCAGCCACATCAGTGCATGTGGAGTTTTCCTTTCCCCACTGCCTCCTCCAGGAACTAAGGCTGGGTCTCTGTTGTACAGGGGAGTCAATATTTTGTCCTCCAGCTCGTTGCTCTATCACTTGTTATATCCATATATATACATATGTATATCTATCTATGCATGTAGGTGTATATATGTATGTATACATCTAAATAGAAATATAAATGTAAGTATATATACAGTACATACATATGTGTTTTTATAGAGAGATATATAGAGAGATTAATGGATACAGTGATATAGACACAGATCCTAAACATTCTGGGTTTTCTCTTCTGGGAGGTTTTGCTGGGATGCCTCAGGATCTGAGATCATAAAATTATAAACCTGAACTTGGGTAGAAATTCTGAGATGAGCTCTTCAGAAATGAATCTGGCAAATCAAAAAAAGTCCCCAAATAGCTGTATTTACCTTTTATGGATACACTATCAGAAAAAGACATTTACTTACTGTTGGTTGTGAGGATGTATAAAAAAGGAAATAGAGCAAACCAATTGTTTGTTTTGGCTTCTAGGAATTGACGGATTTTTTTCTTTAGGAAAGTTCACAGAAAGGATCTGAAATCAGATAAATCCATGCAAGGGGCACTCATCTGAGAGTCCACCCAAGAGCACAAAACAAGTATTTTGTTGTTCTCCGGACCTTCATGTGGCTCTGAATAATTTTGTTTCCCCATCTTATATCTATTACACTAAAAGATATTTTCAAAAGAAATTATTATGTGGACAAGCACTCAGAAGAGATATATCAATAGTGTTCAAGTTTTCTATGTAGCCCTTAATTTACCCCCTGCATAACAAGCTTTAGTCATAACATTGCATAATATTTTTCCCACAGGGCTGTAGTCTTATTCTGTACATGGAAGGGGCAACACTTACTTAACAGGCAACTATTCAGCACTTTGTTTTTGACTTATTCTGTGTGTGGTCTCTGCATACTATTCAAACTTGGCTCTGCAGGCAGAAGTTGTTAATTTTCTTGGGGTTTTGCTGTATTGTCCACCACTGTGTTTCCGCAGTGCTTCAGAAATCTTGTTTTGTTTTCATGCGTCTCCAGTGAGGGTGGTGATGGTGATAGTGTGGTTGCTGTCTTATAGATGAGGAGTGGAGACAAGGAGGAGCTGCAGATAGACTTCTTTCAGGTAGTCAGTTTGAAATGCATGGGAACTGGGCTTTATTTTCCCAAGCTGCTTGTGTTTATATTTAAACATATACCTATAATGTAATGACCAGTTACTGTTGACATTTCTTTTCTTGTGAATCTCTCCCCACCACTCTGCTAGTGTCTGATCTCCAGCTCCTTGCTCTGTTTGTCCCAGATTTTATTTCAGCTCGTTTTCCTGTCTTGGTGTTAGCACACTGCAGCGTGACTATTGCTCTAGACTTATTTTCCTCCCTAACTCTTGGTCCTTCTTTGATTCTCTGACATGATTCAGTCTCTCCATGGTTTTTCTCCTTTACCCTTGAAGTATTACACAGGACCATCACAGAAAGCACAGGAAAAACAAGTCTCATCTTGCTATAGACCCCAGTTACAACATTGAAGGAAGCCCCCCATGTAGTCCCATGCAGCATCATGTCCTACATATGGGAAATTCATCCAAAGGCAGCAGTCATTTCAGGTGAGTAAGCCATAGCAGCACCTTTGGGCAGTGACAGCTGGGTGGGCATCTCCCAATCACCAGTTTCACTTTTGATGTAACTAACATCAGTTAAAGAGCTCCAGCTAAGTAACAAGTAACTTCAGTGAAAATGAAGAACTTTCCTATTTCTGGTAATTTTAAGGATGGATCTACAATTATACTAATTGATCAGCAGTCCTCTGGGCATTTGAAGGCATCCAAAACTGTTCTGACTAAAACAATAAAAAAAAAATATCCAAGTCTATCCAAAAGCTGAAGCAGAAAGCACAGGGCATGGATAGAGGATAGTTCCTGCCTTACAAACTGACAGTGGAACTTTCCCCATAGATTTGGACGCTTAGCTGCTCAACTTTCAAGAGCAATTTTTAAATGCAAAATCTGGGAGAGAAGTTAGAATTCAGCTTGCTCTGAGTGAAACGCATTTATCTGAAAGGAAAATCACATTTTTGAAATGCACTTTCTGCCTCACAGCTTTCATGTGGCTTGGTATGCAGATCAAACTGAGTAGGTGCTGGATAAACATGATCAGTAAAGGTTCATATCAGACCGATGCACACCAGACTGGTGGCTTCCAGTGTTATCCAGGCTGTTTATACCATGCAGAGAGAGGAAAGGAGATGAGGCAGTGAACACTCTCACTTTCATTCTCTGTGATCAGGCTGGCTTGGCCAGGTGCTGTAACAGAAGAAGTTGAAGAAACTTTTCTTGTCCAAGACTTGCTACGGAAGGGAGCTGTAGGAAGAGGAGAAGTTAGAAGAGAGTCTGTGCATACCAACATGCTCCAGGCACTTACATTCCTGCACAGTTCTGAACACCAGAATGAGAAATTTCATTAGAAAAAATAAAAGAGTAATCCAGAAACTTAGTGTAAACTTTTAGTTGAAAGTTTTAAATGACAGGGTGTTGTACTAATAGTGTTAGTTATTAAAAAGCTTGGCTAGGTTCCCTTTATTTTTCTTGTCATCCTTCCATAGTCTAGAAGCTTAATGAGTTTCACTGCTTGGCCTACCGAAGTCTAAGTGAAGGACAGGAATCCAGGGTGAATTTATCTTTGAGGGGTTTTGCACCTTGCCCAAATGGTGACTATCTCCTTGGGATCATCATAAAATCCTGCTCCATCTCAGGGGGGAATGGTGAGATGTTTAATGCCATCATGCAGTTGCAAGGCCCTTCCTGTGCCACCCAGACAAGGCATGTTCCCAGTGCTTAGTGCATACTGGGACATTGACTAATGCAAGCTAACTGAGGGTTCATCCTCATGGATGGGCTTTGGGAAACATGTGGGCTGGACAATCCTTTGGTATGGAGACCACATATCTGGTCTCTGCCAAGAAGACACTTCATCAAACAGTGAAGACACATTCCATTTGCTCCCAGTAACTGGTGGCAACTATAATGCCCATCTGTATCTCCTTATGTAGTTATGAGAATTTCCCCTTCAAAACAGGTCTTGTCTCATTCATCCATGTATTTCTGGTCTACTTGTTATGGTTTTCTTTACCTAGATTTCATTAATGCAGAACATAAATTCTCTCTCCCATTTGCTATAGGAAACATATTTCCTTTGCAAGGGCTGCTACAACTCTAATTTAGATGAACCACCACTGTATCACTTGATAAGAGAGAATTCTGTGTTTAGTACATGTTTTCTGTTAACTTCATTCGCAGCACCATGTTGTGCATGTACCTTTAAAATACAGATCTGGGTCCTGCTTGTTTTCTTCTGAGGACCACAGGGTTCACCTGAGGCATCTTTACAAACTGATTTAAGATATGAATGATTAAGCAGGAAGTACTATGTCTCTCTTACAACTACAGGAGCCTACTAGAGTCTGTAAGTACTGGGCACACACATTCACCTGATTTAAGTAGGTGTCTAAAAAATATATGTTTATGACTTCCAAAGAAAAGGCTTAATTGCACTAAGTCCACATTTAAAGCATGTTATCTAGCTTCTAAGACTGAATAATTTGACCATAACCAGCTAACCTGAAGCTTCAAATGTTGAAATTTAAATGTTTTAGCATTACCTGCATGACACTGATTTCAGTATCTTTCCCTTCCCTCCACCCCCAAAAGTATTTGAACATATTTTGTTCAAATTTCTTCTCTTTCCCTTAACTTCTGGGCAATTTCAGGAACTTCAAAAGCTAAATAACACCTGTTACAAGCAAGTCCCATATTCCCTAGGGATGATATTAACTTGAGTCATCCATGGTTTTACAAGTCTATCAAGTGCTGTGGTGCCAATTGCAGTGGAGAGAGGTGGAGGTATTACCTGCTCAAGGGGAGCATAAAGCCTCCAGTGGTATTAAGGGAGATGGCAAGAAGCCACAGGTCTTTCTCTCTGGATGCCTATGAAAACTCTTCTGCTGGCACATAGCAACGTGCTGGGAGACAGAAAACTAACTTCACACATCAGACAGCTCCAAAATCTGCCTTTCCAATCCACAGCTGTGAAATGAATGCCACCTGCACCAGCCCGTGTCTCCTCATGGTCATACTTCAGCTGTCAACATCTCCAGCTTCTCTCGTCTTCTCCAGGCATCAGTGGCAGTAGGCTGTGGGAAGGAATGGAGGGATAGCAACAGACATCCTGGTGTGAGGCCTTTGGGAAGGAGGTAAATCCTGTTTCAGGAGAGGGACTCAGCCCTGAGATGGAGCTGGATGCCTGTCAGGATCCAATGGACAGTTTTGTGTTGTAGCTAGTGGCTTGTGGAGGACGTGAGGTTGGCTCACTGGATGTAGAGACAGCTGTAGCTCTGCGTAAAGTAGTAACGATGCATTTTATGAGAACTTCAGTCTGAGGAAGAGAGACATTTTGTAGCAAATCATGACTTGTTCTGTCTCTTTGTTTTCTTAATCTCACTGCTGGTGCAGGATATTTTTTGACAGCCATTTACAGAAATTCTTGGTTGATAAATCATGCCAAAAATCAGCAGAATTTGGTAAGTGTGTGTACCGGGTCTGGCTGAGCCAGAATTGGTTTTCCCCTATAGCAGCCCTCATGGTGCTGTGTTTTATGTTGGGAGCTGGCAGGGTGTTGATAGCACACTGGTGTTGTGGCTACTGCTGAGTAGTGCTTACACAGCACCAAGGCTCTTTCTGACATTTCCTCCCCCACAGTGGGACGGGGTGGGCAAGATCTTGGGAGGGGACACAACCAGGACAGCTGACCCGAACTGACCAAAGGGATATTCCATACCATATGACGTCTGCTCAGTATAAAGCTGGGAGAAAGGAGGAAGGGGGTGGGGTCACCCTTGGTCCTCCGAGGCAACCACTACACGTATTGGAGCCCTGCTTCCTGAGAAGGCCCGACATCGCCTGTTCATGGGAAGTAGAGAATAAATCTGTTTTCTTTTTTTTGCTTCCTCGCGCGGACCTTTGCTTCGCTTTGCTTATATTAAAACTGCTTTTGTTTTACCCACAAGGGTTGTTTTTTTTTCCTATCTTATTTTCTTTCCCCTCTTTGCTCTGTTGAGACAAAAAGGGGAAAGGGGGGGAAGTGATAGAGCGACTTGGTGGGTACCTGGCATTTAGTCAAGGTCAAACCACCACAGTGTGCCACATATATGTATATATATACTATATATGTAGGTAGATAGGCTCATGTATGTACACAATGATTGCAATGGACTTGCCACCTTGCTTAGTTATTTGAACCGTGGAGGCTCACAAGCTCCTTAGGTTGCTATACAGCCAAAGGTTTCCCACACTTCCTTCCCTCTCCATCAGCAAGGCTACTCAGGGAGTAAGGAGTTACTCTCAGTAAGGAAAGAGATTGGATCCAGCTCTTAAGCCACTCATGTTGACAGCAAACACCACTTCAAAGATTGATTCTCAGAGTGGGTCACAAAGGGAGGCAGGGATTTGGTGTTCTCTGTACAACTTGGTGTAATTGTACTCCCCCATTCCTCTGCCTTCACCTTTATTTTCAGCAACACATGCTCACAAGGAGTAGTACCTATGAGTTCAGCGGACTCTCTGTAAACAAGTGGTACTGTGATGCATGCGCATGTGCTTTAAATAACTTTTGTGAAAAGAGATCTTTGTTTAACAAGGGTAGTGCTTGTTTACAGGACTGCAGTGCTGACCTGAAATGCAGGAAGGGTGGTGATGGCATCTATCTCTCTGCATTGCTACAGATAACTTAGCTTCTTGCCTGTTCACAGTATAATGCAATTGAAACAGAACACTTGGTATTTCAGATACCTTGAATGCATCGGAGAGCAGATGAGTGTTTGCTGGCATTCAAAAATCCCAATACTGGCAAACGTTGGTCAACCCAACTCAGTGTTTGGAAACCTTAAAGGCAGAAGGCCAATGAGAGGCAACTGCTACTTCCCAGCTCAATAGTCAACCCACAGGTTGGAATTTCTCCATCTAACACATCTGCTGTTCAATTAAACAGGAGGCCGAACCCTCCGCAAGATCCACAAGGAGCAGAAACTTACGCCTTTAAAAAGAGGCCACTTTTATGAGCTGCTTTCAGAAAGACTAGAAAGCATTTTGAAAATTCATTAAAGAAGAAATAATTGTATCAGAAAGTGGCCTTGATGGCAGTCCACCTGATTCTTAAGTGTTAAAAAAATAAGTGACATAAGATTATTCTTAAATTAAATGGGTGGGGAAAATGATTATATAAGGTGAAATGACATGTAACTGGGGCTAATAAGGCCTGAATTATTCTGGTTCGATTCATTAAGCTCCTGAACTGAATGTCAGTATGCTTTTTCCTATACTCAGCATTAAATTCCAATGTAAAGTATGGTCTTTTCAAGAAAGGTGTTTTACCTGGAAATTAATGTACAAATCTAGACTGGGGGGCAGATGTTTTTATGAATCAGACCTTAAGCTAAATATCAGACTTCAGTAAAACTAAAGCCATATGGACACAGACATTTTCTTTGATTCTTAGTTTGATTAGTTTAAGAAGGAAGATTAAAGCAGGGATGAATGGCTGTGTTAGTGAAAGCTGATAGGTCTTGGAATGGGCTCAGTTACAATGTTGATCTCAGTGTCTAAAAAATGTAATGTCATTATCCAGGATTAGAGATTATAAATGAGGAAAAGTTTCTTCATGTATATAAATTTGTTCCCGAACTCTCTTGATCATTAGATTACACTAAAGACTTCAACACCACTATGTATAAAGTAGTATGAGTTAGGCAGATGAAGAAAACAAACAAGCAAAACTTTTTTGAATTAATTACAATCTTTTTTTCCTCCTTCAGTTTATTATCACACCATAAAGTGTGGGCTAATTTCACAGATTTTATCAGAAGTGATTCTGGGCTGCAAGTAAGGGTTATAGGCTCCAGGTAATTTCTCTCTGCCTGTAAGCTTCATATCTTGAAACTATTTTCTTGTTGTCTTTGACTGTTTCCAGGGGACCACAGGGCCAGAGGAATCTCAGTGACCATCTCATGTGACTTCCCTCAGGACACAGCCAGGCTCCTCCCCCACGTTGCTGTGCCCAGGCAGCTTCTACATCTTTAGAAACCTATCCAGTCCTGAAATGTAAGCTTTGAGAGATCCACAAAACTTCACCCCATGATTCTTTTAGGTGTTAATAATGCTACTTTAAAAAAATCTGTTTCTACTTTTTTCTCTAGCTTTGGCTTCTATCTCCTGGATGTCTGTTTCTGCTAAATCAAAAAGCCATGCAGCATGAGAGATCACTTTTTCATGAAGGTGCCTGCTTACAATAGTCCATCACTTCTTAAGTCTTTTTCTGGTTAAAATCATGTAACTAAGATTCTGGAGTCTTCTACTATGAGACAAATTTTCTGAGTGTTTACTAAGACTTGAACTTTTTTCCAGTGTTTCCAACTTCCACTTGCTCAGAGCCTCAGCATTCACACCCCTCATCTTCCTGGTTTTGCAGCTTCACGAGGCAGCACTTCCAGGGGCTTTGTAGCTCAAGGCAGGTGAACGGCTGAAAAACCACTGATCTAACTATAATTGATTTTCTTCTGAGAGCAGCTAGGCAACACACTAATGAAAGAGAGACAAAAATCAGGATGCACTATGTACCTCATTCACTGCATATGTGTTCCAGCTGTTCAAGTGGAAATGGACAGTCTGCCAAACTGGCCACACCTGGTTCGCAACAGGCATCGTTTTGAAAGCTCAAGCTGGGTTAAATAAAAAGTGAGGAGGAATATCTAGAGGTATTTCAGGTTTCTCATTAAGTTAGTCCTATGACAGTTTCTTTAGATGCATCACTACTCAAGAGTTTAATACCCGAAGTGGAATCCTGCCACATTTGAGGAAGTTTTATTTTGTATTATATTACCTGTTCCTGCAAGGGTTATGCAACGTGAGTGCCATTAAAACATCAAAGACAGAGTCGTCTTCCTTTTGAGAATTTTCCCCTTCTGTTTTTTCTGTTCTCCTTGTTGCTTCAAGGATTGCTACAGTTAAAAAATTAAAGTCTGGATCTCTTTTCATTACAGGAGAGTTTGTAAATTCCAGCTAGGCATTTCTCAATTTGCATTTGTCATCCTTTAAGCTAATTTTCAGTGCTGCAAAGCAACTTTAAATATTGTTTGAAGCCCTCCATTGAACTCTTCTTAACATGATTAACATAACCTCCCTCTGCTCTTTTACTTCTGTCTGACCACAGAAGGCCAAAAAAGGGGGAAAACTGTAACTTTGTTTCTATGCACAAAAAACCAATGAAACTCCTTAAATTATATGACTTGGAAATGTTTTCAAGCCTTCAAAAATTTAGATTATTTTTAAAAAAAAGTGAACTAAGCAAACAAAAGTTGGAAGGATTGAGATGAAAGAGGGTAAATCCACAAATTTCCCCGTCTTCCATACCTCTTCAGCCATTAAACAGAAAACCCTTTAGCAACCAAGTTACATTTTCACTTTAAAAAATCTTCAGCAAAATATAACCTTGCAGCTGTAAACATATGTCTGAATAATTATTCTGGCTTTATATCAAAAAACCCACCTCTGCCAGAGCAGACAGATTTTAATTTAGCATTCCCCCCAGAGCTCTGGAGGGCAAGGTGGATGATTGAGAGGGCAAGGTGACTTGGCTTCAAGGGCTATCTTTATTTGCATGAATGAGTAACCGTAAAGCACAGAAAATATCTTTAAGTAAATTCCGCCTGTCACTGACAGTGATCTAAATGGAATTATAGTTGCATGAAACTCTCTTTTGCTAATATATATATTTTTTTTCCTGAGAAATATCTCCTCCTGCCCATTTTAAATTAATGCAAAAAAAAAAAAGCGAGAACAAAACAAGCATTATCAAAGAGCACTCAAGAAACATGATTAAACACAGTGACATGTCTTTCAAACAAAAGGAATTTTACCACTTCTGAACCAGGCTGGATGGAAGATGTTGCACCTACAAGGCTCCCATTTAAACCCCAAACAGCTACTGCAGAGCCCATGGCAGTCCAGTCTTTTCTATAGTGGTCTGGTGATGTAGCTCAAAGGCATCCTGGAGAGACCCCATTCCAGGTGAGCACCTAGTTAGGCCTATTTTTAAGACTGGGATTTAAAGCTGATGAGCTTTCTATACACAGGAATTACAGCTGGGATTGTTCAACCTGGATAAGAGGGAGGGTGTAAAGAAGAGAGGGGGTAAAGAAGCCAGGCTCTTTTCAGTGGTACCCAGTGGAAGGACCAGAGGCAGTGGGCACAAAGTGAAACAGGAGGTTCTCCCTGAACATCAGGAAACACTTTCTTACCATGAGGTTGACTGGCACAGGCTGCCCTGAGACATTGTGGAATCTCCATCCTTGCAGGTATTCAAAACCCAACTGGATGTGGCCTTTCTTATTACGGTTTGCTTATCACCTACGCTGATAGGCTTCTAGTTTTTGGGGGAGAAATTCTCACACTGGAAAATTTTGCCAGGGAACAGATTTCCAAGATGTAATGTCCTTTGATGTACAATTAATTTATGATTTAGATCTTTCTCTCTCTGTATCATTTGGGAGGTGATAGTCCCCCTGTACTCTGCATTGGTAAGGCCACACCTGCAGTATTGTGTCCAGTTTTGGGCACCTAAATACGAGAGAGATACCGAGATGCTGGAGCGAGTGCAGAGGAGGGCAACGAAGCTGGTGAAGGGCCTGGGGAATAAATCCTATGAGGAGCGATTGAAGGAGCTGGGACTGTTTAGTTTGAGGAAGAGAAGGCTGAGGGGAGACCTCATCACTCTCTACACCTACCTGAAAGGACATTGTAGAGAGGTTGGTGCTGGTCTCTTCTCACAGGTAATTAGCGATAGAACAAGAGGGAATGGCTTTAAACTGCAACAGGGGAGGTTCAGACTGGACATTAGGAAAAAAATTTTCACAGAAAGAGTGGTCAGACAGTGGAATAGGCTGCCCAGGGAGGTGGTGGAGTCACCATCCCTGGATGTGTTTAAGGGTCGTTTGGATGAGATGTTGGGGGATATGGTGTAGGGGAGAACTTTGTAGAGTAGGGCTGATGGTTGGACTCGATGATCCCAAGGGTCTTTTCCAACCTGAATGATTCTGTGATTTGCTGAGAACTTACTGAACAAAGTGTGACAGTTTGGCCATTTTGTGTCTGAAAGTTGCAAGGAAAGGAAGAGGGAGGTTTTGTTGTAATTCTTAAAATTTGCTGCAGAGACCAACATGTGGGAGCTAACGCCATCTACCTCCATAGAGCTGAGGTGAAACTACTACAGGACACCCAACGCAAAGACACCCTCACCTTGACTTGCTGCCTCCTCAGTGAAGTTTACTGGCTTTCTGCAATTCCTGTTGGAGGAGGAGGAAAATCCTGATAAGTGAAGATGTTTTCAGAGCCTTCCCAGCTTCCCTGGTGAAGCTGCCAAGCACGGTTTGACATCCAAAGTGCCACTGCTTGTCACAGGAAACACAGAAGCTTAGAAGGGCCACAGGCTGGCAAGAGTGGAGAAACTACCCAGTATTTTGAGCCAGATATGATTATGATAATTATTAAAGGGAAATTCCCAGAAAAAATATGCATGGTTAGCATTTATCACCACATAGAATAGTAAGACTAGGGTCTACATGTACAAATAGCTGTAACCTTGTAGGTATTTTGCAGTGAAATTTGTTAGCCTAGTGGTCTCACTTTGACTGGAATAATATTTTTTTTGTGACAGTTCCTGGCTTCTTTTTGTTTGGTCTGCTGTATTTAATAGCTCCCTAATTCCACTAGATTAATAAAAGAAAGATGTATTTAAAATCTAAAATAATTCATATTCAAAGCCTCTGCATTTTCACAATTTTGCCACGCTTCATCAAGGTTTAGGGTCATTTCAATGTTATTCTTCTCAGCTGTATGAAATGTCAGTCACAATGGGAGAACACTGGGGAATACTGCTAAGGACTTGTCTACACGGGGAAATTTACTGGCAGAATGATGCTGGTATAATATGAAAGTGGTATTTCATTGGCATTCACCATGTCACTACTGATCCGGGATATTTAAATGACATGGTAACTTTGAAAAACCTCTATTTGATTATGTTACAGAAAGCAATTGCATTTTTCTTTTGTGTGCACCTTGTAAAATAAAAATGATTTTTACAAGGTGTTTACTGAGTTAAGTGGAAGTGCAGCAAGCAAAGTTAATTATAAAAGATACAAGATTCTGAAAATATTCTACTGGTAAGAAGAAGATCAGAAAAAGTATCAGTCCAGTCTTCAATGGTGAGGAAAAGCTAACAAGGAGGAAGCTAAGGAGGGCAAAGTTTTTGGTATTTCCTTGTATTTCATGAAGGATTAAATGAGATGGCTAAACAATTAATGCTACTAACTAATGCCTAAGGACTCTGGTCAGAATAAGAAAGAAATTTATATGAAAATTGAGACATTTTGAATCTGCTGGACATGTCAGGGCTGAATTTGGATAGCTTGGGAGTTGCCTGAAGGAGTGGGAGAATTAACAGATCTTTGAGAAGGGAATGTGCATCTTCAGAAGAGTGGGTGACGGCAGTTTGGGGATCTATCTTAAAAAGAGAAGAAGGGGGGATCCCAGGAATTAGACTAATTTTAACTTAATTCTTGGATGTACATGCCAATGGATCAGCAATTTGTAACCAACTAGATAAAACCAAAGAAATGCCCAACAACCAGTAATGGCTTCATCAAGAATAAAATATGTCAAGCCAAGGTAACTGACTTACGGGCAACAGACCTTATGGATGAAGGAAGAATGATATGCAGGATAGATCCTGATTCTTAGATGTGATGTCTCACATGACAGCCTCATGAGCAAATTTGGAAAACATGACTTACGGTCAGATGAGTGGATGGCTAGCTGGAAAACTGGCCAAAGAATAGCAGGCAAACCATCACTGCCAGACTGCAAGACTGCACTGAGTGCCCCTCCTCTGTGGTTTGGACACTCTCAGACAGATTTAGAGAAATACCAAACTGGGAAACACTTCAAGTACTTTGGTGGGCAGGGCTAGAATTCAGAATTATATTGAAAATTTGGGGAATTTATCTGCAAAAATAAGGTAGAGTTTGATAAATGCAAGCTCCTACACTTTGGTAGCATAATTGACTGCAGAAACGCAAGAGAGGGAATAACTGTCTAGGGAGCAGTTTGGCAGCAGAAGAGTTGAAGGCTGTAATGATGAATGTACATCCACAGCATTACATAGCATAATTAAAGCTATGTATTAGATGTTAGTATGCAGATATTCAAATAGTGTGGTGCTTGGCACTGGAGACCAGTGTTAGGTACCATATATTCAAGAGGGAGGAGGGGTCAGAGAAGGGCAGCAGGAATGGTCACCAGCAAACATGACCTTTGGAGGAAAAATGTCAGGGTTAGCTTTGTTCCACCTGAAGAAGAAAAAAAGTAAAGACATAGGCCAGTTTTAACACACAGTCAGCATAAATGGAAGGTATTCAAGTGATCTGTGTGTCCTTTTGAGATCAGATGAGATGTCATGGAGATGTAGGCTAGATACTGGAAAGAAGAGTTTTCTGCCCACAAGAGCAGCTGTGTGCTGGGACAGGTCCATGACAAGGAATCAGAGGGTGGGTTCTGAGACCTCCAGAGAGATTTTCTTCCATTCACAATATGATACATCGATATGCTGAGGGTAATAAACCATGACTGCTTTGCCTTCATGTCAAACATCTTCAATTTCTCCATGAAACAGGAATTACCTCAAGTGTCTTGCAAATTTTGTGCCCTTCCACTCTAAAAATTAAATTGCTGAATTTTATTAGTATTGTTTTAAATTTTTATACTCTTTACTTAAATGAGTAGCATACCAAAACATGAATTGAGTGAAGTTGTAAAATTTTTATAGAAATCATTAGTTTTTCTACTTAGCTTAGATTGAAACTTCTTTTGCTAGATCAAACTCTCTTCTGTGTGTGTATTTTAATAAACTGGTTTGAAACTGTTTTATTAATCCCCCAAATAGCTTAATTAAGTATTTCTAGGCTAACAGAAGAAAATTGAAAATACCTGTTCTCAGTCACACATCATGCTTATTGTATTAAGGTAGCCTCTTTAATTTCTGTTTTTATGTGACATTTTAAAATGCCAATTTGCCATTAAGATAATATAATAATTAAAATACACATTCATGCTCTGACCATGTAAATATGTAATACAGTAAGTAAATATTTACATTTAAATGAAATTTAAATAAACACAAAGCAAAATTTTTCTATTCCAGATTACATTCTTTCATCAAAATGCTGATTTTTTTTAAAAGGAAATTTCAGTGAACTGGCTATGATTTCACCTGCAGTTATTTGCAGTCAAAACAACCTTTTCCTAAGTCATAAATTTTCTGACCATTTCTGCTTCTAGTGGAGATGAGTCATACGTATCGAGAATTAGCCTTTTGTACTTTTTAATAACAAAACCAGCATTTCAATCATATCCTTTGTATTCTTGCATTGATTAACTGGATATATACTGTACTTAGTAAGCATTAAATGACTGTTTCCTTTTATTTTGTAGCTTCCTGGAATTGTTGAAGAACCCATTTGTACACACTGACTTCTTTACTTTTTTTATTTTAATGTTCATACTGATTAATAAGCTTATTTTTAAAATACAGGCTGGGCACAGTTTCATAAAGGAAGAGCACATATGCTGTATTAAATTAGACTGTGTATTTTTTTCATCTCTGTGTATATGTATATATTTGCATTTGCAAATACTCAGGAAAAGATAGCTTTTTTTAGCAGTTCTATTTGAAATAGCAAAAACTGAAGAAAATATGTTCTGTTGGGAGCAGAAGATGGACCCTGAATCCTGCAGTTAAATCTTACTCACCGAATACTATCCCAGTACCTTGTCTGTGGTGGAAAGGGTGTCCCGAAAAAAATACAGATGTTCAGCATTCAGTAAGAATATATTTTCTCACAGTACCAGCTCTTGCTGCTTGGATTTGTCAAGTAAATTAAGAGCTGAGATGATGATAGGATCTGATAGAGGGAGAGAAGACAGCCTCCCTGGGTGCCTGGGAAAGCATTAGGAAAACACCTTTCTTTTCTGCTAGCATGATCTGTGTGTCCCCATATCACCAGTCCTGAATGAGAAAGAGTAAATTGGAGCCAGGAGCATCATTTCATTGCAGCCGGTTTCTGGACTGATTTACAAGGAAACGTGTCAATTGCTTGCAAGAAATGTTAATGCATTTAATACTGATTAATTCCACTGAGGACCTTTCCCAGGAGTCCTTGCACAAGCCACCTCCCTACTGACTCGATCTGCAGGATCAAGTCCAGGGAATGGTCTGAGTAACACTGGTTTTTCTCTGGTCTCTCAGTGAAATGTCAGTAAATTTTAATAGAATTATTGCAAGTAAGAAGTTAAATCTGCAGTTATGGTACCCAGAATAAATTGTTTCAAAATCAGAGCAGTTTGAGTAACTTCAAGAGGATTGGGCTTCTTAAACAGAAAAAAAATATCAAATGTTCTGCTTCTTTTGCAGTTTAGGGCTCTGCTCAAAGGCACGGCAAACAATCCTTACCTCTCAGGACCTCTGACTTTCTATTCCACTTAGTCCTTCAGTGGAAACCCTCAGGTCACACATTTTGCGCTCTCTCAATCACCGGCTCCCAGGAACAACATTATGTAGACGATGCCCTGAACTATGTTAGCAGCAGTGTGCAAAAATGATGTGATTCAGCTTGTTTGGGCATGGAAAGATACCGCAAAGTTACTGAGCAGTGGTGTTATAGGGTGATAACTCAGTGAAATTGAAGCATTTAATCCATGAAGGATAATTAATAGCACCACTGGATACTGATTCTTGTTTTTCTCATAGTTCCAGATGGATTATACTTTGAAGGGCAGCAGGCATTTAAACAATGTGGATTAGCATTACACATCACTAAAATCTAAGCCTTAGATATGACAAACTGGGAAAAAATCTCCTAAGCAAACTTAATCATTGTTGTTGCTGTTATTAATGCTGGGAGCTAGATCTGTATTTAACTATCCCAAACTTTAATATGAATTTTGACTTAAGCAACCACTTATATTCTTACTTTATAATCTCTCTTATATTTGGCCAATTCAAGGAAGTGATATAATGCATATCATATATGTGTCTTATGGTTTAACTTCTTTTATAAAGAACACTGTACATAACTATTTGTAAAGCTTTTTCTGAAGGTTTAAATAATGAATGAAGAATAACAAATATTTCCCAGGGGTACTGTTTTTCTTCTAAAAGTGTTTATAAAATAATCCTGACTGGTCAAAATCACATGTTTTCTTTACATGCTATTCTAGGTATCACAGAGGCAGTTACAGTGGTAAGAGTTGTCCAGCTGGGAACTTCAAGATCTTACAAGGGTGACGGACAGCAAAGCCCTGCAAGGTCTGGAGGTGAGATCTGTGACTTGATCTTCACTTTTTATAAGGTATGATGGAATCATGAAATAATTCAGGTTGAAAGGGACCTCAGGAGGTCATTTAGTCCAGCCTTCTGATTGAAGCACTGAAGGATATGAGACAGCTACCTACCTTCAAGCAAATGTAGGAGTGAGGCCCTCTGCCCCATACTCCGTTGCCTACAACATCAGGTTATTATTAGCAACCTGACCGAGTGTTTTGGCTAGTGAGTGATTCGCCACCGAGATCTCCAGGCTCATTGTAAATACTAACAGGGTGCTGAGCAGCCACTGTAACTTTTTAATTGCTAGTGCCATGAGTCAGATTGAGGGTTGCTTTTCAAGTGGTAAAAGACTCATTTAAACTGCACAGATCCCCTGTGCACAGGGCACCCTTACGCTTCCTTATCTTCGAAAGGGTCCTGATATCTAACATGCAGACAAGGGGTCCCAGTGCTTTGCCTTTCTTCTTGCTCAGCATCTGTGTTGTGCCCGTGTTGGAGAAGCTGCAAAGCCTTTCCCAGCCCTGTTTCATATTTCATTTGTATGTATATGAACCCCTTCACGGTCTTCTCCAGAGATGGACATTAGTATCTAGGACTGTGGAGACAAGATAGTTTGTGATTTCTACCATATATCCTCCCTTATGCATCCAAAGACCACACTGCTCTCCTCTGCAATACCACTGCTGAGAACTTCTGTAGAGGCACTTGTCTTCAGTGGCTCTAAATACTTTTCTGAGGCCCCGTGGTCCCAGGCAGAGCCTGCTCTCCAGACCCCAATGTATTATCTGAATTACACAGTATTCAGCTATCTTAGAATGTATGTTGCTAGCTTGTGACCATCCATCCAGACAATTTCTGTCAGCCTGTAACAATAAGCTTCTCTCCTTGTTTACCACTCCACCAATCTTCATGTCACCAGTGAGTTTTACAAGATTTCATTTTATCATCTGGGTTGCTGATAAAAATTGAAATGGGCTCTTGCCTGTGAACCCACTCTTGTAGCAGTGACCCTCCTTCATATTTCCCTCCAAACACCAGCATTTAAGCTCTGTTATTAAGACATGATGCCTGCTCTGCTCGTGGGTTCTTTCTAAAGGAGTTCAAGGTGCAGCTTTAAAGCAAAGGCAAAGCAAAGCTCTTTAGATTCTGAACCACAAATAACAAGTAGCCCAAAGTTACAGAAACAAATATTTTTTAAACTGCAGAAGTGGAAATGTCTCTCTGTTGTATTCACCTGTGCACAGTGTTCTGCTTGGCTCCTTTTATGCCTGGTAGTATCCCTAAAGCTGTACAGTAAATTCCTTTTAATGATGGCTTGAAGTGTTTGATATCATCTAATGTTTTATAAGAAACACCCAGACCAGAATACAAGTCTTGGCAGGTTAAAAAAAAAAAAAAAAAAAAGAAAAGGAAAAGACAGAGCTTTTAAGTTCAGTTTTTCAGATTGCTTTGGAAACATTTCTCTTAGAGGTGTGCATTATGGCCTTAAGGTTTTGAAACCATGGCATCTAGCTTCAAGGGATTCTTGATGTTTGCCAGAGCATTCTCATCACTGTCTAAGCTATTTCTTCTGGTCTCCCTGTAATGCTGAGGAGACAGGAATACAGAGTATTTTTGTCTCCATGGGTAGATATATGCTTACTTGGTTTGGTGTCTGTGGCACAAGAGTGCCCTGTGGGAACTGACCAGATTTTGTCCACCAGTGTGTATTCCCAGGAGGCAGAGTACACTTCCTAGGCTCTCCTCACTGGTGGGATGGGAGTAATCTGAATTTCAACTGGGCATTAACTGCGGGATAAGTGAGACATTTCTCTGCAGAGAGACAGTCCGAGAATTGATGAAAATAAAACAGAAGGCATCCCCCTGGATGATATGCAGGCTCCTCCCATCTACAGCTTGCATCGTCTCCACAGCCCCCTCCCTAGCCCCATGGGTGCAGCATCTCTGGGTAGGAGTTAAGCTCACGGAAAGCACCCACCCTTATGGCCTCTGGGCACCTCCGTCTCCATGTATTCCTCTTTGCAGCCAGCTCAGGGGAGGAGGCAGGTCCCTCCTGTTATCCCAGCTGTGGATGGGGCAGTATGGTGCCGAGTGGCTCTCCCAGGGGTCCAGCATGCACCCACTTGCTGCAGGGCCCCATCCCAGCTCATGTCACACTGGATGGGCCAGGAGGCCCCATAGACCGAAGGGGTCCTGGCTTGTAGGCACAGTGCTTTTTCCTGTCTTGGGGTAGTACTGCAGTATTAAATTCATTGTTGCCCAGAAATGTAGCTTTCTTTCACGATTATTTCATTGGAGGAAATGTTTCCTTTTGTCCTTTACCATGTTATTTTGCTGCATTTTTCTGAGCATCCCTACCCCTTTCGGAGCACACCAGCTCCTGAGGGTAGACTGAGCCTCCTTTTAAGCAATATTTTTTGCCTGACACTTCTAGCAGACCCCTGTACTCCCCGCGCTTGCTACCTGCACCCAAGAGCAAAGTTCAGCTGAAGCCACGTGCACCTGTACCCCATCACCCCCATTACCCGAAAAAATCATGGAACCGTGGCTTTGGCTGAGCAGGATCTGTCGTACTGAGAGAAAAAACAAAACCCAGTAAAATTCAACTGCTTTGCCTGGATCCCTGCTTGTCAGAAGAGGGATGGAGATGTGCGTGATGCTGCTGTGATGAAGGGGAGATGCGTGCGCTGAAAGGAGCTGAACTCTGTGCCTCTGTCCCATGCAGAGGGATGTGTGTGCAGTTGTCCTGTAAACCAAACAATACGTGCTCTGATAATGCAGAGCTAACATGATTTATGGGGTTTCAGTGATGAACTACGTTTGGTCTAAAATGTAACTTCAGAAAACGGGGAGGGGGGAAACGTATACACACATATATATACATATATATGTATTTTTTTTGGCTTGCACTCTTACGTATCTCAAGCCAGTTAAAAATAAAAAATCCCCAAGTTTCTATTGGACTTTGGATGAAGCAGAGACAACATATTTTCCCTGTCTCTCCCGAAGCATCACACCCCACTTTGGGAACTTCATTTATATGCACATCATATGCAATCTGACTGACTCCTACTGTACCTTTGAACAGATCCAATCAGATACCCATATGCATGTAAATGAGGCTCCCAGAGCTGTGCTCTCCACGCCGAGGAAGAGGAGTTAAAGAGCAGCCTCTTCTTGAAACTTGTTACGGTGACAATCTCATCCTGCAAAACACAATAAAGCCTTCCCCATCCCCCACCCCTACTCCCCAGCCCTTCGCTTTTCTCTTCGCCACGCACGTCAGGAGAATGCCCTGTAACTCACTTTTCCAGGCTGAGGTAATTTATTTAAACATGGATTATTTGAAAAAAATGGGAAGGGATACAGGGTTTGATTTTAATCCCTGCTAACACAGAGGAAAGAATGCTCGTGTCACAACTCAGTGAGTGTAAAAATTAAAAAAGGCTGAGACTATTGTTTGAAAACAGGCAAAATAATTAAAATTATTATGGAATAATCACATATCACACAACAACCTCCCACTCTTCTGAGCAACAATCCAAAACAGCTCCTCCAAAGCAGGCCCAGGGGCAGAGGTTCTGTATATCATTCAAAGACCATCTGTCATTCAATTCCTGTAGCCCCTTTCCACTATTCTAAGGGCAGGCTGAAATTTAGTCCTGGCATTTCTTTTTCCATTTGCTAACAAACAGCAGTGATGGCAGATAAATATGGCAAACAATAGGCGTTTGTAATGAACTGGAAAGGGATATGGATTTTTGGAACCAGCACCAAGAAGTTCCTGGTCCCGCGTGATGCTCTGGGGACCCCCAAAGCCTGGTTCTGCCATGTGGCTGCACAGACAGACATCTGCAGGCTGCGTTAGGCTTTCAAGAATTCAGCCAACCTGCTAAGGGGCTGATTTAAATAAGATCAAATTTTTTTCTTTATTTTTTTTTTTTTTAAAAAAAAGGAAAGACTGAAAGATAATTCTGTTCCAGGGTAGGATAAAAAAGGACACAAAAGGATCATGGATATACAACACAAGTGTGGCGCAGAGCTCCCTGTTCTAACAGTAATCTTTATTTTTTTATTCTCTGCTTTTCTTAACTCATTCAGCATTTCCTATTGATTCTCATAAGGAAAAGCAACAACAGATCCTGTTTTCATGCTGCTCTTTGGGAACTCATGCCTGTTAAATGCTGTTTAAGCCAATGCTCATTTTATCTTTATTAACTGTTTGGAGACTAAAAATGTGGTGTGATTGCATGAAGCTGAAGCCGAATGACAGAATTACTGCTGCACCCCCTTGAATTGATACCATTTCTTTTCACATATTAAGTCTCTGGGAAGTACCCAGTTGCTGGGATTGGAGCGATGCTAAAACACTGCTGGAGAGGAAGGGGGACATGGGGACGTGGTGCTCAGGTCATGCCTGCTGGCACTAGCCTCCCCTTACCTCTGTCCTGCCTCTGAGGAGACACCTGGGCAACAAGAATGCCTGGGGTAACCCAATCCCTCCTCACGTCCAACAAAAGGAGATGGAGGGAGAAATAAGGAAAGGGGAGAAACAGGGTTGTTTGAGGTTCATGAGATGTGAGGACACACTTCAGTACCCAGCCTAGCATCAAGGAGTCTTGTTTTTCCTAGGTTTGTTGGTTGGTTGGTTTGTGAGGAAGCCATGTAAAGGGCTGTGTGGCCCTTGTTTGAGGACACAGACACTAAAATTAAGGTGGGTCATAGCCCAAATGGGTTTTGAACTCATCTGGACATTGCTGGCTACCCAACGCACTGTGTATGGAAAGAGTCCACTTATCCCCGAAGAAAGTTGCCAGGAAATCTGGGACATGGTGGCCTGTATCCCCATCATCTCAATGCTTGGCTGTGGCATCATGCCCTATCTAGGAATGAAATGGCATTCCTGTAGAAACATGACTGTCATAAAGTGCTGTAGCCCACAGTAGGGCTTCCTGGGACACAGGCAAAGCTGAGCTGCACTGGGTGGGTGGGTGGAGGGGGAGAGGGCAGTGCTATGGCCAGTCCGGCTGGTCTCCTGCACCATTGCCCACCCCAAGCATGGGAGTCAGGGAAAGGGGAGCCCAACCTGACTCCCCATGCCCCCCAGCACTGCAGAAAGGAAAGGTCAAGTGAGGATTTGGCCACTAGCAGCCTCCACCAGTTGCCCTTTCTACCTGTGCCTAGGGCTGGTCCAGTCATACCCATCACCCAGGAAACCCTTCAGCAGGGGCTCAGCTGCCTGCACTGGCTCTGCCTTAACCTCAGATAGAAGTCAAGGGCCAGCCATAGTGGTCTGCTGAACAGAAAAGGCTTGCAAATGGAGGAGTTTTTGCAATTGTCTTCCACATGTATAGCCCTGTAAATGAGCCAAACTTTCTCCTGCATACTTGGAAAGGAGAGCACAACTCCTTTGATGCTGCCTCTAGTTTTAGAAGTTGGGAAGTCTCAGATACATTTGAAAATGGTAGAGGGAAGGCATATATTTACACAGATATAATCTGTGTCCAGTATAAAACTGGACTAGAGTGTCCAGTTTTAATATATACCCTAAGCAAGCCTCTTAATAGCTCTCTTTTGGTGTGCCTAACTATAAAGTATGGATAATTCTTAACAACAGGTGTGCTATCAGGATTAATTAATTAATGTAATGTAATTAATGAGAACTTGAAAGCAAGGTGACATGAAATGCAAACTAGCACTATAGCAATCAGTCACTTTTCCAAGTTGATTGTCTTTGCTAGAAATAAAATGCCCCTCCAAAAGAGTTTGTAGCTGCTTGTTCCAAAGTGGAAAATTATAAGCAGCATGTGTGAAACAATATGTTCTTAATATTGCACTTTGTTAAGAGCTGATGACTTTGTTAGATGGTTTGCAGATGATTGAGAGAGGACCCTGACCTCCAGAGCTTTCTATTTTGCTTTTTTAAAGCTTTTGTCCAGGCCAAGTAAAAGCAAAGACACAAGCTGACACATGAGGGGGATACAGCTGACTGGAAAAGAGTTTTTCAAAGCTGAATTTTACCGAATACTTCAATTTCTATAGATGCCTTAGCCAGGAACTCTCTTCTATACAAGTTAGGCAGCCAGATTCTGAGATAAGTCCTTTCTCTGAAGGGTAAGGCTTTGTATTTCTGTCAAAAAGAGCTGTATGCTGGGGAAAAAAGCTGTTGGCACCACAAGAAAAGGTCATAGATTAGACTTGCACCTCAAGAAAATGTTTGGGTTAGAAATCATGACTGGGGCCATGGAGGCTGTTGAAGACAAGACAATTTAGATGGTGGGACTCCAGATGATCTTAGGCTCAATGTGGAGCAATGTGGAGCAATGTGCCAGTGGCACTCTCAGATGCACTTTCAAACATGTTCCATACAGCAGGGTTTCCTAATCATCAGTTCACAAAAACATCTATCTGTGACTGTGGCTTCTCAGCAAAAGAAGGAGAGGCCATCCACAAAGAAAGGAGAGGACCGGTCTGTCTCTCTGGCTACCCGCCAGTCAGTCCTGAGACCTGCTGGTCTTCATGTGGAAAACCTTGTAGATACCTGGTTGTAGACAGCAACGTATTTGGGTACTAGACATGCTATAAGAAGACCAATGAACCAACTTGTTTTTCCTAAGCTTTTACATTACTTTAAGAGAATAACAATGAGTTATTGCTACTTACCTATGCTAAATGAGCCAGAGATGAAACTTCAGGCTTCCTCTCCAGTCCCCTGGGCCATCTAGATACCTCATGATCATTTTCAAAGGGTATAATTTACATGAGATTTTTTTCCCTGCCTTGTGAGCCATAAATTTATAGGGAGCCCCTCTGAAAGACTTACTGCTTTTGTGAGGCCTCAGATGAAGTCAATCAAGCCAACTAGTAAAAAAGCCAAACTCCCAATTAATTCCATCCCTGAGGACCATGTTTTTTGCTGCTAGATTGCAAGGTCTATGGGGCACAAGCTATCTCTTTCACAGGTGGAGAGGTCCTGTGTTGGGTGGGGGGCATTTTTCAGTCTATGTCTTGAGTAGTGTGTGTGCCCTCTAAGGAGGTGAACATCACGTTCGTTAGTGTGAGCATGCCATGCAAGCCCTTAGCGAACGATAAATAAACAGCTGAGGGGTTAGTTTCCTTTTCTCCTCACTTGCTACCCTCTCTATTGCTACATTCAATTATTTTTGGAAGCTGCATAATAAACGAAAGTTGTACATTTCAGTGTTCCCAGACCAGATTAGAGAGGATTAAGCATCAAGGGGTGGCAGCTGGTCAGTTTACTTCACATTTTTAATGTGGAAATATTTCTAAATGAAAAAAAATGAAAGGTGGGAGATGGTAGCAAACTCAGACTCTTGCATCTGCTTCCCAGAAAGCTGGCACCTCCGTGGGGAGGGGGTGAAGGGCAGGGAAGAGGGGATGGGGCAAATTCCCAGAGCCAGTGTAGGAAAGAGGTCAGGCTGTGACATTCACAGCGGAACTAAAACTGTGGGATAGTTTAAGTCCGTGCCTGCAGGAGTCCCTGGTGAACACAGGACTGTCAAAATATTGGCACCGAGTCTTGTGCTTGCACACGGCAATGCTGTGGTGGCAGCAGTGGCAGGGCATCCTTCCCCAGACCCTTGCTGCCAGGACGGGTTGCTCAGTCTCCGAGCTCACCCAGTCCCTGACCTCTCGTTGGAGACCGGCCACAAGAGTGTCAATTAGTGCTAATTGTGAGGGGTTTCATTTGTCATGTGGCCACCTGTCCACCAGGAGCCGGGCCGAGACCCCCGGCAGACCCTAATGAGCAGCTGTCAGCCCCCAGCCATGCTCACACTCTCATGCCCAGGGCTGTGTCTGAACATGCCTCAAGGTGAAGGCATACAGACCTGGTTCCTGGGAAAAATCTGTGTCATCCCCATCATGTCTTAAATGTAACCTATATTTTAAGGGAATATAAATGTGTCTTTTTTTTTTTCTTTTGGCTAATTAAATTACACCCACCTCTGTAATTCCAAGATGTGTATTAAAGAGTGTAATTAAATGAAAGCTCAAGTCACTAATTAGAACAATTCTTGAAGGGATACATTCTCCCAGTGACACCTGTGTAACCTCTATATGTGAATGATATGCATCTTGGCATTGCAAAATATGCAGTAACCCTTATGCAAGATTTTTGTATAACAAAAAAGAAAAATAAAGAAGAAAATTTCTGAGGTCAATCTGATTTCACTGCTGTGCTCTTTGCTGAAAGGCTTAGTTTGGCAGTGTATCTTCTGAACCATCCCATCAGGGAGACAGCCATTGATGTGTGGATTGAGGGTTAACGTCAGTATGGGAAACCTTGACATAAAATCCTGCAACGTGCAGAGGAGGACCGAGGGGACGGATTTAGTGCTGCAGCCCCAGGTATGGTAATTCCCAGCCCTCCTTCTTCCCCTCTCTTTCCTGTGAGTCTCTACTACCTTTATATCTCCTCCTGGTTCTGCAAATATCCTTTGAATTCTTTTTAAAACCAGTTCTATAACCAAAATGCCTCTGTGTGTGTATGTGTGTGTTTATATAGGCAAGGTTCCCTGATCTCCAGTGTAAAGCTCCTGTTTTGGAGAAGACTCTCAGCAAAAGTCTATGACTATGGCCCAGCCCAGGGGCTGGCACCAACATACTGAGGCTTTCTATAATTAATAATGTTAAGGGCATCCAAAACTCCTACCTAGTGTCTCCCAACTCCTGCTTCATAGCCATATGTGTGAAGGGGAGCACTGGTGGACACGACTCCTTTTGCCCTGTTTTTGTGTTGCTTCTGGTGCACGGAGGAGCTGAACATGCACAAAAGGGGATGCAGGAGCTGGTCTGCAGTTACCTCATGAAATTTTAGGGCATGTCTTGTAACACTGTTCCAGAAATGAGAAGGAAACTTTTGACAGTAAAATGAGGTAGAAATATCTGTGCATGACCATGGACCAGACACTTGACCTGACAGTCCCAGACACCAGGAATCGATCACCTTGGCAGAGGCGGTGATGACACACTGTGAAACTCGGCTTACAGACAGGAGATACTGGCTGCATTCATTATGCAGGGCAGCCATCTCATTGGGACCACGTTCAGAGGGATAAAAAAAAGCATCTATCTGCCTTTGCTTTCTTCCAACAGCATGCCAAGAATAGCTCTGCAGGGACTGAGCAGGGGAAAGCTGATTACACCTTTTGATTGATGGTGCCTTACACATTTAGAGAGATTTTATACAGGAGCCTGATTTACTTGCGCATCAGTTCTAGAGACAGGCCCAGAGTAAAGCCCTGGACTCGAACACCTTAAGCTTTTAGGAAATTCGGAAGGGGATCTGAATTTTCACCTATAAATTGCCTTGTACCAATTCTTCTTTTGACCATGAATCTACTCCCTGCTTCTATTTCTTGTTCCCTAAGGCCTCTCCTCAACAACCTGCCTCCAGAGTAATTCAGGATGCTGAAGCCATTGATCACTGTGTAAATCTCACAAGGCTGATCACGCTCCCGCCCCGCATGACGTGCACTGCTTGGGCTGTGGCTGTGCCCTCTGGTTGGCACAGAATTGCCCCAGGCAGAGAAGCAAGCTTTGCCCATGGGTGGTCTCTCTTACCTGCAAGAGCACAGAGCAAACATTAATGAGGGGGCTAGGGCTGCAACTGTTTTCTGGATTTGTTATTTATAAAATGTTTATGTCCTTGCCTTTTCTTTACTGTAAAATGCCAGGTGATTGCAAATGCCACAAAGTAGAGACACTTTGTAACAGGAGAGAGCCCAGGACAGTCCTTAAAATAGAGGGACAACCACACAAAATAATAATTACTGTAATGGGCTGACCGAAACACTTTTTTTGTCCAGCATGGGCATGGAACCAATTATTGAAATGAATATGGAAAATAATGTCTGAAAAATAATAGTAAAAAGTGATTAAAAAAAGAGTTAAAGTGGTCAGTGTTTGCAGTCTTAACTATCACAGTTGCTACCTTTGTCCAGCACAATAAATGAAAGCCTTAACAGTATTAATAGTAACTCTTGTGCAGTAATAGCTGCAGTAATAGTAATAGCTGGATGCCAGTGCTTTCACAAAATACTCCCCGCGTGAACACAATGAGCCTAGACTGCAAACCCTTTATCTGAGAATGCTGTAAGGCTGGTGAGGTATCTTATCTACTCACTGTATATTTCTGTCCTTTTACTGTGGTGTTTTTTTCACTTTCCTTGCCAAACTTGTAAAAGCATCAATCCCCCACTGTTCCTTGTCCCAGCTGTCTGCACTTTTTGGTGTTTGTTGGCACTTGTAACCCTAAAATATGGGGGAAAAGACCATCCTTTTAAGTACACCTAGCCTTTTAGAATCAAAAACTACCGTGAATTTTTAAAGAGAACAGTTTTATATCAGTTTTTCAAATGAAATTTACTGAATTTAGTGACCTACTTTTCTCCAAAGTTGCTGAGCATCCACATTTGAAGCTGATGGAAACCATGGTTGCTCAGAGACCTCAGATAAGCAGCCAAAATGTAACGTGGGCTGAAATTCTTTTAGTCTTATTATGGGGTTGCTACCTTATTCCCAAATTCAAATCTCTGTGAGCTAAGGCAAAGTCTAAGAAAGAAACTGTTTGATTCAGTTCAGGTAAGAACTTGGAAGGCTGGTAGAAAAAGCTACCTCCAGTAAGATCAGAGATAATCAGAGCCTGGGTAAAGATTTCACTCTCCAGATGTTACTGACAGCCCACTGCTGAAAGAAAACCTATAGAAAGGAACATATGTCTAGAAATCCAAATCCTTCATCTGCAGTACTGTATCAGTAATATGGCCCTGACCCGAGTGGCTGGGAGGTCCAGGCATGGTCTGGGACATGGCTGCTCCAGGGGCTACAAAAGCAGTGAAGAAGAAGAGAGTTCCTGCCTGGACTGCGACATATAGAAAAAGGGTCAGGAGACACGTTAAGTACAGACAGACATAGGACTGCAGGACCAGCAATATTGGTCATCAAGAAAAACAGTGGTTCCAGGAAAGGTGAAGAAAATCAGGTTTTTTTGTGCTATGTTTGAAGTGGAGATGAAAGAATAAAAACAAAACCCTTGGTGCCAGACCAGACAGAGCTTGCCTTTCACCTCCTGCACCAGCATCCTCAAAAACCAAGTAGATCTGGGCAGGACTGAGAGAGGATTACAGGTCATTTGTCTATCTATATTACTTGTGAGGACACCTAAGGGTAATCCTGCCAAGGAACAAGGATACAGCTATAGGCAAAGGCTTTGGAAGATATGGCCAGTGACAGGAGCAGTAGGAGGATGGAGGAGGAAGAAGAGCCACCAAACTCAGGGGATACTGATTGTAGTCCTGAGAGTAGGGCACAGACTCTCTAAAAGTCTTGGGAAGAAAGACACAGGGATTGATCACTTGCATCAAAGGAACTGAGTAAATCAAAGAGAATGAGAATAAAGAGGGGATCTATGTTTACAAATATAGCTGTTGCAAAAATACTTCAGGTAAGGGGGGGAGCAAGGCTTTATTGCACTCCTCTACACTGTAAAGTGCTCCTTTTCCAATTCCATGTGCTTTCACATGACTTATACATCCTTTAGGTTCTCTTTTATGAGCAAAATCTTGCACACCTAGATAGTTTCTTAAGCAAGATGGGCCCAGTTTCTCCCATGCCCACACTATGCAAACATTGCTGAAATCAGTGAGAAGTGAAGGCATTTGTCAGAAGGCAGACTGGGGCTTCCAGCTCCGGAGTATGGAGGTCCTGGTTGGGCTTCTTTGTTTGAAAGCTGAGCTCAAGCAGCTCCATTTTGTCCTCTCTTTTTCCATTTTTCCTTCCTTGGGTTCATGTACTGCTTTTAAAACTGAACTGTGGAAAATTTTTTAAACATTTGATATGGCATCAAGGGAAGAATAACTCTGTTGATGGAAAAGAAACAGTGAGAAAAAAGATTATTTTTTTTTCTGGACTGAAAATATAATAAAAGTCTAGACCTGGTGCTATGCACTGTTATTCAGTATGTTTTCGGCTTGAGATGACAAGTGTGGGGTCTGGGGTGAGGATGGAGTTTCATCTAATTCCATGAAACTATGCTGATTATCTGAGGTGTCAGATGTATATGTGTCAAGGAGCATTTGAGGCTTCGCTTCTTGTCAGATCATTTTTTAAATCAGGGTGCCTGGGGCCCTTCTCATCAGCAAAAACAGGATATAAGCCTTCCCCCCTTGAAGATGATTATCAGTTTTAGAAGTACATTTGTATACTTTCAGAATTCTGCTTGAAACGTAACCAGTCAACTCATTTGGGGAAGGAGACAAATGTCAGACCAAACTCAAGGCTGAACTGCAATTCAGGTTTTGTAAATTCTGCCTTTGAAAGTAAAGACAGTGGGTCAGCTTTTGGGGCCGGGGAAGCTGGTACAAACTAGATTCACTGCTTACATTTACAGTACACAAAAGGTAGAGGATATAACTCTGCTGCCTGGGAAAGGCAAAAGTTAAAAGTCTACTTGAGTCAGTATTTCCTTGCAGGATTCTGTGAGCTGAATTTTTGGTAGATTATACTTTCCTGTCTCTGGGATGCATGACTTAGAGACTCTTGTAGTTTCAGATAGCCAAATTGTGGAGGGCATAAACTCCATGTGAGTTTAAAGGTCCAATTCTTATCTGTGCCAAAGCCCTGGTATATACTTTTGATGCCTGCATTAGTCATGGTTGTTATGCCCACTTTAAGACTCCTATTGCAGATGGACTTCTCCATAACTGCCAGCTCGTCAGGTCAGACACCCTTCTCCAAACACTCTGCCCTGTGCAGAGGGTGGAAGTGCATACGCTGCCCTTTGGAAATGCTCTGTACTCATTTCCCGCAGGTAAATGACAATACACAGGTCCAAGCCTTCATGGAAGAAGATGTTGCAGGCTACCTCTTGTGAGCAGGGACCAGTGGCTTATGCTATCTGTAAAGAGCATTTTTTCCTTGCTTTGATTCACCTGTGAATGTGCCCAAAGGTGATTCTTGAAAGTTCTTCTTTTCCTTCTTAAAAAGCTTCTGCATGATGAAGTAATATTTTATACTCTTCTCCAGCTGCTTGGAGCCAATTTCTTCAAGTTAATAAAATCTACGCAGAAATAGGTATCTTTGAAACACCAAGGCTACAGCATCTCGTTCTACTAATGCACTTATAGCGGGTGACATAAGCAAGCCCATCCGTCCCCTGTGCATGTGCCCCTTCCCAACTCAGCCCACGTAGGTGTGGGAGAGAGTGGGGCATTGCTCTGCTACTGATAAACTAAGGCGCTGCCTTCAAACATTGTCCTAATGAGCATACAGGGCACTGCTACTGCTCTTAAAAATGGAGAGTTGTCATTTTAGTTGTGTCCCTGCCTACCACCCTCCATCTGGGGGTCTTTGGATGGAGAGGGATTTCTGTCACGGCCACACTGGTCCCCGTATCTTCAAGGAGGTCTGACCTTGGAGGAGGCTGTGTTGGAATGAGGCAAACCCATGTGGCAAGCCCCAAAGGCAGAATTGTTCCCCTGCCCTTTTAGGGGCTGCACTGCCCATGCGCTGCCCATGCACTCCCCATGTGCTGTTAGAAAGGAGTGTGAGGGTAAAGGGTCCTCTCCTACAGTCTGAGTCCTCCCATGCTGTAGAGGTTTGTCGTGGCTTGTTTTATACAGCAGCTACCTTTCCTCTGACTTGTCTTGCATCATCTGTATGTCTTTGTATGGAAAACTGTCAGCTTTTCTTTTAAATGCTTTTGACTATCTGAAGATCATTACCTATTTTAAGTTTTTTTTCTTGTTAGAGTAACTGCACTTTCTTACTTACCTTTTCTGCTCCCTCAAGGTCTCCTGTTTACAGACAATCTGTCTCTGGAATGATTCAGGATGCTGAAGCAGTTGATCATTGTATAAATCTTCACAGGCTTCACAGTATATGCAGTAAACATGTATGACTCTAAAACTGCATTGCCCTGGCACCACAGATTATTCCTTATTAAAAAATCAGTGTTTAGAAAACATTAGACCTTTTCATTCGGGAACTGGATGAAAACACCAAAACTGATTGTTCAAAATACAATGTTTTCTGAATTTATTGTTCATGCTGCTTGCCACACTGATAGACTTGGATATCTCTTGCATCTTGCCAGAACAGGCACTAAACCAACAATGAAATTTTGAATTTGACACAGCAATACAGCCTCAGACTCCTCCACGAGGGTGGAACCAGACCAGGATGAAAGGCCACACTGTGAGGGCTGACAGAGATTGCAGCCTGTCCCGAGGTGGTGGAGCCAGTAAGAACAACAAGAGTAGGCTGCGCCCAGCAGCTGTGGTACACATCTCCTTCCGTGGTCACTGAAATATGCAGCTTGCTTTTCTTGGTCACAAGGATCAGTTGCTACCTGCTTGGTCTTCTCCCATGTGAGAGGACAGGCTTGTTCACTCCTTCATCCCTCTCCTTATCCGGCAAGAATTTCAACCATTATGTTAAATATTTTGTGACAATGAAGAGAGTACTAAAATTGCTGACTGATTTTACAATGATTATTGAAAGGACATAAGCTACCTTTGAATCTGTGATCCAGAGATAACTATCTCTTGCCACTTCAAGTGGCCACACAAAAGTAATCTCATTAAATAATCAGTCAAATAGGGAAAACTCAGATCCTGCAGTATGGAAGAAACTGGAAATGTTTCACATGGCCACATACCCTTTAGCACTGATTTCTTGTGTTTAACTCTGCCAGAATCGTTCATAAAAGTGCCCCAGTGTGACACCTCCATTGGGTAATAAGCCCTGAGATGACTCCACGATCTTTCTCTTAGGGGAGTGGGAGAGAAGTCTCTGTCCACTATAGGGAAAATACAGTGATCAGCAATGGGCGAAAGAAACATGGATGACTTGTGCTTTGTGTGTGTGCCCTGAGTACCATTTAAATGGTGTTCATTTGGCAGCAGGAAAGGGGAGGAAAACACAGTCTTAACCATTTACATGAACTAGCTGAAAATAGTTTATGCTCATACTGAGAAATAATATGACTGCTTTAAAGGCAGCATTTACCTGTTTAGTAAATGGAAGATAGATGTCAGTTTGGACACAGTCACTTCTCGGGTGAATTTATTGAACTGCAAACTATGTCCTTATTATTACTTACAATTTTAAATTGGTGCTGATCACTTAATATTGTCCATCAAGTGCTAAAAAAATGTAGAATCCTTCTTCAGACACAAATGTTTGTGCTATACTAATGCAGACATCTTAGCTTTTATGAATTAAAAAAGAGAGATAAAAGAAAAAAGGCCAACAGAAAAGGTTTTCAGATAAAATATTTTTCAGGAAAAATGGAAACTAGCAATCTTAAAGACTCAAGAGAGGTTAAACAAAGGGGAGCCAAAAATCCTTGTCTACAAAAATATTCTCGATTTTTAGATATCCATCATATTGGCACAACTGACATTTTTAAATAACCATAATATTGGTAAAATTGGCATTCTTTAACATCCATTAATTGGCAAAACAGTTTTAGTCAGTGACAGCTCTGGCTCCAGTTGGAAGGAGGAAACCCCACAGAATACCTTGGTACGTGGAGGACGGAGCTGTTGAAGTGGGTGCCATTATTTGAGTCCCCTGCACTGTGCCTTGATGTACCTGCTGGGCTGTCCCATGGCAAACCCAGGCACCTTGGGGTGCAGTGTGTCTTTCTGCCAGCCAATGCACTGGGATTCCTGCTGGCGGGGACCAGAAGGCTGGGAAGGGTGATGGAGAACAAGTGCACATCCCAGCTCCTCGGGTGGCAGGTCTGGAAAGCAAAGAGTTCCCATGCCCGATGACGTTGATGTTGTCACACTGACATAATCTTTCAGTACCAATACTGTACGGTCATTTATTCAAATACAGCAGCATTTTTATTTTGGATAAAGCCTTAGCTATGTTGGTTACTATTACAAGAAAATGAGGAAAATGCTTTTCTAAGTGGAGGATGAAGCAGATATGCAGAACATGAGTGAACTAGGTAGGAACATTGCAACAGCTGCCAAGTGAAATCCCACGTCTTCTGAAGCCAGTGCAAAACTCTCAGTGAGGGGACTGGGACTTGGATTTCCCTCAGTGCTTTCTCTTCACCTGCTGGAAAAGCCAGCATGGCAGTAGCATTGCAGGGTGATGTGTTGCTGCAGTGAATCATAGCATGAGTTGATTTCAATACCCCTTCCGATACTGTAAAATATTTATAATTTAAATTATAAACTCTGGGGAATAAGTACTGTGTCTTTTCATACAGCATTCAGTATGCTAATGTGTTCAATGAAGAACAGGTACATTCACAGAAATAAATGCCTCCTTGTTTCTGATACGCTTTGTCCTCAGGTTAGAGATACATTATCGATACGATTTTTATTTTTTCACAATGAGTTGTTTATTATAGAGCAATAAAAATACTACTGTAGACCCACTTCACCCCAGCACCTGGGACCTACCTGTGTGGTGTTGGACACTGGTTCTTCTGATTCACCTTCTTGGGTCCCTGCCCATCACCTATTTTCTCTCTATCTGGTCAGCATCAGTAAATGTGTCCCTCCTTAGTTATGTCCCAGGCATGATGAATACACTGGGATGTAGAAGTGAGAAAAATCTCAATGGCAGTAAAGCAATGATGGAGAGACATAAATTTTAAACTTCAGTCAGCCAAATCTACTCAGCCACAGAAAATGTCTCAGGAAATTTTTGGTGATGCAATATACAGACAAACTTAGAAAGCCTTCCAGAGAACCCAGCCTTTTCTTCTGGGAAATTACAACTTACTTATCTGCCCGGGGAATCAAGGGAGGTATGGAATGGAAAAATGTTTGTACGGCAATGTGATGGTTTGAGGCAAGCGATGCTGTTAACCATAATGAAACGTCAGAGTTACATTTATACCTATAGAAATTTGTGTGTGTGCGTCTGTGGGAGGTGAAGGGGAAAGAGAGAGTGAAATGTAAAAATACAATTAATTTCAGTTATCTCCAGAGGTATGCCCCCAGATGACATATATATTCCCAGACAACAAGGAATATGCCACAGATTAGAACAATATATAATTTCCTTTGCTTTTTCTCTGCCTTTGCATGTGTCCCCAGCCCCCTGCACCAGCATGTAGCTCCTCACCTTCCACAGAGCTCAGAGTCAGGCTCTGCCAGTCTCTCCTCAGTACATGCAGGCTCACAGCAAAGATGCTCATTTTCCACATCACTCCATCTGTGGTTCTCGCTTTCCGTTTCCCCTGCATGACCACCCACTAGGCTTCCTTTTCTTACCAGCTTCCTTCTCTTCTGTCCCTCTCGCAGCTGGTGCTCCATCTCTAAGAGCTCTTGCACCTCTCTGTGGCTCTGCTTACATTAGCCAAAACTGCCATCCCTCCTGAGTGGTGTAGAAGAAGTGATACCCCTGTCTGTCACGTAACCCTGAGCAGCTTTTCCTCCCGTTTCTCCAAAGCATCCTTCATTGTGGCATCTCACTGCTGCTACCTTCATCTCCTTTTGTGCTAGCCTACATGGACATTGGATGAACTAGCCGCCCAATGTGTGAAGTGACCTCCTTGTTCAGCAGGGAAGTCCTTTTTCTCCCTCACCTTCCCACACCAGTGTCCCTGGGTGTGCTATTGTCCAGTTTAAATTGTAAGCACATCAGGGCAGGCAGTCTTGCCCCTGGGGTGTCTCAGGAATACTATGGTAGACCTCTCAGACTACTTAGAAATTATCAGTGACAATATTTTTCTCTATGCTTCTAGGCATTGTCCTAGCCCTGTGAAAATAGATGCTTACCAAAGATGAAATTAAAGCAGCCTCACAGGAAAGAAAGCCCAGGGCACCCCAGGCGGGGAGACCCCCTGTTGATGCCCAATTTGTGCATTAGAAGGCGATAAACGGGGAGATGTGGCGCAGAGCCACGCCGGCCTCCTGGTGGTTTTGTTGTTGTTGTCGCAACATGGTGGAGAATATCCAGACTTGCCAGTAAGTCAAGGAACAATCTCTTCCTATTATGCCAGCTCGAATACTAAACCAGCTTACAGTCACACATCTGCATGATCCTAACCTTCCCTCATTACAAACACAGTAGGGATTTACTTGCACCACACTAGCTGCATGGAGCCAATATTTTTATCCAGCAAAATCACATATTGTTACCTCCATATGTACAGTGGAAACAGCATGAGTAATGGAACCTTTAATCCTCATTTTTCAAAATTAGATTATAGTTTTACCTTCACTTTCTCTTAGTTTTTAAATCCCTCCCAGTGCTGAGCATCGAAGATGCTGCTCTCCCTCTAATCACATTCTCTGGCGGCTCCAGTCGTGGCTGGCTAGAAGGGGCTGCCTGTGCAGATCCAGGCCCCAGGAGACTGCCTGGATCACCTTCAGTCACCTTCCTTGTGTCCCTTGAAGAATTAGTTTAATCGGAACAGATAAAGTAAATGCCATATAACGTAAAATTAAATTAAAACCTATATGCAACAACAAAGATAGTATTAAGACGTATCCATCATGACTCTCTATCTCTGCACTTGCAGATAAACAGAGAGATTTATAAGGCAGGAACTATTTCAGTGCTAAACCAGAGGCTGGCAATATTGAATTAAGCTGCACATATTTGTCAAAGGCTTTTCTGAAAGTTGTAAGGTCTGCACAGTGCGGTCTCTTCTACCTCCTGCCACGCTCTGGAGTGAAACACGTTACGCCGCATAACACTGTGGATCCTGACTTAAGGTACAAGGCAACATTATCCTGTGATCTTCTCAGCTGTCTCACATGCCAATTACATAGTTTTAGTCGGCGTATACGCTCAGCAGTACTGTCATGTAGTATTCTCAAGGATCGCTTAGTAAATTCCATTTAATTGTTGTAATTATTCTGTAAACTGCAGTCTGCTGGGAAGAACTAAATATCCTTGTATAATCATGGCAGCATAGTTAAAGTTGCAATTAGATACCATTATTAGGTCCCCTGTAATGATGGCTAGGAAACTTCCTTTGGCCTGAAAATTGCCATAGGAACAGAAAATATTGCTGAAAACTTTGAATACTCTGTGCCAAACTGGTCTTGAATTAAATGTAAACACAAATCACCTGATTGAAGCACATTCACTAATAGGAATGTTACGTTTTCATGCATTATTATTATTTAAACTGCAATATCTAAGCTGCAGTATGGATTTGCAGCAAAGACCTGCAGACCCCTTTATGCTAATCACTTTACAAACACCGAATAAAATGATTGTCCTTGCCCTGAGTATCTTATTTCACAAATAAATGTAAGTATTTATAAGCCACAATGATTTTTTAGAGGAGGGTAAATACAGTATATGTCAATCTCTCTCACATATATATATATAATGTACATATGTATACAGTAGCAGAGTGTACTTTCTCTAAACTATTTTACCTTTGTCCTGCTCATCTCCTGGCATCCACAGCAGAATGTTCTGGTGCTGCTGAAAGGAAGTGGGGACCATGTGTGTCAGCAGGCCCTGGGGTAGAAGTCAGGTCACTGAGGTGTGTGCCTTGTGCTTGCCCTAGGTGGGAATTCCTGGCCTCTCTGACCCATTACCAACATAAACCAAGGTGTCCAGAGACCAACCTTTGCTCATCAGTGTTGCACTAGGAAATCAAGGCTACCTCCAGGTTGGAATTGCTTCTCCATCTGTAAAGGTCAACTTGTGCCTGTTGGATGCTCTTAGTGCCGTACACCTCCCCACCCATTACTCCCAAGGACAGTTGTGTCCCTCACTGCCACTTCAGCGTGTCAGACCTTCCCCAGCAAAATGTGCTGATGTCTGATGTGTTTGAATTTTGCAAACTGCACCTTGTGTTCAGTCTGTACTAGCATGCCTGCAATTTCTCATGCCTTTGCTCCTCCCGGGCATTTTTGGGTGTTTGAGTACTTCTTGGTGGCTGCCAGAGCCTCAGCAGTGGTGGCTGGCCAGGATCCGAGCCTGCCAGAGACTTCACTCCTTTTTTTCCCCCTTTTCACTCTTATCCCCTTGTGCAATTTTCACCCCCCTTCCCATATTCCTGCCCTGCTTCAACCACCTCCACAGCGCTCACGTCCCCTCCTGAAACAGGTAGAGCAGCAAGCACATTTTCCCTTGCCTGTGAGTGCAACTGAATGGTTGGGTCAGAGCAAAGCCCCAGAGCCTGCCTGCAGTCGTGATCTGCTCTGCACCTCTGCCTCCCGAGCAGAGATGGCTATAAAAAGCCTTTTTCTCCATGAGTTGATAGGTTTTCACCCAGGATCACCCATGGATCACCTCTGTGGGATTTGTAAGCTGAGCTCTAATTAACTTAAAAAGTGAATGCAGAAAAAAGGAAAGTTGCAGGGTTTGAACGAGGGCCTCATGAAAGCAGATCGCATATTTAATTTGCTTATCAGACAATAAGAAGATCAAATGGTTGATGTGTTGTGAAAATGCATCCTGTCACAGCTGGGATGTGGATGGAGTCACTCATTTCCCCTTAGTGTTGTTTCCCCTCTCTGTTTGCTGTGACACCACAGAGTTTGGAGTTTAATGTGCTGGTAATTGGAAGATGCTTCTCTCAATATTTCCAGACAGATTTTTCAGATAAAGAGTCCCATTGTATTTTCAATAATAAATATATGAGGTAATGCCATGAATTCCTTGTACCCTAGTTTTGTCTTTTTCATCGTCCCCTTGGTATATAATCAGTAAATTTGTTTACAGCTCCAATTTTTTACTCATATCCTACTTTTCTCCCCTTCTCTTTCTCTTTCCTCCCATTCTTTCCGCTTCTCACCATCTTTTCTTTCCCCTTCAAATCCAGCATCCTGGGAAGTTCATGCCCTACTCGGTATTATTCATGCAAGTGTCTTACAGGACTCTTTTAAACATGCTGTGAGGAATCGAGTTCACTCTTGGGCAAAGGTTTCTGAGGAAGGTGACTTTATTACTCAGCTGCACTCTGCAGAATACAGATAAACTTCAGTGCTCCCCTCTAACCCTCTATTCCTCTGCTAGCACTCCCAGCACAGAGAGTTATCTTCATTAACAAGTTCAAATCACTACATACTTTCAGCATCAGTGGTCAATGAGTGCACATTTTACACAGTCCGTGAGATGAGCTAAATGGATAAGCTACTTTCCCTGGTCAAAAACATCCTCTTTCCTTAATGGAACAGCTTAATTATTCCTTCTTTCTCCCGGTCCTGGGGGACAGATTATTGAAGACAGATGGGCCCAGAAGTGTGCATACATTAGTGGGTGAGGCTGGATGCAGCCGTTCCGTGGATGGGAGGGCCGACAGCTGCCTGGTCGCATCCAGACACCCGGGAAGTTACTTGAGCCTGACAAACGTGTGCAGAGTGCTGGTGACCCCGTGTCATTCTGATGCCTTCAGCTGGGGGCCTACGATGTCACATGTGCATGCACACGAAATTCTGCACAGCCTTGTAGACTTGGCTACGTGCATCAGACCTGTGTGAATGTGCAAGCACACAGGCACGATTTTTTAAAAAGTCATCTGTTTGCATCAACGTCATGTTCTCCCTTCCCTATTGCTTTGCAATGGCCTTTTAAAATTACTGTTATTGTTGTCTCTTTTGCTGCCACTAATTTCTCTCCTTCCTGTCGACTCTCTGAAGCTGCTTGTCTGGAAGGAGGCATTGCCTGCTCATGACAGGGAAGTTATCAGGGCTGCCTTCGGCGTCAGCAGAGCCCACCCTAGGAGGAGAAACGATGTTATGTTCAGCTTTTGCAGGTTGGTTTTGGGCTGTGCTGAGTGAAGAAACATGATATTAAGGTTTCATGTTTAATGGGAAATCCAGAGAGATGATAGTTATAGACTGATCCCTGCCGTGACAGGCAGGACCTCTGCCATTCTGGTCCCAGCACTAATATGACACCTTTCCTTCAAGTTCAGCAGGTCATTAAGGTGCAGATTTTAAAGCACCCAGATGATTTAGGAACAGAAATGACATTAGCTGTATGGTTTATGTTTCTCAATCTATTTGCCACTATTTAAAGTTTGTGACATCTTACAAATTACCTCCTTGGATGTCTCACTTGAACAATGGTGATAACCATCACTTGTGTACAATTGGTACAAGGCTTGAGTGACATAAATCACACAAATCCTCCCCACATTTTGTTTGTGACTAGAGACACCCACTGCAAAGTCTCATAACTAACTTCAAATATTCATCTGTCTTGAGGGGGACTCAACTGTCCAGGTCTAACAGCTTGGTTACTTATGCTGTGAGGTTGCTTCTGTTCACCTTTATAAAAGTGCAACCGTGCTTTGAAAGTGCAACCGTTGTACATGTGACTGGGATGTTAAGCGCATCAATTGCATTGATGAGGGGAGCCCAAAATGTTTTTCCAGGTTGTGTCTCAGGAGCCCTCTGGCTCACTGCTGAGCGATTTCACATAAGAAATGTGTTTCATGTCATCCTGTGTGGCATGACACAATGAATTCTTTAGCAGGAAACTCCTTGGGATGGAGGGGCCATGTTTCTTTTGTATCCCAGGGCAGCATCTAGAACCAGTTTCCTAGGCTGAGACTAGGACTGTGACAAAAAGCCACCAAAACTGCAAATATTCAGAGTTTCCTCAGCTCAGACAGTAGCTGTGCTCTTCAGCTAGTGAGCAAAGCTAAATACAGATTGTCAGCCCTCCTTTTTTTTTTTTTTTTTTTAGAGAGGACCCCGTGATGAGTGGTTTCATTAATCCTCCCACAGAGCTAGTTAGAAAACTTTGAAATAAAGTCAGCTGCTGGAAACCCTGTCTGGAGTCTGTATACCCTCATTTGCATTTTGATTTCTGTGATTTAACTGAAGGCACAGGTTGTCCCTGCCAAATATCCCTTGCCTACCGAGGGATATACAAGGTAGAACTGCCCAAAGCAGCCTGACTTATGAGGACTGCCACGGCAACACAACCAATGCATCCCTAAACATTTAGTAATAAAAAATCTGTTGTTCTTTAGTCGCCAGGATTTAACAAGCCTAATCCCTAGGAGAGGTGATAAAAATTCATTAATCTAATTAAATACTTCTTATTGCCAAAGTGACTTTGTAGAGTAGCTTTGCTGAAGGATAAGTGCAAAGTAAAATGGAGTCCCAGCAGAGAAACAAACGTTAGACTTCAGCAAGCTGGTACATGCTTCATTAAACTCATAATTATCCTTTGGTTCTAAGTAGCTGATAATATTTAATGAGTATCCAAGATAATTTAAAGAAAATGTTTACTAATGAGGAACAAACAGTGCTATGGAAAACTGATATCTGGGGTACCATAGCCATGTATCTTACCTGTATCTTGTGTACTCTCTTTTGTACAAGTGATTTAAATGGTTTTTTTTACTGTTTTACTACAGGCTGGTGTTGCTGGTTTCACCGAGATCCCCTGTGAAGTACAAGGCATCCTAGGGAGAAAATGACGTGCTGCAGAGCAGGTAGCACTGCAGGGTACCACAGGCAACATAAATCCAAGGGGCCTGAGCACAGAGAAGGAAGCAAAGCACCCCAGGATCAGGGTCTCTCAGAGACGCACTGGGGGCTCATTTCAGCTAGGACTTTCCTAAGCGTTAACTTCTAAATTGTGAGGGAACCTAATTTTTGGGTCCTGTGGGCAGGTTTGTCTGGTCATGGTGAACATGCTGCAGTCTGTGCAGCTTTTATCATTAACTTAATAGGAAAATAATTTGACTCCTGACAGCCTACATATCATCTGTTGGCAGGTGTAGCAGGATAGCTGACTGAGCACTGGCCAATTGCTTTCCTCTAAAATTCCTTTACAGGGATTGGTTTCTTCTTCTCTAGGGATATGTGGCTTTCAGCTCAGAATACTCTGTATTGGAGATACAGCGTGTGTTTTCTTTGCCTTTGCATCACACAAAGTTACAGCTCTAAATCTTTCTAGTGCAGATAAATAAAGAGTTGCGATCTGTATTTAAAAGATGGTGGTGAAGAAAATTAATTGTCTTGTGCCAAAGCTAAGCTGTTGAGATGTAGGAAATGAATGGGTGACGGGAAGGTGATTAGTATTGGAGAGCAAGCTGTGCCCTGACCCTCCATCCATGTCTCGTGAGCCCTTTGCTCCTGCTCTCTGCAGCAGCCTGCATCATTCCTCATGGAGCTGAAAACCCTGGCAAGGCTCCCTCTTGCCGGCTGGCTCCCACTCCTGTTTGGAAATGTGCTGCTTCGTGAGGTCTATTGTGTTTGCTCCCACAGCAGGGTGCCCAGAATGAGCTATAGTGACTCAAATCAGCATCGTCACACCACAGCATTATTTATTTTATATGTAGCAGTCAGTATAAAAAGGAACAACCTGTATTGACCATGCCTTGCTCGCAGTCCGCCATTTTCCTTGTGATGTGAACTAGCCTGATTTATCACTGGTAAATCCATTTCTGGGAGCTGGGATTATTTTTCGTAACACCATGTCTCCCCCTGCCTCATCATTTTTCTGAGGTTGGGCACTGAAGGGACACAACCCTGCCTTAAGATAGGGGTGGTTGTGCCCAGTTAGATCAGGACCAAACTTCCAAGCCTTGATACTGGGAATTTTCAGGTGAATATTGGCCACTGAGCTCTCTAAAGTCATTGCATGCTTTCCTGCAGCGTGTGGTGAACTCTGAATAGCAGTCAACACTTTGAAACCAGAGAGCAAACAGCAGAGCAGGAGCACACATAAATATAAAATTAATGTAGATATTTCTCACTTTCATCATAGCAGGAAGACAGCCTCTGCTCCAAAATGCCTGCATATAGTCTTGTGTCCTGATGGTGCACGTATATTATTGCAAGTATTCTGGTGCTGGAATGAAAGGAAATGGGGACTGTGTGGATTAGCAGACCACATGCATGTGCCTATTTTATGGCTGTGATTATCTTTGTAAGGTGCTTAAATGCTGCAAGTGTAGTATCCTATAAATGGGTAGACAGATTAGATTAGATCTGCAGTTCTCAGCAAGGGAGTTTATACCTGCTTGGCTCACTTGGAGGCTGAGTTTCTCTTTAAATGCAGTATCGCTAGCTGTTTCTTATGCCCTTTATCAACTGGGTTTCCAGCCGGCAGCCTTGTAGTGCTTGATGCTCTATCTTTGATCTCAGATAGATTTTTGTATATAAAATCATATTTCACACCAGCTTTGCAAGCTGTTATGTTAATTCATTGGCCGTCTACTATCCTGGCTACTATAAATGCTATAAATACAGTATAAGGAATGAGTAACACCCATGCATGCACTCAGTCCTGCTCCTGAAATCTAGGGCAAACCTCTTATGCAGGGGAAGGGCAGGATTTTGTTCCAGATCTGTACGTATCAGATTTTCAATTTTTGTCTAATAGAAACCTGATTTCAGTGGGGTTGAAAAATAGCTGGTGCTCAGACCATAATGGCTGTGCTACTGTGCTATCACAGTGCTTTCCTGAAGCTGGGACTCTCGTTCAGATGCACTGTCAGAGTGCCTGGAGATGCGTTTTTGTTGAGTTTGTTCAGTTTGGAAGCAGGAACTCAGTAAGACTACTCTTTTGCAATATTTGTAAGCCTTGCAACCAGTTGTTGGCTTTAAAGCAGGTAAAGTGTCATCCTAACAGCTGCCTTTTCTGTATTTGACAGTGGCATTGCAGATGCGGTTCCTATTCTGCTGTACAAAAGTTGCCAACCTGGTGAGCAGTCACTGGTCTATCAAAAAGAAGCTGTCTGTTCATATTTGGAGAATACAGGCATAGGAATGAGAATGGTTTATGTACCTCCTCTTGGAGACAGCGAAAGAGTCCTAAAACTGTCCTAGTCATTTAAAAGTTGGTTCCTTTCAAGATCCAAAGCACTTTTCCTATTTAGCATCTTACAGTTGAACAGATATGTTGATGTGTTTACAACTACTATGAAGGGTAGAGTTAAGTATAACAGTGATGTGAGCTTCAGAGCTCAGTGTAATATAACGTACCCTTGTGAAATGCAATTATTCCAGCTCTTGTTTTTAAATAGTTGTTCCGTCTGAAAGCTAAATCACATAACATAACAATGTTACTCATAAAAATGCAAGTTTTCTGTTCCCAGTAAATTTCTTATGATTTTAAAGGGGAGATGATATGTAACCAAACCTTTTCTTAAAATTTACAAGGACTACTCTGAGCAAGAGCCAAAACTCCCCTCCAACAAGCCAGCTCAGGGGAGCAAGACTTTTCCTCTTGTTTCATGTAGACACGTGAGGTGAGGGGGAACACAGCTTTGGAGCTTTCTGGTATGTCTATTTTTCTTTTTGCACCAAAGGTGTTGTTGGTTTTAGTGAGGGAATACTGTGTATATAACATTAAAATTAGGCTGTGATTATAGGCTTAGTGCCTCATCCTGACTGTTATTCTTAACTCAAGGTGTTTCAGTAAGATTACTCTTGACGATCGTGACTTTTGGCTTTAAGAGTCTAAAAAATGGGACTGTTGCCCTGTCCTGTTGGAAGCTGCAGCCTGGTGAAGGGCTGCTCACAGGCGGTTACTCCTGGAAGGGTGTAGTGTGTGCTCTGCACCTTGCCTGTCCTGTTGGCACTGGTTGGGCTAGAGGGAGGGGAGGACTTTGTGCCAACTCTGATGTCCACCTCCGCTCGCATAGGAAAATAGCAGTAAAGATAGCTGAGGCAGGTAGTTTGTGGAAATACAGATAAACAGAGAAACATAAGGATTTCTGGATTTTTTTCTATGTTGACATAAAAAAATACAGCAGGGTTTCAACTCTTCCAGCCCAAAATATTGCACCCAAAATACCAGCAAAGTGGAATTTGATTACAGTGATGGAAACATAAGGAAAAAATAGCAGAATATTAAGAAAAAGTAGAAACTTCAGCTGAGGAATAGATCCCTCTTATTACCTTGTAAATGAATTCTCATGCATTCTTCATAGTTCTGTATATAATATTTGACTCCCACAATTGAGATTTAATTATAAAATACAGAAGTTTCAAAGGTAACATCTAAAAGCAGCCATTATTTCAGTAGGACAGGCTGAAGGGAAAGACTTTCTCTTCAATAATTTATGAACGGCCCATATTAAGTATCCAGTGTACGCCAGGTAATTGCACTGAGATACTAGGTTTTCACACTAGGTAAACAAATAACTATAATGGAAACCCAACTAATTAATGGTTAGCTAAGAGCACTTGTAAGAAGTGGGCTTCATTTCCAAAACCCAAGGTTTTTTTGGGCAGAAAATAGCTGCTGTGTCTTATGAATAGCTAGAAGGTTGCAAGGGTTGCTGAGATGTGAACTAGAAGCCTATAAAAAGGGACATGATGGAAGGGCAGAGGAAAAGACAGAGGATGCTGATGTATGAGACGTTCTCACACTATTAAAAGATTTAAAAATAGGGTGGGTGATGGTTTATGTATTAAACAGGTTGGGCAACTTGATTTCAGAGCCCCATCTCTGAAGAGTTGGAGCATGAACGAAAATGCACTGGTTATGCCCATATCATGCCCAAGGGTAACAGTGCGCAACATGCTGTGTTCATCCACTTGGTATAGTCTTCCTGTGTAAAGTCTTTGTGCAGCATAAGAACTAGGTATAAAATTGGAGTGTCTGCTTTTCCCTCCTCTGTTTCCCTCTAACCCTTTAAATGTCTCTCTTTCCATTAAAACTTTTATTCTATCGGCTGGGGGGATGACATGAGGCCACTACACCAAATAGGGGACTGCGTTCAGGAGCCCAAAAGCTCTTCTCAGCCCCACCACCAGCTTCCTGAGCAAGCCTGGGCCATCAGGCGGGAAAACAGCCTCCCTGTCTGCAGTCTGGGGACAGCATTTCTGCATGGCATCCTGGGATCTGCTGGTGAGCGGCACCGCATCAGCCCTGGATTTATTCCATCTGTTATTAATGATGACCCCGAAGGACTGAAAGGAAGCTGCCTCTGCTTCTCTTGTGGGTCACTGACACACTGGTGAACTCAGTTTGTTTTCCAGCATCAGATGTCTGAGGCCAAGGCCCCGCTCAGTGTCCTCTCCCCAGCTGCGTTGCAGGGCACAGAGGGGATGGAGGGACTGGGGTGGAAGCAAGGAGCCTCCGTGTGTTGGGCACGGGCGCCTCCCTCAACGGATGTCTGGTGCACGTAGGCCAACGTACTTGTCTGTAGGCACAAGGGTTACTGTAAGAGCAGACCTGAAGGCTCTGTAATGCCAGTCATGCATTTCATACGGAAAGTGTGCTTGTATTGTTTAAAGAATTGAGTCAAACTAACCTACAGTAGGAATGTATTCATTTTTGCATGTAGACTTCATACCCATTATATCATGGGTACAGCATAGCATTCTCTCAAATTGTTTGTAATTCAGCATTTAAAATGATACCGTGCTGTAAGTTAAGCAATTATCAAGACCTCAATTCCAAGACACAGAGGTTCCAGGTTATAGGTCTCATGAGTTTTATTTACTTTAATTCATGTCAGCTCATTATCAACCTCATCAGGGAGTGCAGACTTAAAAGTAAGCCTGGATCAGTCATTATTCTAGGTACACACATGTGGATTAAGGGTCTTTTCATATATACAGTTTGGGAAAGGGAGATGGAAATCTATATTGTTTCACTTTCCATTATTCAAATTTGCAAAATAATTTTTAAATGAGTCGGGGAGGCCATGGAGATCACTAATAACATCTCTTGTATCAGAAGTAATTTGGTTTGTAACTCTCTATGATCAAATCAAATAATCCTTTTATACCTGACCAAAATTACTTTGTAGAGTTCATGTGCTATTGCTAATAATTATCATCACAGCGTGTCTTTGAACCATTAGGCATTATGTTATACACATTTTTATGATGAGGGTGTTAGAACTAGAGATCTGATGTCTCTTTCTGATGGATTCCCTGAAATGCAAGTACTTTTCAGCTGGCTTGTAAGATGGACACAAGCAGCCATCCACTATTGAAATGTCTTGCTACAAGTCAGCCTTCATGTCCAGAAAGACACCATGGTACCCTTACAATCCCATCTTCCTCCTTTTGCTGCAGACATCCACTTGGTCTGACTTAATCTTACTGACTTCTCTCGACAAGGTTAACAACTGACTTTAAAAATCAGATTAGCTGGTATTTAATTGACCATTATAATTTTCATTTTGATACATGTTGTCTCAAAAAATGGAGAATTTCTAAACTACTGTGGGAAAGTGTGAACTTAAGCTTTAGTTGTTTTTTTGGTAAAACTGTGGGCAAACTTCTTAATCTTTACAAAGTTATTTCTCTGTCCCTAGGGACTTCTTGCTGCACTAAATCTCACAGCTATGTTTCTTATTTGGGGCATCATTCTGCACAGGTGGAGAAATACGATTCTAGTTTCTTCTAGAAAGCTTTACTTTATTCAGATTTCAACATGAAACATAGTAACTGTTGGTGTGCTAGTCAAAATTTTGTAATTTATTGGTCCTGTGTTAATGAATATCGAGGTGAAGATTCTTCACTTCCCCTTCCATTCACAGGTTGATCCAAATCCTATAAAATACAAACTATTTTGTAATTTTAACCACTGTATTCATTTCAATGCAAGACTGACATCCCTACATGAATTTATGAGATGAATTTGTCACTGTGATATTGTTACCTCACACATTTTTGATAAAGCTGCTATTCTGGGGTCCCCACCAGGACTTTTCAGCCCTCTGACAGTGGCTGAGCAAACCCTGTGGGCTAAAGCCCGTAGTTGGTCAGATGCCTGCCTGTTGTTCAATTCTAGGTGCCAGGCACCAACCACCAGGATAGGATATTTAAGCCTTATGCATGTTATAACAGTGAAGGGAGGGAAAGAGAAGCCGTTATGTTGTACTTAAAAAAAAGGATTCAGACTTCTTTCCAGGGGCAGCAAATTGCAGAGTTTGAGGGGCTGCCTGAGTCTGGCTCCTGCCAGCTTTACCTTTGAGTTAAAAAGGCAAAGTGTCCTATTTAAAAGCTGATGTAAAAATGAGGCAGGTAGGGAGAGATCATTTCTCAGATAATCTGGAGTCGGGCCATTCAGGCCTTAGCAGATTGTAACTGATATCTTGATTTTCACCGGGAAGTAAATGGGTGGCCAGCACAAAGTAATGAAAAGCTTTATTACCATACGGTATCTTAGAAAGCTTCTCCGCTGTACAGTGACAAAGAACTAAAAATTGCTTAATCGGATCAGCCTAAAAAAGGAGAAAGAATAAAAAATACATCAAACTTTGTCAAGAGCCTTAAGACACCGGGAAGAAAAGGCACAGGCTGGGGCATCGGGGGGGTCTCCTCCCTCCCAGGTCCTTTCCTGGGCAGAGGTTGTGACTCTGAGGACCCACCGATCTCCATCTCTGTACTCATCCTGAAGTACAGTTCTTGCCTGTGCTCAGTTATATTACTGCTGAGTTTTATCCCATTTGCGGCCGAGCAATAACAGGGAAGGCAAGCAGGGAATAACAGCTCCTGTAAAGGCTGCAGAGTCCTGTTATGTGACAGAGCCTCAGCATCACCACCTGGTACTTGTTTTCCCTCACTTTTGGTGGAAAAGTATGTCAATGGATGTCAAGGTAGATTCTTCTCTTCCTCACTTTCCTCCCCTCCCCCCCACCTCCCCTCCTTCAAGTCTGTCTTTGTGTCATCTCTTCAAAGTACACTACCTGTAAAATATTGATTCACAGCAGGCTGAGCTGCCAGGTTTAGATTTCTTTTTCACTGGCAGCAATAATAAACTACTACAGACAGTGCAGGCTCAGTACCAGCCTCATCATTGCACCACAAGCACATCGGTCTGTCTTATGCGTGACTCAACATAATGAAACAAGGACCCAGAGGTATCTCAAAAGGAAGAGGGAACTGAGAAACAACCACAAGGGACATCAAAGGAGCCTAAGGAGGCTGTAAGATGAGGATGTAGCAAGTGCCACCCTAAACAGCAGTAACAGCAGCTCTGTTTATTCAAAATAACTTGTCAGAAAAAAACAATACAATAAAACAACTGGTGCCACCTGAGACTAGAAATCTAGAATAAACAAACTCTCTCCTTCTTCTGTTCAGCTTAAAAACAGGAATACCACCCACTCTTAGCTATCTTCATAGTTTTTATCTTGTTGAAAAAAGTGTCAGGAATGATTACAGGAAGGTAAAAAGACCCTCAATAGCTTATGGCAGTGCTATGAAAATTGCGCCTGGTGGGAACAGTGGATCAATGTATGCAGTATATGAAATGTATTCCAGTTTGATCAGAGGCAAGGCATTCTTGCCTTATGAGCTATAAAAAGAGTAAGGCAGAGGTCCTGGAGTAAGCCAGGGTCCCACGGTGGCATTTCTCCCTTTGGTGTGTGCTCACTGGAGTGCTCAAAGACTCAAGTAATAAAGCCAGACAAAGGACACATGTAAAATGTGCTTTGTAAACAGCAAGGGTTTAGGGATATGCTCTGGAAAAAAGGTGGAGCAGGATATTATTTACCTTAGCCTAGTACGTCAGCTCTATTATTATTTTGCCAAAATATCTGTCTGTACATTTATTTATATTTGTATTTTCAAATGTCAACTGTGACTACTTTTATTCTAAACAGTTCTCAGGTAGAAACAAATGAAAATGTCATATGATCTCTTCTATTTTTTCCTGCCACTTGCTTCACATTTAAGAGTCTGGGGGAAGAGGCACTTCCAGGGTGTGTTGTTTAGCTGCTGTCCAAGGGAGGCACTTGAAAGGTGTGCACTGACATTCCTGTAAAAGCCTGGCTTGGTGTAAAGTATTTAGAAATTACAATTTTTGTGCCCAAAATAATGAAGCTGGCTTAAGAATATTGTGATTTTAGAAAGAGAGCATTTAAGGGGCTTATCTACTTTCAAATATTTTGCAATTTTGAGGTGCTCTGAGATCATGTTTCCCGCTTCTTTCCATGACCATAAGTCCTGGAAAGGCACTTATCACTAGCAAAGATGGGTTTGCTACAGACATCATCTCGGATCCCTCTGCCAACAATGCTGCAGTCGCAACTCCCTTGCATCTCTCTTGTGGCATCACCTAATCATGTTACCACTGCTCCTCCTTGTGTCCCACAATCCCTGGCTCTGCCCTGGGTCCTTTGATGCCAGGTCAGCCATCAGCTGCTGGGATTTGTGGCCAGATGGGGTGTCCCCAGCTAGCAGTGGGTATGTGTGTACCCATCGGGTAACTGAGGCCATACAATGTCTGACTGCAGAGCCCACACTGTGTGTGGCAGCAATTTGTGTCTCTCTTTACCCAGCCACTAATTTTCACAAAGCTTGTAGGAATACAGTATCTTTGCGAAATCTCTCTTCTCTGGCCAATGGGATCAGAAGTTACTAAGAAACAATGGGTGTGTGTAAACATCATCTTATGAACTGAGGCTCGCACCAAAGACAAACCCACTCAGGTCCTGGGGTAGACACTTCTTCCAAGATCCAGGTCTCAATGACAAAAATCAAGTCAACAGGTGGAGATGCTGCAGTTACAATTTCTGCCTGGTTTTGATTGTTACCACTATGGATTTGGTGTTCAATGCAAATAATACCATATTCTGTCACTGTCATTGCTGCTGAGAATTGCCCTGTCTGGGTCTGCAGGTTTTTCTTGCTGCATCCACAGACCATTACTCATGGATGCAGCTTGCCTTGGGGAGGAAAAAGTGCTGCCGGTGGAAACCATCCTTGGAAGGAGCCGAGGTGTCTCCGTCAGCAGAGCAGGAATTGCTTGGTGTGAGTGGGTGCCAGTGCTGGTCCTCCTGCAACCCTGCCCATCCGCATGGTGGTATAGCAGGGTATGTTCCACTGATGGACCCCTCCACCCAGGTCCGCTTGGGCTGTTGTTGCTGCCCCGTTGGGAACAGGGGGAAGAATCAGATCCTGCTGGGTCAGGACTCCCTTCACACAGGCATGCAGAAGCAAGAAAAGAGCACGGCTCTGTAACATGAATGTACTTATGAAGTCACAGTGGAGAAGGTGAGACTAGAGACCCTGTGTTTGTTGCTGTCTTATTTTGACAGCATTTTGGCTGAAACCTACCCCTGGGCTGGGTGGTAGCCCAACACCTGGGTGTCTGTTCCCTTTTCTAACCAGGGTCCCAGGTGAATAGTTGTGTGCAGGTCTTGCGTCTACCCTGGGCACAGCAATTTCACCCAATGTGCTCTCAAAGGCACAGGCTAGGTGGGGTGAACACAATACATTCCTCCACACCCCCCCTCCCAATCTCTTCATTAAGTGTTGTGCAGAAGGCTAAAGTGACTGCAGGCAGATTTATGTGCCAGGATTGCTTGAACAAAATATGGGAAGGGAGTAGCTGTCTTCTAAGGGATGCTCTCCCTGTTTTCAGTATGTCATCCTTTGTATTGTGGGCTAGAAACTTGGGTTTTCATTTTATGTCTCATTTGGTGATGAGCATGTTGCTGTCAGTCAGGAAAGGACAGTGGTGCAGAGCAGCACAAGATACAAGATGGTGCTGATGACAGTCCTCTGTAAACTGAAGTGGAGAGCTCGATGCAAACATTTCCCTCCCCTTCACTCTCAGACACAATGCAATGCCTTGCCACCAGTGGGGTTTTGCAGAGACCTTTCTGGGGGTGACGTAAATCACGTCAGCTCTCCTGGTTGTCTTCCTGAGGGGTAGGTGGGAAAGGGCAATGCAAGTGCTGCTCCTTCCCTTGGGCAGACAAGGCGAGGGTCAGGGAAGCATCGGTTATCTCCTTCCTTGTGTGGCGAGGGAGGGGGTGGAGGAGGCAGGAGAGGTGTCCCTGGGTGGGCTCGTAATGTACTGCTCATGCCTCACCTCTCAAGGCTGCCCCTAAAACAAGGATTTTTGTTCTGCCTGAGTCTCAGACACCAGGAAGGTCCTTGAGATTCAAGAGAAGTTGGTAAACAACTGAAGATCTGATAGCTTACTTTTAACCCTTTGCCTGTACAGTTCACTCATCATCAGTGCACTCAGGCCCTGCCGAGTGGGAGTGGGGTCTGGTAGCTGGATGAGAGAGTGGGAGGGCAGCGATGTGTCACATCCCCACCTGGAGAGGGATAATTGCGCCTCTCGAGCATGGGCGGCATTGAAGATTCGTTATGTTTTCCTTTTGCTTTTATTAGAAGATTTCAAGTCACTCTAAAATAAAACAAATACTTGAGAAGCCTCACAAGATAAAAAAATTGAGCTGGAGTGATGCATTTAAAATGGAGGTGTTCCCTGTCTAATTGCAGGCAATGTCAAAGGCACGGTGGTCTCTGTCTGTGAAGGATGGCTGCTGCTTCCCTCCCTCCTCTGTAGGGAGCAACCCTCACTTCTTCCCTCCATCCCTGCTTTCCCATCTCTGGTTCCACAAAGACAAAGCTTATCGGGCTATGGTTCTCCCTCATTAAAAAAACTCAAAACACCACAAAAGAAAAAGAAGAAAGCAGGTTCCAGACTTTTTCTTTGAGCATGTGTCTTTACATAAGGCAGCATAGCACCTTTGAGGGATGCTCCTCCACCTGCACTTCACTGCCTAATATTCAGGGATCTCCTCTAATTACTTTTCTGGCTGGGGTCCCTGGGGGAGAAAGCATCTGCATGGGGTTCTGGTGAGGATGCTGAGCCTGGATATAGAGATCCCATTGCTTTGATGCAGTGAGTGTGACTACAAGAAGGAAGGGTAAAAGCATACACATAAAGGAAGGGTGTTTGCCCAATATAAAAGCTGATAGGAAAAAAGGATCAAGAAAACCACTACATATATAGGTTGTCTCTCGAAACTGCAACTCTACTGCAGCATAAGATGTTGGAAGATGCTGCAGGGAAACAAACAAAAAGTATTTTCCAACAGGTTTGAAATGTTATTGTGCTGTTGCCATGGGAGTCTGGGAGTAGAATTTGGCCCAAAGTGCTTTTCTGGCAGGAGTTTACCCTGTGTGGAAGGTCGGACCTACAGAAGGAGGTCATGAGGGCACCAAGGACAGACTTGGTGCCTCTTCTCCTCTGAGTACCTGTGACTTGGGGACTGCATTTACTGTTTCCTGAAGGGACCCCACCAGGAGGCAGGTGCTGCCCTTCCTTATGGCAGTAAATCTGATTCCGCCTGCACAGTCAACACATACTATTTATTTCACATGGAGCATGGTTTTGTGGGTTTTTTTCAGGCTGAAAATCACTTACATTCATTTTAATTTGTGCTTTCAATCCCTAGTAACTTAAAATATTAGTAGACAAGCACCACTTACTTTTTCTGTCTGAGCCTCAAAAATGTTGTGATAAGGAAATGTAATTCAATAAAATGCCCAAGAACCCAAACCTGTCAGTTGTGGCACTAACACAAGATGTGAGGGAGACTTAAATCATATTTTAATTTTGAGGGGAAAAATGGGAAAAGGCTCTTCTATAAAAGAAAGACTGAATAATTCATAACACTCTTTTCTGCTTCTCTTCATGGGATGTCTGCAAACAGATCAGGGCTGTAATAAAGCCATGAAGCACAGGAGACAGCTCTTAATGCCTTGACAACATGACATGGAGCACGTTTACAAAATGTTCATACTCCCAATGTGTCAGAGGGGCCAGTTGGCTCTGTAGCCTGTTGCTGTGATTTCTTCCAGTTCCATTGATCGGGACTAGATGATGTGTTTTGCCAAATTTTCATTTGCACTCTATTTCTTTTCATTTATTCTATGGCTTGATTGGTGTTCACTTGCTTGCAGTTGGCCACAATACTCATGCAGTGATGCTTCTGTCTGCCAACAGGACTTTTCATGCAATAAGGCTATCGCTGCAAACACTTGCTGAAACCAAATATTAGAAGCAAAGTGTTTCTGCCTAAAATTACGGTGTTTTGGTGTGTGAGACTGGAATTTATTTTCTGTGAGAATTTAGCTCAGCACAGGTCAATGAATCAAGTGAAGTGGCAGACCTGTCACCTGCAAATTCACTTTGTAATCTGAGGTTTGATCTGGATTTTTGTGCAAAAAGTTCCTGACTGTACTTGCAATGAAAAATAAAGAAAAATGTTGGCTCCAGCTGTGCAAACCCAGCTCCCAGGCATGCCCAGCCCTCCCTTGCTGAGAGGACTTGCACGTCTCCCAGGTGCTGGTGAGCACCAAAGGCTGTGGAGATCCCCGAGCTCTGTGCTAACAACTGGGTCATTTGATGGAGAGGTTCATGCAAGGGAACAAGAGACCAGCTCCTGCAGCCGCTGAATCCTTTCTGAAGAAGTGAAATTGCTCCAAAGAAATACAAATAGAGACCTTTGCTTTTCCAGCTTCAGCTAAAAGTACTTGATCTAACAACATAAAAACTAGAATCCAGGTCAAGAATAGTGAGAGGGACTTTTTGTTTCAGGACTGTGGGGAAAGTCCCAACCTGGCCTTGGCAGTAGGAATGCAGTGCAAGTCTGCTTGACCTGTAGTTACTTTTTGCAAGTCAAAAAAAAAATTTTTTTTCCACACTATTTTATGTACCTCACTTCCTTTCCTTAAGAATTTTTTGATTCTTCGACCTTAAGAAGGTTTTGTCCTAGAAAGAATAGTGTGCATAATCTTTCCCCCTTCATTACCAGTTTATAGCAGATACTGAGCCTGTCTGATAAATTTAGACTTGATTCAACTCGATTCAACTTCATATTTTAAAATCTTTTGTGTTTTTCTGTGCAGGCTTCATGACTGCTGTCTTTTAAATCCATTCTTGGTTTCATGCTATAGACATCAAAATTTTGTTCGTGATTTAATTCAGATCTCTGTTCCTTGTTCTCAGTTATTAAAAGATCAGCCATTCACCAGAGATTTGTCTTTTATGGAGCTTTTTGGTCGCAGCTTCCTTTCTCTCTGAGGTAAGGGTCTCAATGAAGAGCTGTGATTTAAGAATTAATGTGATGGGTCTTTGCAGAAAGCATTCCAGAAAGCTTTTTTTGATTTCCTGTTTCCATATGAGGGTTTTTAAGGGATGTTTTTGGGGAAATCCTGTCTTTTTGTTGAAATAGTATTGACAACACACTTGGCAGTGCTGTCCTGGTTATAGGGATAAGTTAATCCTGACCATTAGATGCAGGACTTTTTGTCACATGTATTTTTACTGTCTTCTGTTTCTCGGGTGGTAATTGTTCCTCATACTCTTTTCTTGCATGGTAACAAGGAAGAAACGTATCTTCTTAAATCCTTTATATCACTTGCTCTTTTTCCCCATTTATTAACTCATCCACATTTTTTCCATAACTGTTACACAAACACAAAGTAGTTTGCAGAGGTGCAATGTATTTTTCCATAACTATTACCCTTCCCCAGCCTTTTCCAAAGTACTTTTCATACTGTTGATGTTACAGACGGATGAAAGCATTGCGCATTGCTCTGAGAGCTTTATCATCCACTGTGCAGAACTGCTGCCGATAGCACTAATGCAAAGCTAACAGGCAAAGAGAAGTAACTGAAAATATGAACAAGTGCTAGGGAGGAGCACATGAGAGTAAGAAAATTAGAAACTTGGAAGTATGAAATGCCACTTTAGGACAATAACTCTGTGAAATAAGAAGTAGAAAAATTACCCTTACAGTTGCATGATATTAACTACCAAGAGCTGGCAACTCATTATATTTGCCTTAATTTTGACAATGAAAATAGATTTATTTTTTGGTTAGAGGTAGTTTCCGTTTTGATTTTCTTGGTGGTCTTACCTGCATGGGAGTTTTTGCCAGCACTGCCAGTATAATTGACTGCTACAGTTGCACTTTTCTATCAGAATTAGTCTTCCCACAATAAAGACTTTTTAGTGTTTACATTCAGCAGACACAAACTAAACTGGACAAAAAAGGCACTCATAGTGGGCAGGGAAGTGGTACTCATAGCAATGCAGGTCACACTTTGATCTGACTTCCCTGTGTGCTCCTGCCTTTGGATTCAGACACTAAGGTATGGAGCTAAAGTGTCTATTTTGTAGATGTTGGAAGGGAAAGGGGTTCAGCTCCAGTAGTCACTGCAGTGAGATGCTTCAAGCATGGGATTGGGTACTTAAGGATTATCTACTGAAGATCAGAACTATCCCTGGGGCTTCCTGTAACCAATGCTTAGGTCTGACTTTTGAACTTCCCAATAGTGGATGTCCCAGTGGCTTGTATACTTTAAAGGGACACTCTTAGAGAAAAGCTGAGCAAGTAATTTCCATCATTTCATGGAAACTGTACTAAGTATTGCAGCTTTAATGATCAGTTATAGAGAAGCCTAGGTCTTCCAAAAATAATCCAAGGTAAATAAAATCTTATTGGCAGATATTAAAAATGTTTGGCTGATGGGCAATGAAACCTCAGTTTGATGAAAATTTAAAAAAAAAGGCTGCTCACAAATGGCAGTTGGGACACAATCAAAACTTGGTATTACTAAACTCTGTGGTTCCTCGGGTAATTTTACAAGTTGATGTATCAGGGAAAACTGTAGTCCACCGCACTGCTTGCATTAACCTGACATCCTCATAGCTGATGAACACATGCAATGAATGTCAATAACCAGAATTAAGGTTACCTTGGCTGCTGAATGGAAATTGTCTTTAAACATATGGAAAATGGCATAGGACCATAAAAAACAGCTCTGCTGGTTTGTAAGAGAGGGAAAAACATATGCATGGGACACCTTGGGTCTGACCGGCTAGCACATGCCATCAATGAAGGTTTTTCAAGAAAGTGCTGAGAGAAACTAACCCCAGGGAGTGGGGCTGCCTGGCTTGCATCAGCATGGCATGTGGGGGAATACAATTCAACTTATAACTGGAACTGATCTCTGTACAGTTGCAACCTGGTGTTAGTTTCAAGGGCTTCCAACCTTAGTTGGGTTTCTACTTTCGTTAGTATGGTGCAGGGCAGAGGCTGCTGACACTGAGCTCATTTTACGACAACATTTCAGTGGTGACACAGAGGGAAGGGTGCCTGCCATGGGGGCAAGATGCCATCAGGCAGCTGGGGCAGCGGCTGCTGCTCCGTTCCCCTGCCATCCTGTGAAGGTAGGGGCTCTCCTGCCTTGCATGGGGCAAACCCTGCTTTTGCTCTGAAGGAGATCATTGAGGTTGAATTCTTACTGACTTCAGCCTCCCCTCTCGTGCTGCCCTCAGTACAGCCTGGGAACTACTGTGGAGCTGGATTTCCTCTTTCTTCTCCACAAGATATGGATGTTCTCACAGGCACAACCTGCCAGCACCACACAGCACTCTCGCTGCCTGGAGATCCTGCTGCATTCAAATGAGGATCTCTATCTCTGGTCTCCGCTCTCCCTGGAAATAAGCAGCACATCCAGCTGTTTGTGGTGTAGAGGATGGGATGACTGGTGGCTCTGGTCGGGGATAGCAGGAACTGGGGACAGTTCAGCTCATGGGTCGGAGGAATTGCCAAGCCCCAGGAGCAGAGTCAAAGCTGGCATGGGTACTGTCCCCAGGCTGGCACAGAGCTCGGAGGGCAGTCTCTGCACTCGTGCTTTTGCTCCTGCCTTCCAAAGGGAAGGACACAAATGCACAAGCTGTTCTGAGTGTTTCCCGCATTTAAGAACTGATTGACTATCCTTTGCTGGGAACTGGTGAATGAACAAGGGCAGACAGTCAATGGGTTATGCTAAAATATACTTGGACTCCCCCTTGCATCCCGTGGGTGCTCACAAACCATGGCCAACCTGCTATTGCCTCAGATTTTTTCTCCTGTTAAATGAAATTTGAGTGGAAATTGGTAGCAGTCACAATTTTCTCATTATTAGTGTTACTGCATGTGTGAGACACACTTGCAAGGAGATGCAGGACCTGAATAGTTTTCAAATAGAAGCAGCAAGACCTTTTGGGTTTAGTATTTCCCTTGTAATTTAATTAATTTAATTAGCCATATTCCCAAGAAGGCAGCAAGACCATGGCTAAGTGTTGACATGTGTTCCTTCAACCTGTTAACCCTAGTGTTGACCTGTTAAGATTACTCCACAAAACCCACCATATAAAATAGCACAGCAAAACTATTACTTGCTGAAAATACTGTAGACAGGGATCTGCTACCAGGTAGTGGGAATACTCTAGGTTTACACCAGTTCGCCAAATTTGGTCACAACATTCATGGGGAAAATCACATAATTTTAAACCGTACCAAATGTTGAACAAAGCAGAAACATGGGTACTGTGAATCTGTAATGCTAAATATTCAACTGTTATGATTTTTTGCTCATTACACAGTTGTAAGACAACAGGAAGTAAGCAACTGAAGTCATTCCAAGCTGAGAGAGGGTACATGTCCTGGGACGTCTCCCCCACAAGATATCATCATGGTAAGCAAAAGCCATGGGTAATAGTTAGAAGAATCAAAATCAATCTTTTCAACATTTGGTGATTATTCAAAATGTTCTAAGGTATGTGCTGGAAGGAAGGAAGGAAGGAAGGAAGGAAGGAAGGAAGGAAGGAAGGAAGGAAGGAAGGAAGGAAGGAAGGAAGGAAGGAAAAACCAGATTTTTACTAGGCCAATGTTTTTTTTAACATGTTTCTGAATTTAGTGTAATACAGTGATGATCACTTGTCAGAGACAATGCTGGTCACCAGCATGACCAAGGCAGTTCCTATTACATTGCTATGTAATAGGAATTATGCTTAGCTATTGTTCTCCTGAAACAGTTGTCAGTATAATCCCTCTGCTACACATGGACATTTCAACAGCTGGAATAATTGACATTGTCAGAAAGTGTGGTGCTGTGGCTCTCTCCTGAATGGAGACAATTCTAGGACATGTGGAAAATGGGGTGGGACAAATGGGAAATCACTTGGGCAGGAAATTGTACTGGTTCTTTTCTTAATATTCTTGCTAGGCATCAATCCTGGTCACTGCCAAGTGACAGTACAGAGAGCCCAGGGGTCCTTTGGTCTGCAGCAGAAGAGCAGCTCCCATGCTCCGTGTATGAAATGTATCTGCCTCAGCTACTGTGATATTTAGAGGCTATAATTTGCACAGTTGATGAATACACAGGCTTCCATGCTCAGCTGGTGCATGCCAGCCAGGTGAAGTTCTAGGTGCCTTTCCTTGGCAGGTGGAGTCCCCACTCTTTGCCCCAGAGCAACCTGCCCTCCCTCCTGAAGGCAGCATGCACCTTGCCACACATGGTGCTTTTCTAGGATTATTCACTCTCCAGTCTCTCTTCTTATATTCTTGCAGTGTAAAGCCAATGGTTTCCACTAAAACAGAAATCCAGAAAATTAAAACCAGGCAAATGAAATACTTTGAAAACAAGGATATGTCTTATTCCTTTGAGTAAAGGCAGATGGCACAGAAAACCTTTCAGTATTGTCAGTACAGTTTCTGCTAGTGCTGAATATTGATTACAAAAATGCATCCATCCACATAACTGCTTCAATAAAGCATCTCACCTTCAGAGTGAAAATGTCCATTAGATTTGTTGGCTACACTTCAACTGGCTCCCAAAGTAAAGGACGCTTGCATTACTTTCTCTAACCCTATTTGCTTGTTTTTATGTACCTGTTAAGTCAGTGCCAAGCAGGGAGTGGTGGTTCGCATGCGGTCAGGTTTGCTGGTGGTGGTGGGGCACCAGAGGTGGCTTGGCCCGGTTTGGCCAAAGTTTGACTGTAAAAACTGCATCTGATTTGGGGGCCGGATGAAAAATGGCTGAGAATAGGGTCTGTTCCTTGCCTGCTCCTGCGGCTCTGGGTCCCACCTCTCAGCTTCCAGTATGGTTCTATTAAATTTACGGGGTTTCCCAGGAGAGCTACAGAGCTGCAGCTGCAAATGTTTCTTACTTATTGTAGGGGCCAAAAGGATTGCCACTGAAGATGTCATTCATTGCCATCACAGTTTAGACCTTTTATGCTTTTGAGGAGGATTATCGGAAATGTTATAGTATCCTTGCTGAGCACTTAACTTTGTTAATTCCTCAAAAGTATCCTGTTTTTCCTGTTCAAAGATGTTTTCTCTGTATTCTTTCTTCCCATCCTAATTGTTGTATATATAACTATGAGATTTAAAAGATAATAGCAGGTCTTTAGTGGGTGCCTCTGTCTTTCTTTTCCTAAACTTTGCAGCATTTACTTTGTTTTTAAGAATAGGGTTTTTCTATGCAAGCCTATAAGCTATGAGCTGGATCCAAAGCTGCCATCAATGGCCTTGATCAGCTCCCAGCTGCGAGATCCCAGCCCCGTGCATTTACTAGGTGCCTGCAATGAAGAGTTGGGTGCGTGCATGTGTGCAGATGTTCCCTGAAGATGGGTCCTATTTTCCATGAGCTACACAGTCCAAGATGGCTATTTTCTGTAGAGTGGTCACTGATACCCAACTGAGTATTTTGACAATTGTATTAAAACTGTATCCACAGTAAAGTGGTAGATGGGGCTTGGTCCTTCCTACGAATCTCCACTGTCAAAGCACAGTGATTTTTATAAGGCAATTTAGCAACAAAGTATCACATTTCTAAAATCTCTGAGCAATTACCTAAAAGGCTTTACCACAAGCTGTCAAACATATAATCCTGTTGTATGGATTATAATTAGCTATTGTTTTTCTGGCGCTATGGAAAAGTAACATGCAAAATGTGGTTATAAAGCATTCATTTTCTAATGGGACCTGGGGAGCCCTGCTCTGGAGGTGGCAGAGACACTGCCTGCAAGGCTTCCTGCCTACTCCCGTCCAGCACTGCCACTGCCAGCTACTTCATGGCACTGGTGGTGGGAGAGGACCAAAGCCATCTACACCTCCACCTGATCCAGAAGAGCTCTTTAGAGTTCCCACTTCCTTCCCATTGTTTATGTGTGATGCTCTCCCTTCTGCCTCAGCCACATAGTGTCTCTCTGGTATATTGATATAAAAGCCTTAAACTTTAGTGCTATTGACTGCAGATTTTAGAGAACTCTCAGAAAATGTCATTAATTATTTAAAAGGATATCTCTAATAATAATAACATGCTATCTGTGGCTGAAGTGAGCAGTGGCAGCATGACAGGTATTTATTTTTTAAATGCATGGAAGCAGAATATTGACTTGGTGAATCTATGAAGACCATGAAAATATATAGTGGAACAGCTCTGGGTTGTCCAGACACTTTTTATGAAACAGCTGTAGAGGAAGCATTTTGCACTTTTCTAAGGTTTAAAGAGAATATAATGCTTGTGGAGCTGATGGCTGATGGCAACAGTCACAGACTTCATCCCACTTCACCTTCCTTGGCTGTGTCTGTACCAGCAGACAGCACAGCTTGGTAGGATCAAGTATGTGAAGTGACTCAGTTGGTGCTAAACCCTTCCACTCACCCTGTGCATATTTGGAGGGTTTTATTGGGTCTGGTGTCATGGGGTGAATGCCCACAGGGCTGCAGAACATGAAGCATGTTCAAGTGCACCTCTTGCAGAGCAAACCCACTCTCCCCACGTGCTGTGGTGAAAGCCAGAGCTCTGCGAGTGAGCACAGTGGAGCAGCTTATGGTGAAACCACCCTCCAGATCTGAATGGAGAGGCTGATACAGGCTCATCCTTCTTGTGCCAAATTGGTGGTACAGGCGCCCTGACATCTGTGATGTTTGTACATCCCCTTGTCTCAGTTCCCTCCAGGGTCAGGAGGAGTCTTTGCCCTAGGATGCCAATTCAATGGCACAAAGGCTATCTAGGGTTTGCTGCATCTCTGACATGTCTTCTGGAAACATAAATGTCTAAACCCTTACTAATAAAGAAATGTGGAATTTAACATCACAGCACCAGGGCCTATCAGTAAGGGATTGTTACCAGAAATATTGCAGAAAATGTGATTGGCAAAGGAGAGAGGAGGTTATTAATTCGAAAGTGTTGTGATTGCTTGTCAGTCTTAAAAGAGTCTTTCATAAGACTGGCATACAGTAGATTGAATTAATACTCCTTTTATTAATGTCTTGATCTTTTGTAACTTCACATTTCCCCAAATTCACTGTTGCTTGTAAAACTGTAAGCATTACATCAGGATTTATCGGTGTGATTGTATTATTTGATTAAAAGTCTGGCAAGCACTTGTTTTAAACTGTTTAGGATAGCATAATAATAATAATAATAACAACAACAACCACCTGTGATTATCTACTGCTGTAAATGGAGGGGAAGTGAAAGCCTTTTTGCTCAGAGGCTCACAGTACAATATGGGAACAATTACCTTTAGACTTTGCATTTCTCAGCAGAGTACAAGTAAAAATTTGAAGCCAGTGGCCCTAGAGAACCTTTATGTGTTGCTGGTGAACATTAAGCCCCTTTTATAACGCGCTGCTGGTGAGAGCAGCGTGGCTGGGTCCCACCCCAATCTCTTGGGAACTGATGGCAGTTGTCTCCTAATGAGAAAGGCACTGAAACTCAGCACCAATGTCACGGTGGAGTCCCTGCTGAGAAAATGACACCAACAGAGAAAAAAGTTCCTTTTTTGGTAAGGTGCATGAATATAAAGAGACTTATAATTGGATTTCCTTAAAGACTTGGAGAACTAACACTCTTACAACTCTTCACATTGAAAGGAGGTTCTTTTAAATTCTGTTAGTTCTCCAGCCTACATTTTTTAGAAAAGTAAGATGTACAGCTTCTGAAGAAAACCAGGAACAATGAGGTGAGCGGTATTTGCATTCACAAGTTATTCTGTGGTGGCACGTTGTCATCTTTTGTTGAAACATCACAACTTTCAAAAAGACTCCTTTGAAGCTAAAGAATTATATTTCATCTTGTTTTCTAAAAAGTTACACTGAATACACACTTTGAAATGACAATGTGAGATCTGACTGCCCTTTAGCATTGGTCTGTCACCTAAGGTGCCTGTGTTCAAATCAAGGTCATTGTGTTTTCTCTTATCTGTGGATCGTAGTATACATCAGTCCATATCCACTGGCATCCCAACATTTGGTATGAAAGACTAGGACATACTCTGTTTGGAAGATGAACAAGAGTGAACTAATAAGGGCATTAGATTTAAATACCAGTCTCTGCATTGAATGGTTCTTCAAGATCAAAGATAAAATCGATGCAGGGCTATGTGCCATACAGAATTAATACTCTACAAGACTGAAAAGAAGATGTTTTAAATGTCTGAGGAATGCAGTGCTGAAAGACTTCTGGGCTCACTAATCAGTAGGAGGGCATGGTCCCAAACTTTTAAGACAAAGCAACCATGGTAGAATTGTGAACCAAGACACTCCTCCAGTCTAGAAACAGTTTCTTCCTTTAGGCAAATTGAGAACAAATAGCAACAACAGTGTAAAATGGGCATTAAAGGTGTATCTACATTAGGAGAGCACCCCAGCCACAAATGGGCTGAATTAAAGAAATGTGCATGGGATTAACATCAGGTTCTGCAAACCACCTGTTCCTCTCTACTGTCTGTAGGTTTTCACCCTGGTCTGCACTGGTGACTAATGTAGGCACAACCAAGAAATATTTGAACCTTCCACTGAAGAAGTCCAGCAAGCTGCTTTGCGTATCCTAGATTTTAATGCACTCACTGACTGTTTTACTGCAGTCTTATCTTATTAATACTGTGCTTTTATTCAGGTAGTTACCATTATGCAGAGGTCTGGAGTCCAGTCCAAAACCTACTGCTGACTTCTCCTTCATGATCCAGGCAGAAAGCTCACCTCCTATGCTGCTGTTTCCCTGTTAGCTAAAAGAATGGTAAATTTTGACAAACTTGTGAGGCCTGTTTTATTAATCTGGGAAAAATGCTCTGTATCATTTGAAAGTGAGGTATACAGGGAATTTGGTTTTCTTCTTTATTACTTCTGGGCCAAATCCTGGACGTCTTACACAGGCAAAGCCCCAGTCCAGAGTACTTCTGAGAAGAAACAGTGATGAGCCAGCATTTGTTGCAATGACTTTGATGGCTCTCTGGTTATGATGACCAGTGAGTGCACTACTTTCCAAGAACATGCCCAAGATTTGGCAGAAATGTGTTGTTTCAGGACTGACTTGCTCTTAAAGAGACATCAATTTTGCTCTAAGTGCTATTCCATTAAGAAGAGCTGCAAATGATGCTAATGCTAATCTGGAGTCTGAAAACTGAAAACATAGACTGCTCAGCAATTAGGAAGCTGCACATTGATTAGGACATCTGAATTTGGTGCCTTGCCAGCTTTCCAGATTTCATATATGACCCTAAATAATCACAGGGCCAAATCTGCAAATGGGTACATTAACCCCAGTTGGAGTTCCTCTCACTTTGCTGTGGCCCATCCAAGCAATAGCTTCTGGTCTACTTAAAGCATCTCTGTCTCACAGAAAGGAAGATCCATCCCACCTGTTTTTCCAGGCAATAGAAAATAGTCCACCTTTTTCAAGTGCTGATCATTTTTGCTCAGCTACTGAGGGACTCTGGCCCATTGGGCCAAGAACACCTTCCACAGCTGTGGTGGTTTAGTCCCTGCTGGGGTCTGAGACCACGCGGCCGCTGCCCCTCCCCCACAAAGGGAGTGAAATACAAACCCCGGGGCTGAGATAAGGAGAGGTTTAATACAACAGTGCAACAGCAACACAACAAACAACAACAATAGCAATAAGGATAACAGTAATAACAATGAACAGAGCAAGGTATGTACCAATACAGCAGTGAGAGGACCAGCTGTACAAACCCACGTGCTCACCGAATCTTCCCATGCTAATGGTGCCAGGAGGTGACATCAGCATGGTATATGAATAACCCAGCTAGAGCTTCCCCCCCACTGCTGGGGAAACTTAACCCTATCCTGGCTAAACCAGGACAACAGCCCACAGGTACCTTGAGCGAGGTCCCTGATTTTATGCTACTAGGTTTCTCTAGTCTTCCTTTGCACGTGGGCAGAGCATCCACATTGCAGACTTTTGTTGTTGGAAGGACCACTGGGGTGCCAAGAATTTCACTGCCCAAATCCCAAGGGGATCTGGCCCTTCCCTCCCAGCTGGGAACCCTTCATCTCTCTGTGTGTCAGTTCCTTAATTGTACAGTGGAGATAATGGCATTACCCAATCCCATAGGGATTTTGCAAACAGAAATCTATGAATATAGTCCTTGGGATCAGCAGAAAGGCTGTGATGATTGGGACCATATAAATACCCAGATAGATCTCTTAGGGAAACAGCTGGTAAAGATATTGGGAGGGATTTAATTCCCTTCTGAGCAATTAAAATAAGAAAAGCCATAGTTCTAACTTGTAAAGTAAGTAAGAGAGAGTAAAACTGGACTGTATTGGATTTTACTCTGCTTAAATGAGAAAATCTGGAGATTTTGTAATTAGGTAGTAGAATTCTCTGATACATTCAGTTGCTTTTACTACCCAATGGTTTACAAAATAGGAGTCATCGCTGAGACCTATCGTAATGGGTTTAAATAAACCCAGTGCCAATTAATCTGAATGGAAAAGGTTGTACCCAAACAATCACATGCCTGGAACAGTGAGACTGTTAGCGCTGTCATTTATGGAGAAATCGGTACTGAAATGTCTGCAGCAGAACTTGCTTGATATTTAAGGAGGAATTACATAGTCCACTAGTGTTTCTGTCTCTAAAGGTCAGCTGTGGAAACAGATGGTCAGGAGAAACTGGCTAGAAATCTTATTACAGTGTATATTAGAAAATAAGATAGTCTTTAAACCAGCAGAACTGAAGGTACAAATATTATGATTTGTGATCACAGCCTGCGTTACTCCATTTCCACTCTCCTAAACTCTTCTATATGGTATCATGAGTTTGAGTCAAATGACCAGACATGCTTGCTGTGTGAGACACTCTGAAATCTTGTGGCACCTCTTCTCCCGTCATGGGATAAGGAACAGGACAGTTCGAGCACCTGGGACCTCAGCACAGTCCTTTCACACATTTTCTCTTGGTAGCAACATCTCAGGTGATCAGAGCAGTCTTGGCGACCATTACTTGTGATTTGTTCCAGGTCCCAGCGCATGCTGCCTTTGTGGCAGTTAATGCTGTGAAGCACGGACGGCACCAGCTGCTGGGGGTCCCTGTGCATTCTGTTTATTTGGATTTCAAAAAGTGTATTTCTTAATGCACCCCTGGTTTTTAGTCTTATGCTTCCATACACTTTCATTCTGAAGCCTATTAACTTGCATTTATTAGAACTGAGTTTTTGTTTTGCATAATCAGTCTTTGCTATAATACTGCTATTGTGCTGGTATCGAATGAATCTTAATTCCATCGCTGCTTATTTTCTTGACCTATGGAGAACTAGGGTGTGTGGCTAACACTCATTAAACCCTATCTGCAAGCAGTTTAACTTGCTGCTTGTGTCAGTCCTAAGCTTAGTGAGAGTGTAGGAGGACAGAGTCTGAAGAGCGCAAAGGAATAAAGAGAGCCATTTTCAGGCATTGTGAAAACCAAGAAAGTGCCATATCTCACTATGGGGACTGAATCCAGACAGTCCATAGGGTTGAGTAATTACATATCTGCATGATGTTAGACACTGTACTGTACTTTTCTCTAAGCTCTCACAGCCAATGGCCCTTATATCATGCAAGTCTTTCAGGATATTTCAGTTACAGGTACTTCCAACTCCTCTGCACAACTACAACTCTTTTCACCTCAACTGTGCACCTCTTGTCAAATGCTATTTAGCATGAATTTTCCTGCTAGAAATTATCTCACTGGCCTGTCATTGACCACATTACTCCTCTTTGCATACCTCCAACTGGTTTCATCTTCTCTATCACATCAAACATAGTCTACTCTGGTATTTAAGGTTTTTCTTACCTATTCCTTCCTATGCATTAGGTGCATGTACCATTTCCTCCTGTAAGCTCAGTTCCCAGGTCTGCTGACTAGCAGCCTGCATTGCTTAGTTGCTGCATTTCTAAGAAGGGTCTTCACGATTTTCCTGAGCTGCCTCCATTCTTGGCAGAATCACTGTAAACACTGCGAAATTAAGCATTACCTTCTCTCCAAGCCAACAGGATCCCTACGCAGATCTGGACAGTGGTGAAAGTGCTGCTGAGGCTGAGACCGCTGCCAGCCATGCTGGCCAGCGCTGCATTGATGTCTCCTTGCCTGTATGCATGAAACCACTGCCCCTTCTTTCTTACTTAAACAACTTGATGCCTCTTGCTGTCTTGCTTAGACAACTTGCTGTCTGGTCCACACTGATAGCAAGCCCGCTACACTGGGACCAGGGTGATAGCTGGTACTATGAGGCAGCATGATGCAATGTATGTGTTTGTTATTTAGTGTATGCATATAGTTTGATGTATTTTATTCTAAGTGGTGGGTAGTTTTACAGAAGAAATAAATGATTTCAGGGGAATAAGAGGCTGACAGAGGGCTCTGTCTTTACCTACCCTGCCTCCAGAACATTATTGATCTCAGGTATATTGACAGGTAGGATTTATCTCACCTAATACAGGCTTCTGAAGCTTACTTTATCCTAAGATAAATGCACAGGTAAGTGCCTGCTCTCTGGAGTTTCTTACTTTCCACAGACTATATGGGGAGCCCAAAGGGACCCAGAAAACAAGATGTAGTGCCTGAGGGTAAGCTAGAAGCATCCTAACTGCACCTCCCATCTTCCCTACAGTGTCAGCCCAGAGATGACCAGGCAAGTTTTGGACTCTTCCATGTTTCTCCTGCACTAAAACTGCCTCTGGCGTAGTGGGGCTGTGTGGGAAGGTCTGAGAGGGTTTTGAGTATAGAAAGAAAATGAGGTGGTTTTTGGAAGTGAAACAAGTGACAGGATTTTTCTTCCCTCTTTCACGGCCCATTCGTTTGTTCTTTTTCTCAGAGTTAATATATTCCTGTCAAAAGAGTTTTGTCCAAATTCCTATTAAAAAGTGTCCTTGAGTCCTGCTTAAATATCAACTGTTCAATTCATTCATGTTTTTAAAATTAAACACAGTATTTACAATAATATCTGTGCCTTATATGTCAGACTTATAGACTGAATTTAGTGTCAAGGATCGTTTAACAAACCCAACCAGTTAGATCCAACAATATTCTGGAGACATTATCTGTATATTTTATTTTGCACCTCTGATCATTCATTCAGTCAGAAATACCAGAATAATAATAAAAAAAACCCCCTCAACCTTAATTGATAGTTTCTTCTCATCATTGTTTTCCTCATTTGCAACTTGTTAAAAAAAAAATTAAGGTCACATTAGAAGTTCATCTAAAAGATGAGTCCCATCTAGTTTCTATATGAGTTCCCCCCAGAAAGCCTCTTAATAAAGTGAAGAGAATATGAGGTGGAAAGAGGGAAGTGCCACTATATGTGGTAGACATCTGCAGAGAGCCTGGGGAGAACTGTAAGCTGAGGGTCAACGCACAGGTATGAGAGTCCTCAATTTCCACCCACCAGTGGTTTTCTTCATATCACAAAAAATATTTATCAATAAGGATCAAGTGAGCCCTAAGTTCAAGAATCAAGACTACCAGCTCACAGACTGGCACATATATTACTCCTTCAAATTGAGATTACAATTATACTTTTTAATAACCACACTGTTCTTTGAAATACCTTGTTGTTAACCTTAATATCCAATGGCAGTTTAGGCAGTCTTAATCCTATTTGTGTAATCAAAGAGTGAAGTCCCACCTCATTGACTTTGGAGCGCTGAATTTTACCCTGGATATCAGTATTCAAAGCGCCCTCTGAGCATCTACTCCACCTATGCCTACTGCACTGTGAAGTCCTGTGTATCTCAAACCTCCTGTGAGACACAGTTCCCAACAATACCTTCACAGACAGTCTTTGAGAAGCCAGCTTGTCCTTTAAATTAAAAAAAATGGGAAAATGTATTGGTTTATGTTTTGTGGAAAAGAAAAATATTGGGATGAGTATGGCTGGGAAAATCATGTCAGAATCATCAATCTTTACTTATAATTACAGCCCTGGCACAGCTAGTTGCATGTTGCATAAGGATTTGGAATGATATTATGATGTTAGATGTGGGAAGCAGGTTTAGTAACTTCAGCTCTTTCACTGGTGAAAATGTTGTCTGAGTGTATTTTATCTGTTTACATTTAAAATCTCTTTTCTCTCAGTCAGGGTGCACAATTCCTTCCATTAACAGATGGGAACTTTCCATTAATCCATTGTATTTAAAAGCAGAACAGGTGTGAGGACCTAGTCACCCATTTCAATGGTGTCTTCCACTGCACAAGCTGGCACATATAGTTGTACAAATACCAGCTGACATTTCACATAAACAGGGTGATCAAAGGCAAGACAAATTTTCTTGGACTCTGAAATTAGGCAAATCACGTTTCCAGAAGACACCAGCAACAGTGTTTTGCCAGCAACTGTTTCCCGAGAGATTTTGCCACGTATAAAGTATGATTCTTTAGGAAAATGATGTGAAAGCAGAGTTCCCAAGAGTAGGACATACAATTAAGATCAACCCTGACACCCTGTTATTTCTGTGCATGTGATGACTTTCTGTGGGAGCAGGTATTCAAGGAGATCAGTCCTCAAGGGGCAGCAGCTGGGGTCAGTCAGGAGTGTGGACGAGCCCTGTGTTTTTGGGGGAGAGCTTTAACGTGCACTGGAGAGGTTGAAAAACATCCTGTGCCTGGAGGAAGGCTGGATACAGCCCTGACAAGGGGAGGACAGATGCTCTCGACAGTCAGTGACTCAAGTGCTTGAAACCGTGGTGGTTCATTGATGGGCAATTGCTCTGGCAGGGCTCCTGCTATAGCAATCCCATCACCATGCAATTCTGTAAGGGTGAGCATGCCTCATGCCTGAGCGACTAGCAAAGAATAGTTGCAGCATGCCACACTTTCCAAAGCCTTCTAAGGAACCCTTCACATGTGTCCCATTTCCTCCAGTCCCCTGATGAAGTGGCAGAAACCAAAATCTGATTTAAAGCTTCCACCCACTTGCCTTAATAGACCGGAGTTTGATCCAAGCTCGCACGCCATGCTGCTCGTTGCATTTGACAGTCCAAGCTTGCACCTTCAGGACAAGAAGGGCCGCATCCTGCAGCTGCTCCCATGATTTCACTCCAGTTAATAATGTCTGTCTCTGTCTGGGAGACTTTTTTGTGTGGAAAAGTTAGGAAACACTTTGAGCAACATGATTTTCCCAGATGAAATATTCATTATTTTCTCATCAATGTAACAGGCAGATTCTCCTGTGATACGATAGAAGCATTAACAGACATTACAACTGAACAATCCCCTTTTATGAAAATAGACCCTTTATCACTGTCTTCTACCCCCTTCTATGATATTCTGTGGTTTTGACAGAAACTCTGTTTCTGAAATCTTAAGGAACTGTATTCAATACCACTGTTATGATTTCTTTTCACTGTGCATTCAGCTTCCTCTTTCTTATTCTGAAAAGAGAAGCCTTGATTCTGATATAGGATCTGCATAACATGAACAGCAAAGGGAGCAGCAAAGCATCTGGGAAAGCCTTTTACATGTTTTTCCTTGTATTCTTTCTTCTCTTCTCTTCATGCTTGAGATTCTCCAGGTCCTATTCCACTTGCCATCGAAAAAACAACCCTCATGAAACTTAAAATTTGATCTAAACCCAAGGGCCTTTGGGCTAAATTAAAGTGTTAAATATGCTACCACAGCCCTACTTAACTTCACTCATAGTTGATTGTATAGATCTAAAGATAAAATTTCTTATTCAACCTATATATATTTGAGACAGCACCAAAATGTATTCTAAAAGGGGAAAAAAAGGCGGAGGTTTTCATGTTACAAGCAATTTTTGGGAGCATTACCTGAGAAATTTGCCCTTGTGATCCACATATAGATGCTATTGTATTAAAAAAGATGTTGCCACACATGTAGGTGCATGGAAGCATGATACAAAAGTCAGGCAGGTGGCACCCATAGTTGTTTCAGTCATTTTAAATCTTTGGAAATGCCCAGGTATTTGTATTTTTCAGCTCTGCTATTTTGTCTTGTAGATAGGCCTGTTTAAAACACAGTAAAAGACAGGACTGAAAGTGTCTGAATGAAGGAAGAAATTTCTGCTCAACTTCCCTCACTCCCATTTCTCCCAATTTCCACTTACATTTCAAAATCAAAACCTTCCTCTACCTCAGATCCCAAAGTTGGACGTGCTGAATTTTCCACACTTTGATTAATTTTCTTCTGTTTTAAGTAGAAGAAGAAGAAGAAGAAAAATATTCCATGCTCTTGGTGGAGAGGTACAGAGTGGATATTATCTAAACTTCCAGTGAATCACAGCTGACAGTGTTGCTATTTCTAGGCCAGAGAATCACTCTTTGAACAAAATGCAATCGCTGTGTCTTTTCAACCTGCGCTTCAGCAGAGTGAAACAGCAGGATTCCCGTACTGTATAATAACTGTCAGAAACAATTTCTGCTCTGTAAGTGAGGTGAAGCAAAATGTCAAAATATTTGAATACATTTCATTGAGGATATCTTCTTTTAAATTAGTGAAGGCTAGAGGAAGAGAATCCTATTCTCTCACATAATAAATATGCATGGAACAGTGGGGCCAAGTGAATTCTAATAAAGCTGGGTCCTCACTCGTTAATGTGTTAGAGAACCACAACAATAAAACACAATAATTATTAGTTAAAGAAATGCCAGCATTGGCCTTTTACCAACACTCCCGAACATATAAATCGCAATAAATTTAGACTGTCTGAAGGCGCTGCTTTAATTACCATATTTTATAAAATGCCTTGGGTAGAAGGGAGCAACCACAGTGACCGAGAAGGATCCCAGGCCGAGTGTATATATTTTGTTATTAGTACAACTGCATTCCTTGGAAAGCATTAGCCGACCTGCGTTATCTTTGATCATACCCAGAGAAGAATGGTAAGGAAAGTTTACTAACAACACCTTGTAGTTTTCTATCCATGTGGATCCTAAAGCACTCTACAAAGAAAATGCTTCAGATTTTGCAAATGCTTAAACTTGAGATACTTTCAATAATATTGCCTTGAATTTACAAACAATTCTTTTGTGCTCCCACTTAGTGCTTGCAAACACAGGCTGGAGAGGGCTGCATGGGTTAACAAGATCTGTGCCCAGTGATAAGCAGCCATGTGACAGATTTTCATCCAAGAGGATGGGTGAACAGATCACCTAATTCACGTGCCCCAAGAGCCGCCAGTCACAAAACTCTTTCAGACAATTTAATACCAGATTCAAGAAAGCTGCAAAGTGCCACAAGAAGAGAGCAGCAGCGGTAAAAGACACAGCCTGTATCTGAAGTCCCGCAACAGTGAGGGAATTACGTGGAAGCATCTCAGCAACTCTAAGTCGTGGATCACTCTTACATGCCATAGACAAGTTGGCTCCCTGTTTTTCTAGAGTCCCTGCTAATCTGATGTGGTGCCCCAAAGCACTAGGATCATGGATGCATCCAGTGCAACGTTTCATCCATAGCTATAGCCAGTCCAAAATGATTCAGAGTAAAGTAGAAAAAAACCTGCTAGAAGCCAAACTGTACATTGAAGAAAGGAAAAAATATCCTCAGCCCTTGCAGATCACCTGTGGAAACCAAAACATCACACTAATGTTATGTAAGGGATAGGCCAGTGAAATATATATTTGTACAGGTATAATCCTAGCAAGAGGAATACAAATGCCCATAAAAAACCTCCCTCCGGTTTCCTGAATGAGTGTTCTTGCTGTCTGTATTGAAATGCTGAAGTGGTTCCATCATTAAGGTGGTGAGCAGAAATAATGAGCGCAATTTATAATGAGATGGGCACATGTACACACATACGCATACACAGGTAGGAATTCTCTGTGTCAGTGAAAATAAGACTGGCCCCGAATTGATTTAAGATTCATTAGTTCACAGAGCTCATTATGTCATATTATGAGATAAGAGTTCAGCCCTGTTTATTGTTTTACTGTCATAACCCACTAAAGTGTTGTTTTTGCAGTTGATGCCAAAATGTTCTCATCTGATAAAGCCCTCTATAATAATTTTTTTAACTTATTGTTTTCAAAAAAGTATTAATTTGAGTATCTAACACCAATGGACTGCTATCTAAGACACTGATCTTTCCATAAATCCCTACTCTGCTTGGCATTTTATCCCTTGCCGATTTAGGACCCCTGGAAAAATCTCTCAGGAGGTGATCAGACCCTGCTAATGAACAGGTAAATTTAAATTACCATACTGTTTTGCAATGGAAACCAGAAATCTTTTTGCTAAAACTATACATTTATGGAAAAATGAAAAATAACTAGGTTGTGTGGTTCTCTGCTGAAACTACTATCAGTCAATAGCCTTGTTTTGAAATGTTGATCAAATTGTTTGCATTGCCAACATCTGCTAGTGCAGGAGATTAAATCTAGTAAATATCTATCTAGATGCCCAGCTATCGGAAGGCATTTTGACAGCAGTCTGGTGCATAATGACAGTTTACAGCATATTGCCTGTGCTGAACACACACCCAGTTACACCAGTTCTACCAAAAAACATTACTGTTAATATATTTTTTTTTCATCTATCCAATCATTTCCTTTGTAGACAAATAGAGAATTGTGATTATACTCTTTGTTTACACTCTTAAGATGCTGGGTAATTTTATTGTGAAGGCAAGTGATAGCAAATAAATATTGTTGTTTTCTTCCAAAGAAAAACTTCCTAATTTGTGAGGATTCTGCTTGCTGATGTGATTGCTGAGCTGTATTATTTAAAATAATGTAGCTGGAGATTACAGGTTTCTTTGGTAATACTGGGATAAAATTACAAACCATTTCAGCATTGTTCAGAGGAAGATAATGGCAACCCTTGGTAATGTATAGCGGTCCACCAAAATTGCTGAAAAGAAAGAGGAAATTTCATCTAATCCACATAAATTGAGTGTGGGGACTATCAGGCTCTCTGGAAAATGCTTGTTTTAGTTCTGTGTGTGGCAGATAGCTATCCAAGATGAAATATATATCTCAGCTCATCTAACCATAACAAATGCAGGATTGGTCTCAACTGCATGTTTGCAAGTTATTTTGAGTAAATTCAATAATCATGATCATCTTGTTTTCCTCTTCGTTTCTTTCTGTTCACTGCTTAGTCTAATCTCTCTCCTTGTGTTTTCTCACCCTGGGGATCAAGGGTTTGTCACTAATATAGTTTAATACCTCCTTCATTACCCATTTTTTACTCTCTTCTTCATCCCATTAAAACTCTGGCTAATTAAAACCTCTTCTGTATATAATGTCCCCTGCTATGGACTTCTTGTTAATTGTTCCTTTACCTCCTTACACTGTACCCACCCCATAGCTGCATATGCATCCTGCTCACACACAAGGTGAAAACATTCATAAAAACTTTAATTTGTAAAAATTTGAAATTAAATAATGTCTTCTTTTATTCAAAGATTACACTGGGGTTAGTGGTTCTCCTGTTACTTTCCTTTCTGGCCAATAGCAATAAATAACTTCAAATAAGAAGTTTGGCTTTCAGTTAACTTTTTAACTAGTTTCAGACGTACTTACACAAGGATAACACCTTGCTTTTGGAAGAACCCATACGGCATATAGTCAAATGGCTTAAATTCAATGAATAATGTATTTTTAAGTGTATGAACATGCTCCTTGGTAAGCATTAGGGAGCACACCATTTGCAGTTCAGATGTCACTATTTTTTGTTACCATGGTACCAATGAATAGGCAGTGTTACCATAAGCTTTCCAAAAGCTTATGATGTTTTGATTTTTACTTATTTAAAAATGTTGAAGGGATTCTATTTGTCTTTTCCAGAAAATGCTCTACCAAGGAGGAAATCAACCGTATACATGTTTGGAAAGGTAAATATTTTGACAGAGTAATAACCTCTCCTTATACTCTTACAAGAAAAAAGTATTACAGACTTGAATGTGGGATTATAATACACAGTGGAATAAAGATTATTTTGAACAAATATATAAAGGAGGAAGTACTGTAAGACTGCTGTTGCCTTTCATGTAGGCTCCCAGTATCTCATAAACCCCAAGTCCCTCTCAGAAGCCAAAACAAGAACTGATGAATATAATTGACCCTATCACAATTTAAATTTCTTGGCTGATGTAATGAAGAAGGTTTGGATCGAATCTATTGAAGTAGGATAGCAGGTTTGGATCAATGCTCTTTCATATTACTGTAACAGTTGAGCATCAAAATTCCTGTAAATATTTCTCGTGCAGTTGCCAGTAATTATCTGTGTAAACCACAAACAAATAGCTTTAAAATAATTTAAATCACAAAATCAGGTGCCTCCTCTATGTTTCTCACTTGTTTTAATCTTTTATCCTTTCCTACCACTGTCTGCGTTTCCTTCATCACTTTTCCTTCAATCTTTATTTAAGCATGTTTGGTTTTGAATGCCAGTTGTTCCTCAGGGCTGTGGTCTCCATAGGGCCTTTCATTTAAGCGACAAATGGAGTGCAATGCATGGAAATGGGACTGTAGCTACTGGATCCATAAATTAATTGGAAAACATGTCATGTTGTTTCTTGGAAGAAGACTGATGAATAGCAACGAGTGGCAAAGTGAGGTCTTCGTTTTGAGGAAGATATTATTTTGCCTGTCTGGGACAGCAAAATCTTAAGGTCATTGTGTGAAAAAGGGCAGCTGAGCTTTCCTTCAAAACCATCGCAGGTTGCTTGCTCAGCACCCACACCTGTGAGCTGTGCATGACCACCCATGCGCATGAAAGGCTGTCACTGAACTAGCCCAAGAACAAACATGGTGGGAACCTTCAGAGGACAGTCAATGCACGCCAAAAATTGTGTCAGTTCCCCAGTAGACCCTTTTGGTTTTAAACTTCTTCGTGGAAGTATCCCATACCTTTGTGCATTTGCTTTGTAGGTCAGCAGAACCAACAACAATGCACTGCTTTCTCATTTCCACAAAGAAACATGGGACCTTTCTATTATACTTAAGTCTTTCAAATAATCAGAATACTCTAGTGATTTGCAGTATCCCCAGAAAAACTGCTTTAGAGATAAAGTACTTAAGCGTTTTGGTTAGTAATGGGATTGTACAACCACTTGTTTCCTATATTCCAGTATATGCAGTCACCTAAAGACTACCAGAATAGGCAGAAAGCAAAAATCAAGCTTTCTGAAAAGTCCTAAGTTCAAAATCTGTTTTGCCACAGGAATGTCATATTTCTGGTGAGTCATATTTGTCTTATATGTCATGTATCCAGTGAGTCAAATGTCATATTTCCAGGGAATGTGCTCTGTTACAGGAGACCTGGGGCTTCTCCTGACTCCCCAGAAGCATGAGCAAACCCTTTCCAAAACTTCAGCCATAAGAGGGGCCCAAAGTTGAGCCAGGTGAAAAAGTGATTCTTGTCATTTAACTCATCGAGATGCAAAAGACAGCAGAGAAGGCAAATTCCTCCTTCTAGATGGAGGGTTTTCTCTGTTTAACACAGATACACAAAGAATCCAACTAAAAAAATCTGTAAACTGCACAAAGATATATTTCCCTAATTGTGATGCATATTTAACTGGGAAAAAAGTCGCTAATGAAAAATTATCCATAATACAGATATACTGAAAAGCAGAAAAAGTAGGAAGAAGTGGAAACTAAACAGAACTGTCAGGAATGGCAAAAGGCAAATTAGCTATGAAATTGAGAATAAAAATGTCTCTAGAATCTGAAACTGAATATACAGTAGAGCAGCACCTGAAGTAAAAAGAAAGTCTCAGACCCTTTCAAAAGGATTTTGTTACAGACATAATTCAGGAAAGAATGAATTCATTTAAGGTACTTCCTTAATCATGAGATTGTGTCTTACAGGAGAAACGAGACCTACAAAAATAATTAGGGGCATGGAGTGAATTCATTTACAAGGGGAAAGATAACTAGTTATCTTTGGTAGGTGATGATTAAGAGTGGGAGAGGGATGCATAATAAGAATTTACAAATATTAGAGGCATAAATATACAAAAAGAAGATTATGAATATGCAGTGAAGTATTTTTAAATCCAAGGACCAATGTTTGGGCTGTAGGTGACTTACTTACTAAGGGGAAAAGCACATGATATAAAGCCTTCTTCTAGGTAGGTTACTGGTTCAAATCTGTCCCTGGTATGACATGACTTTATAATCTAAAGACTATTCAGGATTCTGAAATAAATTTACTCCTGTTTCAGGAGAAGTGTCTTCATTACAAAGACTGAAGCCTGGACCAGCACTGCTGCTCATTGACTCAACAGAGCAGTGAATGGCACACGCAGACGCTTCCCAGCCCTATGAAAGTGGGGTTTATTGATGTGGGAAGTGGAGGGAGCCTTGCACCGTCCCTGTGCACTTGCACCTTTACTGGCCACGAAGAACTTTGTCACATGGGAGTGTCAGAATCTTATTTCTGATACATTGGGCAAGTAATTAGTGAAACAGAACGTGATTTTATGGACCCAGATTTCTGCAAAAATTGCACACATATTAAAGCCAGTGTGAAAGGTTTTGCAGGAACAGATTTTCATTTATTGCACTGACATATAGACTTATGGATATGAAATTTCAGACGAAAAAATTTATTATGGTCCTCTCCAATATAATTCTAAAGTCTAAGCCTAATGGGAGTTCTGTGTTCCCCACTGACACCCAGACCAGCACTAGGATTTATCAGAAGTGTCTCTGCTTAAGGACTGATCCATCTGCTGCAGTGGCCAATGCCAGTACCCTTCTCACTTGCCTCACTAGCCACGAAAAAAGAAGTCTCCAAATCTAGAAAGCTCTAACCTGTTTTGTTGTGTAATCACAACTGAATTGCATATATACCTATATACATACTTACTGTATAACCTATATGGACATCCAGAGAAAGGCTAAGAAAATAATAAAACAGTAATCAATAGCAGTAGCAGGTAGTCTGGATGCTTCTAGCAACATGTATAAGTGAATTAACATACTCTTTCAAAGCAGACTGGTAGCAGAAATAAAAGCTGCTTTTTAAGCTACTTCATATTTGACAATCTGCTGTGTACACCTATACTAATCCAGGTGACACAAAATATCTTTCTCAGAAATGCTGAGCATCAAGTTGGTTTGGAAGGGGGAGAACAGATAAGTCATTTGCTGAATCTGAGAGAGGTTTGTAGCATTTCCTTCTGTTGCACCAGAACACACATTGCATTAAGACTCTTTCAAGTAGGTATTGCTTTGCTGTGAAAGGTTACTGAAATTTAGAGTTTCAGAAAAAATGGATTTGATAATAATTAAATACATTCCAAGTAGAACAAGCTTATGTCCTCTAAGAAATATAGTGTATTTAATTTCCCAGTTCTCAGGTTCTTTTCCAGACCATAACATGCATGCTCCTTTTAAGCTGAAGTCTCCACTGGTTTGGGTTTTATTGTCTTTAATCAAGCAAATCCACCCCCTGCATCAATTAAGATCTGAAGAATTAGCACTTAGTGTCATAAAAGTATGTATTTTAATTTAATCTACAATGCATAAATTGATGACATAAGGCAATCTGCTCTCCTCATCTTCTGCCCCTCTCCCGCTCCCTCCATCCACCTGCCTGAGTAATATGGTTCAGAGCAGAAAAGGTTAGGATTTAAATACCTGTGTGAATGAAGTCTTTTTTTAGTGCAATACAAGGTCTTCTTTTTTCATGATTTGAAAAATCAGAATAGATTTTTTCATGTCTCCTCCTTCACCATAGTTAACTCTTCTCAGTGTAAAATGTGATCTAGCCGTGTTTGAATTATCTTTATTATTGATAAGAAAAGGTTTTTAAAGGGAAGTCGGAAGAATACAGGGATCCTTGACTGCTACTGGTGCTCTAAGCACAGATTTTCTGGAACTTCCTCTAAAATGTCAGAGGGGTTTTTCTTTGGGTTTGTTTTTGGTTTTTTGTTTTGTTTTGTTTTGGGGGTTTTTAATATCTTTTCACAAATTACAGAGTTCAGGGAATGGGGAGATATTATCCACTGTCCTACCTGTAAGGGAATGACTGTTTCTGCTGGCCATGTGGGTTGAAATGAACTGCTTCATACTTCTTTTTCAGATCAGTCATTATGGTTTGGAGACTCTCTTTTGTTGTCTGATGCAGTCCTATTTTCTATCTTACTAGCTGGTTTTCCTCTGCAAAGGTGGCAGTGAACATGCATAGATGATATAAAATGGCATACCTACCCTGACTTGAAAAGAAGTTGCTTTACACCAGCTGCAGATTTACTGAAGACAGCTTTTCTGCTGTTTTGGGGGAGGCCGGATGGCTTGATAACAACCAGAAAAAGAAATGTCATTACTTGTTTTGCTCTCCATTTTATCAGCATAATAATGCTTGTACTGTTCAAGGCTTCTCTTTCAGTCCTTTGCTGTCAATACATTTCAAACCCAGCATCTAGCGGTACAAGCCAATTAAATCCCAAATTCACTTGTCAGAGCATTCCCTCTATGTGTCTGCCATGTTCTGGAGCCAAGTTCTTCAGTTTCTTGGGTTTAGTCCAAGAGGAAACATTAACAATAAATAACTACTAAGATCTGTATGCTGGGAATTAAAACAATATCTATTACAGGCACTCCACGAAAATGATCTTGAAATGCATGATGTGAAAATTAAATAAAAACAGTAAGAATATTAAAGCTCTGAAGAAATAAATGGAATGACTGCTGAGGAAAACTGAAAATGAGGTGCCCAGTGTTTTTAAACTGTTCAGATTTTTTGGCAACTTGCGCAGTAAGTAAATGCTTTAAATCAGAAAATTTCCAAACAACTTTCAATTGCCTTTAAGCATATTTTGGACTCGGTTCTCAGTGTGGACAAATGTCATGGAGGAGAAGAAATCTGGCTCAAAACTATGAAGTATGAGTATTGAAAAAAACTTAAGTATGCACAATATATGACTTTCTATTATATTTTTAACAACATTTCAAGGTTGAATACATAATTCATGGTATTTTAGATATCTTGAGAGAAAGTACAGTGTGGTAAAATTTCTGGATCAGCATCTCTTGGCTTGGGAATGGACTCATACCTCTGAAACTTTTTCCATTCCCTTAAAACTGTTCTGAGTGTAAAACTCCAATGCTACGATCCAAAGCTCACTGGAATAAAAAAAAATTCTCCTTCTCCCAGAATGTGCTCTGAATCTGCCTGCATTATGTAAGGGAAGGGATCCATTCTTTCATGTGGAAGTGGCTACTTAGAAATATAAGACAACAAAGCAGCATCCATTTCAGTAATTTCCTCATTCAGAAAGAAGCAATTATCTCCTTGCAGAAGGGACCACACTCTTTCAGGGTCTTTTTTTCTGTTGTTGTCATGTTTTTCATGACAGCAGCAGTTGCAACAGGAGATGGGGTGGCAGGCATCACGACTGGTGGGACTGGTGGGCACTTTTGGTTTGGCATTGTGCCAAGCCCCATTTTTAAGGTGAGGTGTGGACAATCACTGCCTTGCTCGCATCCTGAAGGCACGGGTGGCTCCCACACTGACCTTTCACGTGGTCCGTGTGGTGTTTGCAGTGCTCATACCTATGTTTGAGACTCCTTCTCGAAGCATCTAGAAAGAAAGAAACCTCAGTGCTAGTAAACTCCTGTGGGTTTTTTTTTCCCCTTGGGTGGTTTGAATCTGTTCACTTTTTCCTGCTGCAAATGAAAACCGAGCTATATAATTGTATACAGCTCCCAGTCGCCATGGCACTGAGGTCAACCCAAGCTAAAACATGAGTTGCCTCTCCAGGCTCACCCAGCCAACAATCATCCTGAAGCCAACCGAAAATGGAGCCCTGTGCAAACACTTGAGCTGTAATCCCTTTCATCCACACTGAAAGGCTTTCGGCGCGGTGTCAGCCAGTGTCTCCCGGTCCCGCCAGCACCAGGCGGGTCTGCTCTCATGCTGGGGCTGGCCGGCTCACTGGGGTGCTTCACCCCTCTCCCGCCTCAGCCTCCGAAAGCGCGGTGTCCCTGTGGCTGGGGCACCCGCCGCCTGCCTCCCTGCAGGGGCTACTGGGGTTTCTCTTCATCACAGTCTGCTCGACAGTTGTCTCTCGACTGGAGATACTCAGGGAGGCCCTTGAGCGCGAGACCTGGCCACAGGATAAAAGCTGCACAGTAAATAATAGCTGTTATTCTCAATCCTCTGCACACAGAGTTTAAGGCAGAAAAAAAAAAGAAGAAAGGGAAAGTGAGTGCTGTGAAAATAAGTAGTGTACTGCATACTTAAGACTTTAAATAAAAAATGCTGCTAGAAATGAAAATAAGGAGTAGGTGATGTCCTCACCCTCAGGAATGAAATATTCCTTTAATATCTCTTTTTCTCAGCTACTCTTACAGCTGTTTCAGAGCCTTGTGGTCTTGCTGCTTTTCATATATTGCTGGTGGACTAAGATGAGTTGAGTCCACCCAAAGGCTATTCCTTCCTTCACGTAACCCCAGAACCAAGTCAGGATCTCAGAGGACTTCTGGGCCACCATGTCCCTCCCTTGGTGCTCCCTGTTCTCCCCAACAGACTGATTTACAGCTAGGCAATGTTACAAACATCTGCCCTAGAGATTCTTTAATCCAGACCTTGAGGGCAACTGAACCTCCTGGATCTACAGTTCCTTGCAGCGTATCTTATTTCTTTCTTGTATTGTGATGATAAGTAGCTGCAACATTCTCCAGGGCTCAGTCCTGCACGTTTTCCCCTTGCAAAGGAGTTCACCAAGAGAACAAGCCTGTCTGAGGCGAGAAGGAGATCATCCATACCAAGATGGCTTGCCTGACTCTCTTCTAAATAACCTCCCATAAGTACTGTTAGCGCTAGGGAGTGCCAATTAAGAGCAATGTGAAATCTTTGTAAATGGTGACTAAATGATGGAGACAATAACAATGTAAATAACTTGGTAATTTAAATAGCTGGTTTATAAATAAACCAGAGTCAATATATATTCCTGCTGGTCTCTAAAGAAATTAGACCAGTAAATTCCTGTGAATCACAATAAGGAACATATTTTGTGTATTTAAAATAAATCTCAAAGCTGCATGATGAAGTACTTTTAATTATTGTAGAGTGGTACAGGCAGCAGCTTTATATATTATATCTCTCCAATCAATAAGAAAAGAAGTGCTTTGCAGGAACTGATGCTGTACCTTTGCGAGAAAATAAGTTGTACTTCAGAATAAAAAGTAGAATGCTAACCTTAATTTGTCCTTGATGGTCATTTTATTTGACAAGTATCTTAAAATTCAGTTGGTTACCTCATGAAGGATCACAGTGCTTAGAAGAATGTATTGTACCTTAAACTGGGTAAAAGTTTGGTGGGTTTTGCATTTTAGTTGTAGCCGATAAGGGAAAAAAATGTAGAAATATTTTTATTTGACATTATAAGAAACATGTATGAAAGCAGAGATAATTTCTCTAAACATTCTTTTTATTTAAAAAAATATGAAAGGAACTCTGTAAGGTGGGCACTTGAGAATGGTATTTTATTTTAAAAGAAACGAAAAAATGCTCACAGTAGGCAAAATCCCCAAATGGAGCTTGTAGCCCGTTGCATTCAGCGGGTAGCCTGGATTGTTAGCATAATAGTAAAACTCCAACAGTGACACTTGAAGCAAAACTTTATGCATTTTTAAAGACAGCTAAAAAAAACCCCTGACTTCGATTCTTGCATTCTTGTTTTCAGACATGCCTTTGGAAAAATAACCCAATATATAGTCTCAGTAACTAATGTTAGCAGTCTGGAATTATTTCTGAACAACTCTGCAGTATGAACACTTGAGAGATATTCCCATCCAAGGTCACTGTGATTCTCTTTTTCAGAAAGCCCACCTTGCTTATAGGTGGCTTCGCATTTAGATAACCACATCTGTCCTTCTGCAGCCCTTTAAGGATCATTCTTTTGCTTTGCAGTCATTCCTAAACCAAGTTTTATACTCCTCCCTACTTGAGCAAGTAGTGATTATGCTATTAGAAAGGAATAGCATCCTCTGAAAACCGTTTAGTGGCCAAGATACTCACAGAAGCCCCTAATGTTCACACTGACCATGCTCAAGGGTGGCTGTACACTTGGGGGTACTGGCAGAACTTGATCCCGACATGTGAGAGGGTGGCTCATCTCCAGACCTGGAGCTACAGTGCTAAACTGCATTAGCTTTCCTTCTTTCAGTGATACAGGGCTTTCTCTCAGGACAGCCTACAGCTGCTTGGGGCCAGTAGCAGAGCCCACAGCTGGAGTGCTTGCTTATCTCCTGATATTGGTGTGTATTTTGTCCCGGAAATGGCCACTATTAACTAGTCATTGCGCCATTTCACACCTTGGGTCTCTCTCAAGCTCCAGCTGTGGTTGTGGATTACTTCAAACTCATCAGAAACAGGCATCAGCTCAGGGCAGCTTCAAAGACATTTTCTCCATTTAACCACCATAGAATATTTTGCCACTTACTTTCTAATTTTTGTCATGTTTAGCACATCTGGCAGAGTCATTGCCCTCATAACAGCTGACATTTCAATGGCACCTCTGTGCCAGGGTATCCAAGGCATCCAGCAATCTTTGCAGAGAGCATCCTGCTGCCCCTAGGGCAGCAGTTATCAGCGATTCCTCAATGACACCAGTCCAACCTGTGCTGCAGGAAGGCTGGGGATGGGGAGAATGAAATATGCAATTTTAAATTGACCCCAGGGCTAACATTATCCTGGGAGGAAGTCCTTGATAATTTTAATGACCGTAGCAATTCAGGAAGAAGCCTCTCTATTAGATCTCATTCCAGTGTAGCATCTTCTCAATGCTGCACTGCATAGCAAATGGCTGTGAGGAGGTGTCCTCTGCCCAGCCTCTCCATCCCAGCTCTGCCCCTGCTGCCCCTCTCCTCCCACAGGGAAAGGGGTCACCCACGGGAAAATGGTAATAGGTGGCCCAAATATTCAGATACTTGCTCTGAATTTCTCTCTGTCGCCTGCATCTATATTAAAATGCCCTGCCCAGGTAGCACTGCCAGTCAGAGGGGTGTGATTTCTCATCGGAGGGACAGCAGCAAGGCAGCACTTTCCCCAAGAACAGCTTGGGTTTTGGCTGTGGGAGGGAAGGGCATTGATTTCAGAAGACATATAGGGACGTCCACAGGAGCACCTTCCCAGCCTGGTGCATCAATCCTTACTGTCTGATAAGAGACGGATGCACTGCTTTGAAGCAAAATAGAATTATCTCCAGAACTGCGGCGCTTGCTGCAGCTCTCTTCCTTTGCCTACACAGCCTGCCAGACAAACTCCTCGCAGAATCACTCTGTTTGGTTGACAAGAGTCGCTGTGATCACAGTCCAAGGCGACATGTTTGCCGTTTGCAGGAAGCTGTGGGTTAAAGTACAATTGACCTTCAAAACCCACCAGCACAGGCAGTGCTTCGCTGGAGTGAAATGCAAGGCTAATTTATGAATGGGGCAACTCATCATCAGCATTTTAATGAATAAACGATGTGCCCATTCATTATTTTTCCATTTCCAAGTGTTAATAAACAGCCCAGTGATAATTAACTGAAATTCTACCTTTATAGAAAAGTGGCACTTCATAAATATCAAATTGTGCTATTATCGTACATATCTGCTGGGTTTTCATGAATATATAAATTCGGCAATTACCTCTAGAACTGTTTGCTAAAATGTAAAAGCAGGTTAGTGAAGAAGAGGAAAGTCATACAGCAATTAAAATTTGAGAAACAAACAAAACGTCCTCCTGATTCAAAAATTCAATGACAGTAAACAGGGCAATGCAATCAGGAAGGAAAGCCCTGCCCTAATCAGCAAAGGTGATTTTTCACATAACTTGAGATGTGGTGGAGTGAGCAGTGGTGAAATCTGCCTGCAATCAGCTGGGTGAGGCTTTAAGGCACTGAGGATTCAAAATTCCTGACCAAGGAAGCGGAGCCTGGAGTCGCACAACTACATCAGGTCACCTCTCTTTTAGAGAACAAACAGAAGCCCCCAAATTTTTGAGCCTTCCTAGAAAATTACCCTGCAAAAAAAAAAAAAGTAACTGACCTTTACCAGGGCTGGGCTTTGCACATCGATGGGAGAGGTGTGAGCCGCTTCACTCATCTCAATGAGATGCTAATTCCCATACTCTCTTTCTGCAGGGAAACACCAGGTCCTGCTGGAGTGAAAGGCTGTGGGAGAGGGGTGGAAGTGGGGAGCGGGACCCTCCTTCGGCACTTGGGGCATCCCTGAATGACCGGGAAAAAGGAGGAGGTGAATGTTCCTCTGAATTTTGATGAGTTGCAGGGCAGAAGGGAAAGAGCTCAGGTCTCATCAGATTCTGACTGCCATCCTGGCCTGTAGTCTCCTGAAAACTAAGCAAGAGTAGATGCTTGGAACAAGATTTCAGAAGAAAATGGAGAATACAGGAAGCAGTGCTGGCTACCACAGAGTCAAGTACATCTGCCTGTACTGTTCAGCCAGCGTTGAACCGGAGCTGTGTTTGGGCTGGAGTGCATTGGCAGCTCTGGAGCTGGAGCTCCCCTGCGGTGCCCTCAGCTGCATCAGTGGAGGCCACGGCAGCACTGACTTGGTTCGGCTGAGTCCGCCGCAGTGCGGTGCCTGGCTAACTTGTTGGGTGTGACACTGAGACGCTGTGCCCAGGTCCTTGGTTTGGTTGGTTCAGTTCACCCTTCATCGAAGGGGGTGGTGGGGGACACCTACAAAATGGGCTAGTGACACCAGGGCAGAGATTGGCCCAGACATGTTGGACCAGAGGGTTAGGGCTAGAATTTAACATGTATTGAACCTTCACATTGCAAAGAGGTACATGCCCTCCCTGGGGACAGTTCTTCTTTACCGAGGAGAAAAGCTGGACTCTCTCACTCCCAGATGAGCAGAAACGCCTGAGGGACAAGGAATAGCACTGAGACAGGAAAGGGGGGAAGAGGTATTTCTGGATTTTCAGACACGCTGCATGGCTTACATTGCTATTTCAGCCGCAAACTCAAATTCTGACTCTGGGTGGTGAGCACAGGGACTCCCTCCTGCTTCATACTTACATGCACAAACTGAGCAGCACCGTGCTATGGTCAGACGACTGCTACAGAGCACTTGTCCGTGTGCAGCAGTTTTCCACCAGCCTGGGCAACGAGGAGATTATCTTGCCCACAGCAGGTGACAGTGTTGATTCATGGCTCAGACAGAAGCGGTTGCTTAGCTATGCAGCTGCCATCCTCCGGCTTCCCACATCTCCATACAGTTCCTGAAGCCAAGACTACTCCAGCAAGGGAATGCACTGGGCCTAGAAAGGCAACTTCCTTTGATGAGGACCTTTCAAACCTCTTTGACCTGACCTCACTGACAAAAGAGCCCTTCAAAGAAGATGAACTGTTTCATGTGGCAGCAATTTCTCATGTCAATCAAAAAGATTTTTTTTCTTACAGCAACAACTCTCTATCCTTTCCCCACAAAATTATTCATTTTAATACAGCAATCCTCCTCTCTACAGTGAACACCCTTGGGTAGCATCTTCCAGTGTCTCACAGACACATTCTTCAATTCATATTTCCATATTATATTTTCTTTAAAAAGGGGGAGAAAGGGAATGAATTGAGCTTTCTTTGATTAAGAGTCTTCTTTTGCATTTTTAAAACACACATCTTCTAAAGAGCAAGTTCCTGCATGAGATCTGGTGGTCTTCTGAATGTCTTTTAAGAAATAGATGCTCAACTTCCTTCCTTTCTTTTTTTTTTTTTTAAATGATAGAATGTTTGACCTGTTGGCCTCAAATTTTTAACTTGGTTTTCTGCCTTAAAATATTGCTGCACAGTATTTGAACTTCTATGACACTGGGAGATACAAGTCAAACAAATATTTCTGATGTTGAAGTAACTATTAAACTTCAATGTGGATCCATAACTTTGAACCATATTTTAGCCAGGAAGCAAATAATATGAATGCAAAACTCAGCCATAAAAGCTGCTTTAAAATGGCCTACAATAGATTTTCAGCACATAAAATTGTCCTGCATGAAAGTCCATTCTCCCACATTTCTCCCAGGCTCAGAGGAAGCCTTAGCCTCCTCTGTGACTCTCATAACCTCTACATCTTTGGGAAGGAGAGGTTTCCTTCCCAATGATATTAAGCATCTATCCTGATCCTTGTACAGGAAATACAAAAGAAATTCTCTAGTAGGTTAGTTTAGAAGAAAAGCCTTAATCTGTTTAGAGGTTGGGAACATCTCAAGATCTTCAGTAGACATGGATGGATGGTCAGGGAGTCAATGAGGTGGTCAAATACACACGCATGATTTAGTCATATTGTCATTGCTCCAGGACTTTCCTCACAGTTCCATGTTCTGCCAGGGGCCGTCATTACCCCAAATGTGTGATATGCCTACGTGTTGAACATGTTCATAAACAAAGCTGTATGTAATGCCTACAGTTACGACTATATAACCATTTCCACCTTTTCATCTGCTTCTAATTTTATTACTCTTTACCCCCTCTTTTGTAACTGTCAGTGTTTTCTCAATTCTGTAATTATTTATTTATCCATTTATTTGGAAAATGAAATGGCTTAGGCATTTTTTAAACTTTAAAAAAACCCAATACTTTTTAAAATGAGACCAAAATTGTCAAAACAAACAGAAACTGGACATTTTTGAGAAAGGGGATATGTAGGAGAGCAAAATGTGCTTCCCATCAGCTCATGGAAATTAGCTGTGATTTGAAAAAATGGTAAGGGGTTTTTTAAAATGTTCTTTTTTTGATGCTCTCTGCATTTAATAATGTGCTGTGATCACAGCCTAGCAGTTCTATGGGAATGCCTAGTGTAGGAGTATGCAAATCACACTCTGCTTTTCTCAATGGTTATTGGAGTTGTAGGGAAAGCTTTCCGCTAAGCTACCAGAAGGATGCTTGTCACTGCCAGTGTCCAAGTTTTATCCATATAACTCAGGAAATATTTCCATATAACTCAGGAAGTTTTACATTAAATGAGGCAGAAACTTCGATCTTGGGTTGTACCTTCTCAACAGTCCCAGGAGCCTTAGTGCTAACAGATCTAGGTATGTGGCAGGTCTATTCCTGCCATTTTAAAGAAATAAAAAAAAAATCCATAAGAATTCTCTCAGAATATTATTAACGTAGCAAAATCAAAGGTTCAAAGGCAGGGAAAAAGGGTAAAAGTGGCAGCTGAACTTTAACTCCGGTCTCTGAATTAGGCTTTTAATTACGTGATGAAGCAGTCCTGCACAGAATTCTAGGTCGCTGTGAACACTGAAACCTGCTGACTATTTCTCGCACCGTATCTGCCTCAGTTATCCCCGGACACTGTGGGATGAAAGAGTGGGAGCCTCCTGACTTCACAAGTCACAGTTAAAATGAGGAATACAGCTATGAGCCAAGGCTCGAACTGAGCTGTTCACGCAGCTGCAGTTTTTATAGAGGGCAGCATTACTTTTTCTATGGCATACCAATGGCTGCGGGAAACTGAGGCTGAGTTTCAGTTGTTGATCTTTATGCAGTCTTTATATTATGTCAGAATGTAGCTAACCTGAATATTTCTTTAAAAGGAAAATGAGCATCTGAAAGAGGCTGTAGCTGAGACCTTTGGTCAGAGCTGTTTGTTGTAACTCTTCTTTGGAAAAGTAGAGACAAGACAGGATTTCTGATACAGTTTTCCAGTTTTGCAAGGAAAAAAAAGACTTAAACCTGTACTGCCTGAGATTCCATCCAACCTAACCCTCATCATTTCTTTAATCCACTGATGATTGATGTAAACAAGTTTTACCAACTACAGCTCTCAGATACGTGAGTTTATAAACTGTGAAAAGCAGCATCTGCAAAGGGAAGAGGAATTCAAGGAAATGCTGTGCCAGAGATTTCCTTGGTGAGGAGCTCAGCAGCAGGAGCCTGAGCCCAGCAGTTACCTGCGAGGTTTGGTTGCCAGCTGGCCAAGCAGAAGGTGTTCACTGGCCAGCCGGTCAGCACCCTCATCCCTTGGGACCGGCCAGGGCGCACACTGCCCCTCGGCTGGCACAGGGTATGGAGGAGAGATGACAGTGCTGGGGGAGGTGGAGGATGAGAGGGAAAGGGGAGGATGCTGTGAGAGGGTATCAAGGCCATAGGGAGCACAGTAAGGATTTGGGATGGTTGCGGAAGAGGAGGAGGGAAATAGGAATATAGGACAAAGTTTCATAGTAAACTAGGTTTCGTTAATGATGCGGCTCTCAGAACTGCTTGTTTTCTAACTTGCAAGAGTCTGTCAAATGATGTCTTTTTTTCTCTCTTAGACTTTTCTCCTCATTACTGTGTTCTTTTCTTTATTGCCATCCCATGCTGTGACTTTGATTCTCTGCTCTGAGTCACAACATATCCACTGCCACTTTATATTTTGAAATGCCTTCACATCAGCATTAATATAAGAATGCATTTTGGCATAATAATTGCATCCAGTTATTGACCACATAATCAATAACCTGTGCTGCCATTTAAATCAAATCATTAACCAAAGCAATAAAAACTTAAATGTATAGATCTGTAAATGGTCCTAACAGTTGCTTTATATTAAAGGGAAAAAAGGGACTCGAGTTTGGGGTTTTTTCCTCCCAGTCATATACAAAGCTGCCAAATAAGATGTTTTCATCCTTTTGTTCATCTCTCAAGCAACCTCAGGATTAGGCACAAATTACTGCAAGTGTCAGGCTGGGCTCTCGGGAAGCTGTGGGCAGCAGTGGAGGGGACTGTAGGCCATGTCACGCCTAGATTACACTAGCAGAGTGATCCGGGAACCGCAGTCACACGTTACACCCCACGGATGTTTCCATGAGCCTTGCGCTTGCTCTCAAAGCAAAAATCAAGTTGTCAAAGGTTGTGTCTGCGCTGCTAAATAAAGCAAGGCTGGGGAGCAAGCTTGACTGCTGGCCATCCAGGCTACTTAGCTATTAGCTGTTAGCTCACACCTCGGCATATGTGTCAGCTTCTCTCCCTCGGGAGTACGGGGATGTGGCTGGCCCGTGCGCTTGGCTGGCACTATCAGAGAGGACACACCAGATTTGGGTCCCTCTGTCCTGTGGGCATCCAGGATTCTCTCTCCAATGCCTCTCCCCATGCAGTCACAGCACAGAGCCTGGGGCTCCAGCTAGGAAAACATCACTGTCATGTGCTGCAGACCCTCATGATTCAGCGACAAATACAGCTATGACAAAGCCAGAATGTCACATTTATATATTAGGCCTGTAGGAGCATCCCACAGGGCCCAAGGGAGAGCCAGAGCCTAGTGCCATGCAGCTGGTAAGCCTGTGCCTTTTTGAGCCACAGAGCCAAAGAGCTCCTGGACCTGTTTAATTTAGCAGTACAGATACAGCTGCTGTGACTAGGAGTGTAAACATTTCAGATGAAGGATACTTCTGCAAGGGCGCATGAACTGGTGCAAGGTGATGCACTGAGCCCTCTCGTCCCATTTGCAAAGGTGTCTGATCTTTATATATATTTTTAAGCTAGATCAGACTTTCAGTACTTAATTTTGATGTCTTAACTGAACTTAATTTTCAGACACTATTAATGCTCAGCATTATGGAAACTAAGACCTGTTATAGAGAATTACACCAGGCATTTAGAAACTGAGAAGTCTTAACTCATTGGTTACTTTTGAAATGCCTAGCCTGAATTTCTGGCTCGCTTGCTCTCTTCTCTTACTATATGATATATCATTGTGGTATATAAGAATTTCTCACTGCAGTACTTTCTGCAAGAGCCTGACTCAGTTCTTGCTCATTCTAGTTTAAAGAAGAATTACTCCCACTAATGGTAAAGGGGTTTCATCAATGTAAATTTTCAGTATCAATACACATGAAATTAGAAGCAGACAGCCGGAGTTTCAGGGGTCAACAAGAAATCACACTGGCGCTGGTACTCACCTCCCTGTACTCGCTGTCAAACTGATGGCAAGACAGTGCGATATTGTTTTGCACTCTGTGCGGGGTGTATCGGCAATGACGGACGTGTGCACATCCTTAAAACACCTCCATGATTCTGAGACTACTTGTTTGTGTGGAGTGCTTTAGGAGATCTGTGATTAGAAATATTTGAGAAAAGAGAAGACAATGCACCGCTTTGGTCCCTTTAAGTCTTCTTTTTATATAACAGAGACAAAATTGTTTCTGTTTATCAAAGCCAGCTTTGCACTGTGAGCATCACACCCATAGTTCAGGCTTTGTGTTCTCACCCCCTCAACTGAGATCTCCTGATTACAGGCTTTCCCTCCACCTCCCCACCTTTCCCCACCACTAGGGTCAGCTGAGCAAAAGTTACAAATCTCAGAATAAAGGAAAAAAAGAGGACAAGTCCTCAGAGATCAGCTGCATCAGGGTGGTTCATAGCTGCATCTCAGGCAGGGCAGTTCCCAAATCCCCCTCTCAGGTGACTCTCTTGCCTCTCGTCTCTTGCCTCTCACCCCAGG